>NC_135489.1:98078724-98378724 GCF_052094955.1 Ictidomys tridecemlineatus | reverse complement strand
AGAAATAAAAACAAGGAACCTTTGGTTCTCTTAGCTGAAATCTCAGTCTTGCACAAGGGGACAATAGAATTGATCTCAGACTTTCCCACACAATCCCTTAATAGCTAAAAAGGGAGAAGAGTAATATCTATGAAGTGGGTAAAGAAGAACGTAACAGAGAATTCTTTTCCGGGCAGGAGTGTTCTTTTTGTTTTCCAGAGCCTGGCCGTCTGTTTGTGGGGGAAGATCAGAAGATGTGGGAAGTGTTGGTAACTGGTGCTCTGGGCTGGGTGCAGCACGAATCAGCGAAATAAAAGACAAGCAGAGTTGTTTTGGAACAACCCATGGCAACAATAACAGCAAAAAGTGGCTGTGGGTTGGAGCAGAGATCATCTGTGTAGAAGGAGTGCACGGCGGATTTCTCACATCCAGTTGTGCTTCGCTTCTGAGACAGGTCCCCCGGGGGCACCCACTCAAACCTGGGTGTCCTTCACCAGGCCCCAGGGCAGCTGAGTGCACCAGGTCTTCTCCCGAGTGGCTGCTTCCTGGGAAAAGACACTCGAACAGTTTTTCATAAAATAGATCTGTATGTGCAGGATGATGGGGAAGGACGGGGAAGAAAGCAGCAGAATCTGCCTGGGGAAGAAAATTGGAATTTTATTTTATGAAAATGGAAAAGGAAAAATCATTTGATAAAAATAAAAGTTTTTTTGCATACCTTCTGTTTCCTAAAAATGTAGTATGAGAGTTTATGAGTTGGATTGGTTGGGGGTGAAGGAAGGACAGAGAAGATTAAAGGAGGTATTAAGGAATAAAACAGCTCAAAGCAAAGAGAAAGAAAGAATATGACTTCACATAATGGAATCCATCCTGGGAGGAATCCTCTGCTGTCAACTGGTGCTGATAATCCTAGCCAGAATTTTTATTTATAACAAGAAGACAGTGATAAAAGTTCTTACAGATGGCACGTAAGTTATTATCTTTAAACATGATAGTTAAGCCTCAATAGCACCAGTCTTGTTTTCTTAAAGTATTATATAAATGCTCCTGCCTAATAATGACATAAAAATTCATGTAAGTAAATAAATAGCAGCTTATAAAATGCAGGCCTTGCCTCCAGGGGCAGGAATAGAGGCCTCTTGATCTTCTCCCTGTTTTTTTCTCGAACTCCCCAAATTCCCAGACCAGAGCCTGCATGAGGCTGTTCGGTACAGTTGTCTACCCTTGCCACAGAGGACGTGTCCCAAGATGTCTGGAAGCACTTTCACTTCAAAGACTGCTGAACTCTCTACATTAACTCCCCGTTCCCCATAGATCCTAACATCCTAAGCACACAGTATTTTTTTCTTTCCTTAATAAGTGGAGAATTTGTACCTTTTTACTTAACGGTAGCACTTTAGGTCATCTCTTTGGCATTAATTGGCATCATCAGCATTCTTGTGCTTTGGGAGTAACCACTAAACAAAATAATTGCACTTAGTTGCTAAGTAAAGTCAGAGTTATTTGAACACAACCACTCTGGTACCACCATGGTAGAACAGATAACTTAGATGACTATGAAGTAACGAAGGGGCAGGCAGCTCTATCCAGTGTACATATGCGGGGGGACAGAAGGATGATTTATATCCCAGGGGACAGGAGGCTGATGGCACAAGATTTCGTCATGATACTCAGAATGGCAGTGTTATAGTTTGGATGTGAGGTGTCCCCCAAGCTAATGCAGGAATGTTCAGAGGTGGAGCGAGGCAGCCTCACCAGTCCACCCTAGTCCGAATGGACTCACTGGGTGGTGACCATGGGCGGGTGGAGCATGGCTGGAGGAGGTGGGTCCCTAGGGACCTGGCCTGGAGGGGTGTATCTTCCCGGCAGCCCCTTTTCCTTTCCCCTCTCTGCTTCCTGGCTGCATGAATGGAGCAGCAATTCCTTCACCACATCCTTCCGCCATGATGCTCTGCCATGCTGGAGTCGGCCCCGCCTGGACTGAGCCTCTGAAGCTGTGAGCCCAAGGAATGTTTCCTCTTCTAAGTTGGTCTTGTCAGGTGTCTTGGTAACCGTGATGAGAAGTGATGAACTCTTAGACAGAGCTTATTTCTGGAACATTCCCTGTAACATTTTCAGACCATACTTACCTGCAGGTCACTGAAACCATGGAGAAGGGTGGATGCATGAGTTTCTAAAGGTGCAGTTTCACAGGGATAAACATTCAGCCAGCATAGCCGTCACTGTCCTTCCTTCTCCCTCTCCACTCAGCGGGAGGGGCACGTGGCCGTGGATGGATAACCCAGAGAAGACCCCGCGTCTCCCTCTTCATTCTGTCTCAAGGGCCTGTGTGGGGCCAGCTTTCCTCACAATGGCTCATCAGCTCAGCCCCAGGCACGGGGCCCAACAAGTTCTCTTCTTCTTTAAGTTAAAGTCCTGCAGGGAAGACTGAAGAGTATTGCATTCAGGCCTTTCTTCCAGAAACATCAAGAGACTAGATCTATGATTAAAAGAATAGATTAGCATCCATTCACTCAGCCAGGGAGGAGTAGTTGCAAACTGGGCCCCATTTCTAGCTAATTTTGAATTCCGTTCACCACTAATGTCCTTTGTACATGGTCCTTTTGTGTGAGTGGGAGTGCGAGGATGAGGCTCCGGGGTACGTTTCATTGGGAGCAGAGAGGAAGACATGCCGGGGAGTCACACAATGCTGCTGTCTCGTTAGGCCACCGAGGTGTCTCACCCCAGATTTGCCATCACTGTGGGGTGTGCTTTCGATACCCATTTTGAGTGGCACTTCAGTTTCAATGGAGTTACAGAGCATTTCTAAAGAATGTGATCTCCCAAATATCGTCACACTGAATAAGTCTGAGTGCCAGAGTTGTTTCCATGAATTCTTCCAGTGCTACAATTGCAAATTTCCTTGCCCCATCTGAAAGTTAGTGAATCAGAGCCTGGTGTACTTAAAGAAGTTGAATCATTTTGCAGTACACGCCAGGGGAAACCTACTCAGGGGGTTGCTTGTACTCAATTAGGCCTTTAAGAATTGCCTCTAAGTCTGGAATTTTAAGTGATCCCCATTTGATGATAGGCTGGAATTTCCTGGCTGCTCCATAAACCAGTATTTCATGTATTTCATTTTCTCAAGTTCTCTTTAGGGGATGTGGGAGGAAGAAGAGATGGAAAAGCCTGTAGACATGGGATGAGGAGCAACATTTTGGGAATCTCTCAAACAAGCTGCAGCGAGACATTACAAGAACCTCAAATATTCACATGAAAAAAAAAAATTGGAAACTTGGGAGTAATCTAAATATCCTCTGCAGCCAATAAAAAGGATGGTATGGGTATATATGGGATGGAATGAGAACATGTCCACACAAGTTCAAGTGAATAAACAAGATTCTTGAACAGTCAAAAAAGGAAGTAAACAAATGAGTGAAGCAGAGGAATGGATGCGATTGAATAAAGATTCTCAGTCCTTCTTTGGGCCTAGACTATTAATGAGATAGAAAAGAAAATCAAAATATAATTTCATATATCTAAATCCTAAATCCTGTAGCAAGTATTGGAGAGAGAATGAAAACTTGAAGATTAAAAATCCATAGTTTAGGGGCTGGGGCTGGGGCTCAGCGGCAGAGCGCTCGCCTTGCATTTGTGAGGCCCTGGGTTCGATCCTCAGCAGCACATAAAAATAAGTAAACAAAATAAAGTTTAAAAAAAATCCATAGTTTACAATGACATTTGGCCTTCCACAATAGTATTATTATGTGTGCCAAAATTCTCATCACTGATTGCAAAGTGAGGCATGTATAACCCTGTGAGAGGCCCCAGTGACGTTTTGACCATGTCTTCATTTCAGAACCTAGTGCATGGTCTGGAGCCAGGTTGCTTGGCTTGCAAACTTGACTCTGCCATTGCTCACTGCATGCCTTGGGCATTTCTTAATGTACTGGAATAATAACAGTTGCACCAGATACTTGGTTGCATCTCCTCCTCGGCCTCCAGGAATGCCTACAGCAGAGCATTCCCCAACCACTTTCTACTTTGCTCTTCCTGGAAATCTTCTTGGCTATGAGAATGTGCTGCCCCTCTCCAGGAGGTGAGCACAACAGGAAGTCAGTGCCTTGGGAACACGTCAACCCAGGGGGAGCAGGTTTAGCAGACAGCTGCCCGCTGTCCAGTCCCAGTGGAAAAGCTCTGACTTGTGCGTCAAATGGCATTTCAGAAGGTCCTGGAAAGAGATAGCCCCCAGTTGCCAACTGCAGTCTAAGCTTATTATAGTACTTTCCCTCTTCTCCCTGCCCCACTCACAATATTGCTTGTAATAACCTCTCAGATAAACTATTCATACCCCCAAAGTCTTCTCTGAAATCCAAGCTACGGCAAAAGCCTTTACCTTATGGAGTTGCCATGACAACTACAGGAAATGATACAGGTGAAGAAATGAGCTCCTACCCCAGCACATGGCCAAAAAAGTATTGACTCTAATGACGTCAGAGATACTAGACAATGCATATGACACTGGAATATTCAAAATAAGCAATTACATGGAAGAAGCTTCTAAAAATATGCATCCGTTATAACACAATTTTCAATGTGTTTACTCACAATTGTGAAATGCAAAATTCTTCCAGTCCCCTCACGGCTGCAGCTGAGATGAAATGCAAATACATTCGTTCTTCAAGTTATCTTAAAATTCATAAGCACTAATTTTCACACCCACAAAACCAATTTCCATGTTTCAGCCTTCTTCTATTTCAGTCTACTAATTTCACAGCTAAAAATCCTGAAACAAAGGAAAGTTCCATGACTTGGTCCAGACCGCATTCCGACTGAGGGTTCTATCTTTTGGCCCAAGGTCTAGTGTTCTTGGTGCCATGCCACCTCCCACAGGTTGGATTGAAAAGATACTCAGGAAAATGAAGACTTGCATTGCCAGGTGGTGCTGATCCTGGTGTGGACGAAGGGGTGGGAGGCTAAGCTATTGACGGACATTGATTCACATATGGCAGCTCGGTCTGTGTTTTATATCTTCATATTTTTAATACTTTTCATTAAAAATGAAGCCCATTCATGAGGTGGTGCCCTCGTGACTGATAAATCTCTCCCATTAGGCCCCATTTCCCAACACTGCCGCATTGAGGATTAATTGTTTAATCTGCAAATCAGGGACACTTTGTACAATACCATTCCATATCTAATCTCAAAATTTGTGTTTTTCTCACATATAAAATATTTATTTCATCCCAATATCCCCAAAATATAGTATTGACTCCAAAGTCTGAGTGTTATGTCTCATCTAAACCAGATAAGGATGAGAATCAAGGCCATATTCATCCTGAAACTGCAGATAGTAACCCCTATATTCACTATTTTTTCCAGTTATTATAAAGCTTAACTTATAAATTAGATGCAGTAAAACATTTATTCTTCATAATTTCACTGGTAGATAATTTTTTGTATGTCTTAGCAAATTCAGCATGCATTTTTTTTCTTTTCCTTACAAAGTCAAGAACTTCTCCCTTTTCCTTAAAGAAAGTACTGAATGGCTTCTCTTTGACACATCCAAATTGCCAGAATCACTGCTCTTGTGTTCTGGGGTCACCATTAAATAAAATGAGATTAACTCAAACATACCCCTTTGATACCATGACCGTGTAACTGATAGCTGACACTACTACTAAATGACTAACAGGAGAGTAGCATATACAGCATGGATATGCTGGACAAAGTGATGATTCGTGCCCCAGATGGGATGGAGCGAGATAGTGATGGATTTCATTACACTACTCATAATGGTACATGATTTAAATCTTGTAAAATTTTTATTTCTGGAAATTTTCATTTCATATCTTCAGATCATGAATTATGGGTAACTGAAACTATGAAAAGTGAAGCCATGGATAAGCAGAAGCTACTGTAAATTCTATCTTAATATTTTTTAAATTGTAGATAGATCTTAATTTTATTTATTTCTATGTGGTGCTGAGAATTGAACCCAGTGCCTCACACATGCTAGGCAAGAGCTCTGCCACTGAGCTACAACCCCAACTGCAAATTCCATCTTTAAATCCCTTCTCTGTTTACTCTAAGCAGTTAAGAGAAGACATGCATCACCTGAATACTTCGCTGCTTGGAAATATGAGAGTTCATTATTCTTCAGCTCTGTTTCCATAAAGTCCTAATACATTGACACAATTCAGCAAGTTCTTTGGCGCTGCCTAACTTTCTGGTTTAGATGAGACATTACACTTAGAAAGGATGACCTTTCTTCTGGTTTCTAATGCCTTTTCCTCCTTTTCATCTGAGATCTCATCAGAATGGCTTACATTGAAAGAACCAGAACCATCAAGGCTTGCCGTTGGAGAAAATGCTCCTTTATTGAGGAACAGCTCTGCTTATTTATAGAGCCGGGGGTGGTTTGACAGTTGGCATGGGGTGCTTTATTGGTGGGTAAGGATCAGGTGAGCCAGCAGGGCTAGTCTGATTGGTGGGTAAGGATCATGTGAGCCAGCAGGGCTAGTCTGATTGGTGGGTAAGGATCAGGTGAGCCAGCAAGGCTAGTCTGATTGGTGGGTAAGGATCATGTGAGGCAGCAGGGCTCACCATTGGACGGCTCTTGTTGGGGGATGGGGAAGTTAGTCTTCGGAGCTGTGGTGACTCCCAACATACATTGTATTTCTATGAACATTTTGCTCATGACCACTTAGGTGATCTCCAACAAGATTCAGGCTTTCTCTAGAGATTTTCTCTTCTTCTGAGTCTTCATCAGAATCACATTAAATGTTCCATTCATGGAAATACAGGATTTTTTCAGCTTTCACTTCAATGTGGTTCTATGCTGTACTCATTTACCAGTTCCAAAACTATTTCCACCATTTGTACAGAGTTGCTTTAGCAACCCCACACTCTGGTACCAGTTTTTGTCTTAATTTGGTTTTGATTTTGTTTTCCTGCTATAACAGAATACCTGAGACTGGGTAATTACTAAGAACAAAAAAATCATTTCTCAGTTCTGGAGTTAGGGACATTTAAGATCAAAGCATTGGTAGATTTGTCCTCTGATACCAAGATGGCACCCCATCACTGAAATCTGGAAATGAGAACATGTGTTCTCACATGGCAGAAAATCAGGAGAGAGAGAGAGACAGAGAGAGAAGGAAAGAGAGAAAGAACAACCGCTCCTACAAGTCCTTTCTGTAGCAGCATTAATCCATTCATGGAGACAGACCTCATGACATAAATACCTTCCATGTGTACCCACCTTTTAACACTGATTCATTGGAGGTTAAATTTCCAATACATGAAATTTGGGGGACATATTCAGACCAGAGGGGTAGCTAATGTCTTAGTAGTGTGGGTACTTGGAAATAGCATGACTGGATTATCTGTAACAAACAGGCCTAAGGAAGAAATATATGGACAGACTCATTGTGGGTTTGGGGGGTGGGGGGACAAAATGTGAAGATGTCCATTTCAGAGGAGGCACTAGATAAGAGTAAAGAAGGTGACCTTCTTGTGGACATCAGTCATCTTCTTCCCTTAGCCTCTCCAGGTGGTCAGTGGGTCCTGGTCAACAAGGGTTAGACTATGCATGGAAACCACATGAACTCGCCCGCCAAGGCTGATCCACCTACCGCCCACTACCATTGATTGCCTAACCTGCCAACAACAGAATTGAATCCTGAGCCCTTTTCAGGAGACCAGTCGGCGAGAGCACCCCCTAACAGTAAGTGGCAGGCTGGTTATATGGGATTCCATTTATTATGGAAGGAGTGACCACTTGTCCTTATTAAAATAACAACATGCATAGTGTCACTCACCACAAGTAATATTGTACTTAATACTTTTGCACATCATTTTTAAAAACTCTGGTGATGTACCTGTTCAGCCTTTGTACTCTGACCCCTATCCCTGAATCTCTGGCAACCACTGTTTTTTTTTTTTTTTTTTGGTTTGTTTGTTTTTTCCACTTTCTCATAGCTTTGCCTTTTTCAAAAGGCCGCATAGTTAGAATCTTATAGGCGTTTCAGACAGGCATCTTTTACCTGGCAATATGCACTTAAGAGTCACCAATGTCTTTATGTAGCCTGAGAGATCTTCCTTGACATTGCTGAACAATATTCCATTAAATGGATGTACAACAATTTTGCTTATCCATTCACTTATTAAAAGGTATCCTAGTTGTTTCCTGTTTTTATTTTATATTTTATTATTTTTTTGCAGTTTGAAATAAAGCTGTTATAAGTATCCACGCTAGGGGTGTTGTGTGGATGTGTTGGCAATCCAATTGAACAAAGCTACCATTTTTATCTTAACTTTATGTCCTGCAAAGTTGCTATAATCATGCATTAATTCCAGAAACATTTTTGTCAAATCCATGGGATTGTCGACACATGTAATCATATCATCTATGAACAAAATTAGGTCTATTTTTTGCTTCCAGACTATATGCCTTTTATTTCTTCTTCTTGAATTGTTGCCTTCACTAGGTCTTCCAATGAGAGGTTGCATATGGATGGTGAAAGAAGACATCCTTTCTGTTCCCAAAATCTGGAGGAAAGTATCTAGTTCTCATTATTAAATATGATGTTAGCAGTAGGACTTTGTATATATCCTTACCAAGATAAAGAAGTTTCACTATTTATGATTCATTGAGAGTCTTTCCATGAGTGGGTATTAATTTTTTTAAAAAATGCTTTTCCTAAATCCATTATTATATATATTTTTTTCTTTTTAGTCTATTGGTATAATGGATTAAATAGATTGGTTTCAAAATGCTGAAATACCTTTGTATACCTACAATAACTTCTTCTTGGTGACAGTGCACAATTATTTCTGTACATTGTTGGATTTGATTTGCTAATATTTTGTTAAGGATGCTTGTGCTTATGTTCATATGGGATGATGATTTGCAGTTTTTCTTTCTGATTATGTTTTTCTTTAATTTTGTTATCATGATAATGCTGTATTAACATTAATTAGCAGGCATTGCCTGCGATTGAATTTTCTAGAAGAGATTGTAGAGAATTGATGTCATTTCCTCCTTAAAAATGTGATAGGATTCACCAGTAAAAACACTTAGGCATGGTACTTTTCTTTATTGAAATATTTTTAAACTAATTAATTAATTAATTAATTTTTTATTCTAATTTGTTTTACATGAGAGCAGAGTGCATTACAATTCATATTACACATATAGAACACATTTTTTCATATCTCTGATTGTATATAAAGTAGAGTCACACCATTCGTGTCTTTATACATGCACTTAGGGTAATGATGTCCATGTCATTCCACTGTCTTTTCTACCCCCATGCCCCCTCCCTTTCCCTCCCACCAATTTGCCCTATGTAGAGTTCATCCAAACCTCCGGGACCCATTATGAATCAGCCTCCTTATATCAGAGAAAACATTTGGCATTTGATTTTTTGGGATTGGCTTACTTCACTTAGCATTATCTTCTCCAACTCCACCCATTTACTTGCAAATGTCATGATTTTATTCTCTTTTAATGCTGAGTAATATTCTGTTGGTATATATACCACATTTGCTTTACCCATTCATCTACTGAAGGGCATCTAGGTTACTTCCACAGTTTAGCTATTGTGAATTGTGCTTTTAATTATTGATTTTATTTAATTAGTAAATATAGAGATATTCAGATGATGTTTCTCTTTGTATAAATTTTGGCATATTTGTCTTTTCTGGAATTGGTCAGAATTAAGTTGTCAGATTTGTGGCTATAGAGTTATTCATACCATTCCATAATTCTTTCAATATCCATGGTTCAAATAGATAATAAAACTGTTAATGGATAATAACAACTCCTCCTTTATATTTTGTGTACTCTCTTTTGCTATGGAAGGCTAGGTAAATTTTATCAATTTAATCAATCTTTTTGAAGAACCCTCTTTTGGTTACCTTTACTTTCTTAATCTTTTATGTTTTCAATTTTATTGGTTTCTACTTTACTGGATTAGCTATTTTTCTGCTCATGTTAGGCTTAAATTCTGCCTCTTTCTCTTGCTAGTAGGGTGGAAACTTAGATTATTGCTTGTAACAATCTGATTCCTAATCTAAGCACAGATTTCTCTGGACCTCCCACATTTTGATGAGTTGTGTTTTTATTTTTATTTAGTTCAATCATTTTCTAATTTCTCTTTAGCTACATATTTGACACAGGGTTGTTTACAAGGATGTCTTAAATTTTCAAATAATGTGGAGTTTTCTAATTTTCTTTCTGTTATGTATTTTTAATTGGATCATTTTATAATCTGGGGACAAACTTTGTATGATTTTATTATTTTAAGTCAGTTATGATGTGTTTTAGGACCCCAAATATCACTTTACTTGATGCAGCTCCCATGTGAGGTTAAGATGAATGTGCATGTTTGCTGTGTTAGAGGTTCTATAAATGTCAATTTGATCAAGTTAATTGATAGTGCTGTGCAGTTCAACTGCATTCTAAGTAATTTTCTGCCTGCTCGATTTATCAAATTACTGAAGCAGACATTCAGAAAGTCTCCAGTTATAACCACCCATGTGTCTGTTTCTCATTTCAGTTCTATTGGTTTTGCCTTATATATTCTGATAGTTTTACTGAATTGTCTTGTGTTTCCTAGAAAATTGACTCCTTGGTTAGTATGTAACGCATGTGTGACTTGTAATTTTCCTGTTTCTAAAGTCTGTATTGTAATATATTAACATAGATACTTTGAGCTTTCCTTTGCTTAGATTCCCCAAATCTTCTCTACCCTTTACATTCAACCTGAGTCTTTATGTTAAAAGTAGGTTCCTTATAGACTACATAGTCTGGTGTTTTTATGTGCTATGACAGTTTATTTTAATTGTTTATTATTAATAAGATCAGATTAATTTCTATCATTTTTATAACTGTTTTCTATTCATTACATTTTCCCCTATTTTTCTACCTTTTTGGATTTTTATTGAACATTTCACATGATATTGTTTTATCTTCTCAGCATATCAATTGCACTTCCTTTAAAAACATGAGCAGTTTCCACATGGATGCAGCATATATTTTTAACTAATATAAATCCACCATAAGATAACACTGTGGTGCCTCAAACATAGTTCAGGTGACTTCTAACAGTGGATCCCTTAAGGTATTGCTTTCAGTCATTCCACTTTCCAGAGGCGGCAATGGACCATCACAGTGTTCCTATTATTACTTTAAATAAGAAGTTACCTATTAGAAATACAGGAATAAGAAAAAAAATCTCTTATTTATTCTTTCATTTGTACTTGTTCTTTGTCAAGATAAGAATTGCAGAATAATATGGTTTTCCTTTTCCCTGAAGAATTACTATGGAAGGCCTTGTCTACTGAGGATGGATTCTTTGAGTTTTTGTTTGCCTGAGCACTGCGGTTTAAATATAAAGTGTCCCCCAAAAGCTCATGTGTGAGACAGTGCAAGAACATTCAGAGGCAAGATGATTGGGTCATGGGAGGTGTAACTTAATTGATAGCTAAATCCACTGAGATGGATTCACTGGGTGGTAACTGTAGGCAGGTAGAGTGTGACAGGAGGAGGAGGTGGGTCACTGGTGGGCATGTCTTTAGGGTTTATATTTTGTCCCTGGTGAGCAGAGCTTGCTCTCTCTCTCTCTCTCTCTCTCTCTCTCTCTCTCTCTCTCTCTCTCTCTCTCTCTCTCTCTCCTTCCTGATTGCTAAGTCCTGAACTATTTTCTTCTTCCCCATTCTTCTGCCACCTCATCTTGGCCCCATAGATGGCTGGTTCTGAGACCTCTGACAACATGATTCCCAAATAAATTTCTTCTTCTCTAAAATTTTTCTTCTCAGGTCTTTTGGTCACAGTGACATAAAAGCTGACCAAAAAACAGAAACTGTCTTAGTCCATATTCTGTTGCTATAACAAAAGACTTGAGATTGATAATTTATAAAAAAGGTAAGTATATTTGGCTCATGATTCTCAAGACAGATATCCAAGAGCGTGGTGCCAGCATCTGCCCAGCATCTGGTTGGGGCTTCTTGCTGCATTAGAACATTGCCAGGGCATAAGCGCAAGAACTGATAAGGACGGACCTCGGAAGCCACCTTGGTTCTGCAGCAGACCCTTGTCCCCTTGCCCTGTCACGTGATGGATGTCCTATGACAAACTTTCCCACTTCACGTTATTATATGGAGCCCTGTAGGTTCAGTGCCAGTAACTTCTGCTTTCCTTCCCCTGGTTTTTATTATGCAGATGGTCTTGGGTTGCAGGTAAGGCGGACATTTTTCCAACTGGGAAGGATTTGCTCCTGTGGAGCTTGTCCCAGGCCCTAGGCTTTTTCTTGTTAGTTTCTTTAATTGCACGGTGAGCCTTTTTATTTTCCCCAGAAATTCCTTAATCTCAAGGATTTTGGTTTAACAATAACACATATAAAGTACATGGGGAAAAAATGTTTATCATCGAGGCATCCCACTGTGGCTGAGTAGAAAAAAACAAACCTAAATTCAGTTTCCCCTGCTATACTCTCAGAGAATGCTTCTGTGACCTAAAGTGTGTGAGGATTTTTCCCAACCATCTAGCAAGATGCATTCTCCGGCTGACTCCAGCTAGGTGCTCCAACTCAAACCCGTTCTGACACTCTGCCTGGAGACAGTGTCCGATGCCACACGTTGAGAGCTCAGCTTCACAAGACCGCCCTCCCCCCATCTCCAGCATCAGATGCCAATCACAAGTCCAGGCCTCTGGTCTCATCAACCAGCTGTAAATCGGAGTTTGCAGAACTTCTTCCTCAGCTTCAATCAACTTGCTCCTTCAGCTCACAGAACTTGGGGAAGCACATTTGCTAGTTATTACTAAGAATACTGCATCAGATTGAATGAAAAACAGGTTGAAGAGATGAATAGGACAGGTGTGGACACAGGGGTGCAGAACTTCCGTTCACTCTTGGGGTGCACCACCTTCCAGAAGCCTCCTTATGATCAGGTCTCCAGAAACTTCCCACACCCAGTCGCTCTGGAGGAAAGCACTGTCCATGGAAAATCAACTCAAGCTTCAGCCGCTCTTCCCTGGATGGAGTTTGGGGGTGGGGTTGAAAAATCCCAGTCCTCAAAACCCAGGGCTGATTCCCCAAGTGAATAGCTTCCCTCCTCCTGTGTTATCTGGGAACTTCCCCTAAGTTAACTCACTAACAAGGTAAAAGTAGTTGTGTTTAAAAGAACTTTGGTCAATAATGAAAGGTCTTCCTTTGACTTTGATTTCTGAGACTGTTCTGGAGATGCTTCAGAAACCAAAACCAAAAAAAAAAGTCTCAGAAAAACTTTTCTTACTTCTCTAGTCATTTAGGAATTAACAAGAGTCATGCATCATGATTCCTCATCATTTTCACAGGTTTTATGGATAGGAGGAATTATCCTTACCTTCCAGAATCTGTGAAAAGGGTCACAAAATCTCCCCCTTCATCGTCACTCCCTCTTATCAAGTTATTTCCTGTCTGCATTTCCTTGCAGATAACAGGTAGTTTGCTGAGGAATGTGACATATACCAGTTCACTCAGGCCAGGCAGAACTGCAGATAAATTGCTTTTTGGCAAAGAAAGCAAGCAGGGGTCCACACAGTGGGCCCATTTTATGGAATTCTTCTGTTAATCTCATGTTCCCACCATTCATATCTTTCTGTTCCCTAACACCTGGTAGTTGTAATCCAGGCAAATACAAGTTTCTTTATTTCAATATGAATTTCTAATATCTCTAACACTGAGTTGGATAACACACACACACACACACACACACACACACACACACACACACACACACACGACACAAGGGCTAAGAAGGGGCTAAGGCAGGCCTTTCAGTAGTTCAGAGGCCAAACTGAGAGCAAAGGCAGAGAGCAGAAATGCATGCCAAGAGTCACTGTAGGTGGTCAGATAAGACAAAGAACCAGCCAAAAACTTGTTCAGGGTGCAGAGTTGCTAACATGTGGAAAGTGATTCTAGGCCATGGTCCAGATGGAGGGCAGTTTCAGAGTGTCAGCCTGCCATCTCAGCTCGGAGGGGGCCGTGTGTGGTCCTCATGGCCAGAGAAACTGTGCTCTGCAGAGGTCTAAACATTTCTTGATTCGGAAGTGCTTGACTGTGGTGTGTCTCATGAGCAAGGCTCATGATGAGGAGTAACCAGGTGATGGGTTCAGGGTGCCGTCATGGTCTTGGGTCACTCCTCCTTCTGTGGGCCTGGAGTGAGGGGTTGCTTCATTCAGTGGTCTGCAGTGTGCGATAAGCTCATGGACCTGGTTTTGAAGCCGGAATTGGACGGGCAGTGAGTGTAGACAGGTAAATCAGGTCGGGTCACATCAAGGAGGCCAATTTGAGTGAGTCCAGGAAGTTGGAAACTGTCCCCTGAGGGACTGAAATGCCTTCAGAGCCCTTTCTCTGCTTTTATCAAGATAACCTGCCCCTGCTCCAACCTGTTGCCAAGGTAACCTGTCCCAGGACTTGCCCCTCCCTACAGGGAGTGGTAAAGTTATGAAGGCTGCTCCATGGGCCCTTCCCCTGTCCATCTGCTTCTCACCTTTTGGCCATCCCACCTGAATCTCCTGGGCCTAGTCACTTACACAGGAAGGAGAGAGATAAGGGGAAGAGAGCAGGAGAAGAAAGGAGGCCGAGAACATATAAAAAAGACGGAACGCCTCACTTCTTGGGATACCAGGATGCCAGCTATGGCCCCCTTCTCCCTCCTGGGAGAAGTCTATGTGACCCCCCCTTTTAAATAAACCCTGCTTTGTGTGCTGGCCTCTGCGGGCTTCTCTAACCTTCAAACCTCAGCATGTGGGGGAGCAGGACTCGCCACCAGTAACTGGCGGTATCAGTTCTCATGATGAGTCTAATACGTCCACGCATCCACGTGCCTCTGATCAATCTGATAGGTTCCTGGGTGGTCATTTTTATTAGCATGATTCCTTTACTTATCGGTTGGTGTCCTCTGTTGTCCCAAGCAGATGGTGGTGGTTTACTTGAACACACAAGGTGTGCAAGGTCATTTCCACCTCAGCCCTGCAGCTCAAAATGGAGTTGCTGAGGGCAACCACTGCTTAGCAAAATGAGGTCACTCAAGTTTAGGCGCAGCCTGGAAACTGCCATTCGGTAGCTCCCCGAGCACCCCCGAGCCGGGCACCCCTGCTCCTCGGTGGCCATTTCTCAGACACCCCATTCTTTAATGGAGCTCAGTGTTTGCTCAGACTCTCAGATTGACTCATAGGTCCCAGATCATCCCCATCCTCCTGGCTTGGCTCAGCAATTTCCAGGTTCTTTCTAATTCTGACTCCAGACAATCTTCTTCCATTTTCCTTCCAGTTTCTAGGTATCACAGCCTTAGTCCATTTCATGCCTATATTTGGGGCCTTTAGATTGATTAAAAATCAACTAATGAAAATGTATTTAAGTCCTTAAGACATTTGAGCTTCTCTAATCTATAAATTTATAATATTCTATTTTTTGCACACATATTTGCTTTCCTTAATGAGTTTCTAAATGAAGTGAATTTTCCTATAAGAAGTATTCTCTACACTAATAAAATGATTAAAATATCATATCACAAATGTATTCTAAAAATAACTTTTTTGTATTACTCAATCTCCTATCTGCCCGAGCTGATTTTTATACACCAAAGTGATTTCTTTTTCTTCAATAAGTTTCGATAAATTCACACAAAGAAAAGTGAGAATTAAGAGTTATGTCCCTTTTACCCAGAAAATTAGTCTATTTTTCAGCCTCCCTTTAATTAGTAGGAAATTACACTCTTTCCCATTCTCTGAGTTTTTCTAAATTAAGTGAGCAAGGTGTTAAAGAGAAGCCACGTAAAAGCTTCGGTTCCAGCTCATCAAATTTAATTTTAATTATGAGCAGTTAATCAAAATAAGGCCCTGGAGGAAAGGCACAGTGACTGGGATTACTTGGAGGAGAAAATAGAAGGTTCCGGAGGTGAGGGAACACTGGGCCTGCCAGGCAGAGAGGGCCTGAGGCACAGCAGGGAGTCCAGGTGAGGAGTGGGGATAGCTCCTTTGGGTCCCAACCGAATCACAAAATGACTCCCTTGGTCACGTGACCCGAAGTTGTCTTTAGAAGCTGCATCTATGTTGAAGTTCCCGCAGACTGTTTAACCTTGGCTGAAACATTGCCTTGGTGGAGAGCTGCGATGTGGGAGGTCAAGAGCCAACATTACCACTAAGCCGTGGTTGGGGACTTCCTTTTGTATGGTGACCACAAAATTCTGTGGTGCTGGGCATTGAACCCAGGGTCTTACGCATTCAAAGTAAGCGCTCCACCAACTGGGCCAGATCCCCAGCCTCTTCTATACATAGTTCCACTATAGTGGAACACGTCCTTCAAGGTAACTTAAATCCATGTTGCCTGCCATGGCCACACGTTTGGTTCAGAATAAACTATTTTTATCCTCCTTAAAGCAGAGTCATAATGTTACAAAAGACCTCAAAATCTGTCATTAATCTTCACACCGATTCTCTAAGGTGAGCGCTCTCAGCTCACAGAGGCTAGTAGTAGCTGAGGAACTTTCCAAAGACCACACAGCTACTCCATCACTGGGTCAGGATTTCTACCCAGATCTTCTGATTCCAAGGCCCAAGGCTCATGGTTTTCACTAACTTCCCTACCCTTCTTTTTCTCCCCGAGTACCAAGATAGACGAGTGGCCCACCGTGAGCTAGGGCCTCTTTATTAATGTGAATCCACAACAACTGTGTCAGTGTTTCTGGGGACCCCAGCTGGAGGCTTGCCTCTGGGGGTCCTAAAAATCCAGACTCAATCACCTACAGCATCAAGAGTTCATTTGATGAAGATAAAACTGATGGTGGAGCAAGAAATGAGGTCATCCTCATTTTGGCCAAAACCTGTCTAGAAATCTCTCATATTGACAACAACTTCCATGTTTTATGGTGGAAAACAGAAGTGCGGAGCCAAGGGCTTTGCAGATGCATCTGCTGTCTGCTCAGGCTACGTGGGTTTGCAAATACGGGTGACAGGTTCTGCCCGCATCCTCCTGGCACCTGGGCTTCTCCTCAGTTTTCATAGGAAGCCAGGGTAGAGAAATAACTTAAAACAACAGGTTAAAAGAACCAGGTGATGTTAATCTGGACAATTGCTGGGTCTTTTCAAATTTTCCACTTCTGAAGGACCCCCGCATTATACCAGGAATCCTGTCCAGTAGACATGGTTCTGGAAGGGGATGGGGGCCCAGGGTCCGAAACCCCAATGAGATAACGGAAAATATGAACATTTCCTAAAATTTCTGAGCCCTTCATAATGCAGAACGATCAATTTCCAGAATAATGGCTTACGAGTAAAACTGTCATTGAAGTTCAATATCCAGGATCAGAAAATAGGGGTAAAATTATGACCAATTGAAATTATGGTCAATTGATTGACCTAAGTAACTGGAAAGAAACTGACCCACATAAAATTTCAGCTGATACTGTAGGCCTGCAAAGACAATCATTTATTTCTGTCTCTATTTAAATAATGTGCTTAGCTTGAATACTAAAGCATGTCAAAAACATTATTTTTGACAAGTATTTTCTTGTAGCTCAGAATGATCATAAACCCTAGCTGCACCATTCTTCTGCATGTAGTTTCAATTCTAAAATAATATTTGATTGGTGGCTTTTGTTTCCACTCTTCCTGATACTGTCAACTACGGGTCAAACCTAGTGTGGTGGCACTGTCTGTAATCCCAGTGACTCAGGAGGCTGAGGCAGGAGGATGACAAGTTCAAGGCCAGCCTCAGCAATGTAGTGAGGCACTGTCTCAAAAAAAAAAAAAAAAAAAGGAAAGAAGAAGAAAAAGGGGGCTAGGGTTGTGGCTCAGAGGTAAAGCGCTCGCCTAGCATGAGTGAGTCACTGGGTTTGATCCTCAGCACCACCTAAAAATAAAATAAAGATACTGTGTCCATCTATAACTCAAAAGTAAATATTAAAGAAAGGAAAAAGTACTCAGGCTGTAGCTCAGTGTTAAAGCATTTCTGGGTCCAATCCCCAGTACTGCTCTTAAAACCAACCAACCAACAACAAACAACAACAAGAAACTAGACACTACTTAAATATTTTATATAAAATCTCAGTTCAATTTTGTTTGGTCAACAATTGTTAACGTTGGACTCTGACAGCTGATGAAATGTGTAATCTATTTCCAGTAAGATAATGGAGACTTTGCCAAGTGCTCCCTGGGGAAAGGATTATCGGGTTTGACAGTGGAGCCCTGCTCTGCTGTGGCCTGCAGGGGGCGGTGTGCCTGTGGCTGGGATCCTGCCTCAGTTCTGGGACTTGCTTCCCAGTTCCCAGCAGCTCCCCCTGGAAATGGCTGTGTTGGAGGGGGTTGTCATGCCCACAGCCACAGTCTCCTGTTGGGGGGCTGCGGGGAGTGTCGTCAGTGTGGATGTAGCCAAGTCTGGTTCTCATTCAGCTCAGGAGTTTTGAGGGGTTGTGGGGAGGCCCTGTAGAGACAGGCCACAGCTCACTTGGACCCTCCTTTCCTTCTCAAGCCCACCCTCCAGAAGCTGCACACGCTGGGGTCCCCGTCCTGGAAACAGCGTCCTTGGAGCCCACCCTCAACAGTTCTACACGGGCGGGCCCTCTCCCTCCAGCCCGAATAATCAGCCCCACCTGTCTCGCCAGGGTGAGGGCAAGATGCAAAACGCCACTTTGGCATAAGATGATTGGGAGCCGTGAGCAAATGAGAATCAGCAGCAGCTTGCTGGAGCTTCCCTTGTCCGACCAAAAGCAGAATGGAGAATTGAAGTCTCATGAATCTCCGTTCTCAGGGAAGTTTTAGGTCTAGAAGTGGAAGAGTCCCAAGAGTTCACCCCTAAAACCCTTATCTTCCACTAATTTCCTTCCTGTATTTACTCTTCCACAGTTGGCCTCTCCTACAAACTCAGTTTTCCCTTCCTCTGTCTTGTCATTTCTCTACGAATTTATCCCTCTTTGTTAATATGTGAAATCAGTCAAGTTCTAAGCATCCCCTTCCATTGCTCATTCGAGTGCCCCTCACCTCCAAGAAGACTGTACGTCTTAAAAACCTGGCCTTCTTTCCTGTCTACAGTTTTCAGTTTAATTTGCAAAACCCAGGTAGAGAACCTAAGAGGGTAGCAGAAAAAATATTTTTCCCCCTTTAGAGACTAATTGTCTATAAGAGTTTGTGTGTGTGTGTGTGTGTGGGGGGGATATCCCTGTGCAGACACCAGTGCTTGCAACAGAAAGTACAGACAGAATTGAAATGTCATTGTTGCCACCAAAGAGATTAAGCTCTAGGTACAAAATTCACCTTCCTGTGTCCTCACTGTCTCTTCCCAAGCCCTCCACTCTATATTGGGAGGTGGTGCAATTTACATTATGTGAGTTACATCTCAGTAAAACAAATGAGCTTTTCTTTTGCATTTTTTGTTTTTTAATCAAATGAGTGCTAAAAATAAGAGAAACAAAGGCACATAAGTAAAGTAGTTGAGTCACAGGTGGGCAACCTGGTCTCCCTCAGAAAAACAACAAAAAAAAGAAAACTTAAGACAACTTAAACTTTAAACATGCTTTGCTTAGATCGATTTTTAAGACAACCTGTGCATTTCTAAAAAAAAAAAAAAAAAAAAGGAAAAAAAAAAGATAATTTCTCAACTACTTCATGGCTTATCTACTTCAGAGATTTTTTAAAAAGTCTTTGTCTCTCACCACGTCTCGGTCTCAGTTGCATAGTAAAAAAAAGATGCACCAGAGGATGAGCAGCAAACTATGAAAAGCAAATCAATTAATTCAGCTTTTAACTGTTGTTATAAAAGGCTCAATAGCAGAAGGCTCAGCTGACCTATTTTTGAGTGATTTGTGCTTTTCCATTCTGGCCTGCTTCAGTCACTATTATATACAGTCACAGTTGACGTTTGGTATCCTGCCTCCTTAAAACACCAATCCCCCAGGGACTTAGGCTGTCAGTTCCATCAGAGAGACAATGAAAAAAAATTGAATTATTGATATGCCAAATGTGCTGAGTCACTGCGCCTCTCTTCATGTTCCTGTGTACGTGGGAGAGCTTATGTCCTGAGACTCCGGCTTATCAGCTCTCTCTGTCCATCCTGAGTTACTGTATGGAAGTACGTTACTGCAAACCTCAAAATTACACTCCAGCAAGGAAAACTAAGAACCAAATGCTACAACCGAAGGCTCATTTTCACAGAATTCAGCCAACGTAAGATGGAGCGAGGAATGCCACTGTGCAATGAGAGCGTTCCCTTAGGAGCCCAGACAGTCCTTCCAGCTGGCGTGGTGCAAATCCGCTAATCAAGTTTCGCTGTTGGAAGGACATTATATTCCTGAATTTCAATTCTCATTGAATGGATATTTTGATGAGAATATGTGAGAGTGTGTGTGTGTGTGTGTGTGTGTGTGTGTGTGTGTGTGGTATGGCGATCAAACCCAGCTGGGAGCTACACTCCCAGCCCAGGAATTTGGTGTGTCATAATGACATGAATAATGCAATGTATGTAGTGCTTAAATTTTCCTGGGTATCACCAGCGATCGAAGAATGATTTAAATTTCTCCAGAGGATGTACATACGTTATGGGCAAATGTTATTCCATTTTATTTAAAGGACTTGAGCAATTGTAGATTCAGGGGGCCTCAGGATCAATCACCTGAGGATACTAAAGGACAACTCTCTTTTTTTCTACACAAACACCACACACACACACACACACACAGACACACACACACACACACACATACACACACAGACACACACACACATACACACAGAGAGAGACACACACACACACACATACACACACAGACACACACACACACATACACACACACACATACACACACACACACACACACACACACTCACACACACCCTGGTAATGCTTTTTTGTTAGTAGATTTTGTCCAGAGGCCACAGAGCATCAAGGAACTCAAGTTAGAAGATAAAACATAGTTGATAATGGTCATACACTATGAGCAAAACAAAAACAAAAACAAAAAAAAACCAAATTAGCCAGACTTGGTGGGGTCCGCCTACAATCCCAGCAGCTTGGGAGGCTGAGGCAGGAAGATCACGCATTCAAAACCAGCCTCAGCAAAAGCGACATGCTTAACAATTCAGTGAGACCCTCTCTCTAAGTAAAATGCAAAATAGGGCTGAGGCTGTGGTTCAGTGGTTGAGTGCCCTGGTCAATCTCCACCACCTTCCCCCACCCCCCGGAAAAAAAAAAAGAAAAAGACTAATTGAAAAAAAATCAGATGGCCAATTGAATATAAAAGACTACCTTCTTTTTCACTTGGGATTTCTTAGAAAACACAAAAAGATATCTAAAACAGTAAATAGACTCATAATATGAACTTGAAAACATTTTTAAAAATTTACAGCAATATTTTCACGACCTTTAAAAATGGGACGGGATAGAAAAGAGAAAACTTTAAAA
The DNA here is from genome assembly GCF_052094955.1 of Ictidomys tridecemlineatus. Taxonomy (NCBI): domain Eukaryota; kingdom Metazoa; phylum Chordata; class Mammalia; order Rodentia; family Sciuridae; genus Ictidomys; species Ictidomys tridecemlineatus. Next base: position 98,357,320 of record NC_135489.1, on the reverse strand, counting down.
AGCATTATTTAAAATACATAATAGCATATTAATTTTATCACTAAAGTTCAGGAACATATCCAAGATAAAATTTATCAAATATCGTGGGGAAATGATACTAGTTTTCAGCAAATGATGTTTGTAGGACTGGATATACACATGCTAACCAGAGAAAATACCTCTTTGTTTTATACCATAAACAAAAATAATTATCTCAAAATAGATCAAAGACCTATATGTAAGAGGTAATTTTATTAGATATTTAGAAGAAAACTAGGCAAAATCTTTGTGTCTGTATGTTAGACACACATTTCTTAAATTTGATACCAAAACATAATCCATAAAAGAAAATTTAAAATAATTTTGGTATGATCTTCTGATTGGGAGCAGATCATATGACATCTGATAAAGGATTCATCTCTACAATATATACATAACTTTTAACGAGAGAGAGAGAAAAGAAATAGAGAATTAATACTCCAGAGACATACGTTAGACACATTCATTCAAATGGCTAAGATTCCAGACAAGATCTGTTGATACCCAGTGCTGATAAAAGATAAATAGGATCGCTCGTTCATGGCTCATGAAACTGTACACTGACACAGGCCCTTAGAAGGAGCACAGTTTGTTTCCTTTATTTAAAAAAAATTATTGATAGTTTCTACAAGTCCATTTCATCATGGCTTCTTCTTTTTAATTGATGTGCATTAATGATAAATAATGGTGGGATTCACTGGGGTATGTTCACATTCACATGAAAGCCTAATTTCACTCCCAAACTCTCCATCCCCTTCCTCTTTCCCCCTCCCATCTCCTTCCCCTCACCCCCTCTCCTCCATCCAAATGGTCTCCCTCCAACTTTTATCGCACCCTTTCTTTTCTCCTCTAGTTTTCAAAAGTGAGAGAATACTCTTTTGAATCTGACTTATTTTATTCAAAATTATGGTCTTCAATTCAATCCATTGTCCTGCAAATGACATAAATCCATTCTTCTTAGGCATGTGAAAACCTCTTGTATACTACATCCTATTTTTCTTATGCATTCATTCATTGATGGACACCTAGGCTGCTTCTGTAACTTTGTTGTTGTAAATGGTGCCTCAGTAAGCATGGGTACCATTGCGTCACCAGGAATGTGCTGACTTAATTCTTTGGGACAGATATGAAATGATATAGCTAGATCCTATGGTATTTCTATTCTCAGCTTTTTGAGGAACAGCCATACTGATTTCCATTGTGAATGCACTAGTCTACATTCCCACCAACGGTGGATAAGAGATCCTTCCCCCTCAATCTTCATCAGCATTTATTGTTATTCTTATGCTGGATGATTCTCACTCTGACTGGAGTGAGATGAAAACTTAGGTTATTTTTGATTTACCTTTTTCTTGATGACTAAAGATGTCAAACTTTTTTTTTTCATAGAATCATTGGCCATTTGTGCTTTTTTGGATAAGTGTGTGTTCAATTCATTTTCCCTTTTATCCTCTCAGTTATCGGTTTTCTTAATGTTGCATTCTCTATATTTTTTGGATATCCTGTGTCAGAAGAGTAGCTGGCAAAGATGTTCTCTCCTTCTATAGGTTGTCTCTTCACTCTATAATTATTTTTTTCCTTTGCTGAGCAGAAGCTTCTAGTTGGACGTCATCCCATTTACTTATTCTTTCTCCCATTTCCCGAATATAGGATATTATTTCAGGAAGACTTTGTCTGGAACAGTATGTTGAAATACGGACCCATTTTTCCTTCTTCAAAGTTTCTGGTCACGATGGGGCCATTTGACAGCACTGATTCTGCCTATCCATGAACATGGGAGGTCTTTGCATTTTCTCGTGTCTTCTTCAATTACTTTTTTCTGTCTTCCATAAACTGAATTACAGACACCTTTTACCTCCTAGGTCAGCTTTATTCTTACATAGAATTTTGAAGTTATTCTGAATGGAATTTTTTTTTCCTGGCTTCATTCCCACTGGATTTATTATTTTATAGAAAAACTATCAACTTTTCTATGTTGATTGTATATCCTGCTTCTTTGCTTAATTGGTTTATCAGTCCTAGGAATCTTCTGCTACCATCTCTAAGGCCCTGTATGTGTAGGATCATAGCACATGAAAATGGGGGTAATTTGGCTTCTTCCTTTCCTTTTTATTTCCCTTTTATTTCCTATTCTAGTTTCATTGTTCTAGTTAATTTTTTAAGTTCTATATCGAATAGAAGTGGTGACAGTTGAAGTCTCTGTCTTCTTCCTGATTTTAGACATCAGGCCTTCACTTTTGTTAAGTTTTGCTTTGGGTTTGTCATATATATTCTTTATCATGTTGAGGTGAAGCACCTTGTATCCCTAGTTGCTTTGAGAGTCTTATCATGAAAATGGGTTGACTTCTGATAAAGGCTTTTTCTGCATCTGTTGAGATAATCATGTGAGTTTTGTCCTTGGTTCTATGTATGGGGTTTATTACATTTCTTGATTTGTGTGTGTTGCACTGTCCTTGCATCTCTGATGTTTGGCCAGCATGATCATGGTGAATGGTCTTCTTAATGTGTTATTGAACTCAATTTGCTAATATTTTATTAAAGATTTTTGTATCCATGTTCAAGAATATTGGTCTGTAGTTTTCTTTCCTTGAAATGTCCTCATCCGATTTCTGTGTCAGAGTGATACAGGCTTCATAGAATTAGTTTGGAAGCCTCCCTTGTGTTTCAATTTCATGGAATAATTTGAGGAATCTTGGCATTAGTTCATTTTTTAAAATCTGGTAAAATTCATTGTGAATCTAATTGATCTTGGACTTTTCTTTATTAAAAATCTTTTATCAAGCTTCAATCAAACTGTTGATTATTGCTTTGTTAAGATTTTCTATATCCTCTTTGTTTGGTTTTGTCAGGTTATATGTGTTTAGAAATGTCTTTAGTCTAGGTTTTCATAATAGTCGCTACTAATTCTCTGTATTTTAGTTGTTTCTGTTCTAATGTCCCCACTTTGTCCCTAACTTTATTAATTTGGGTCTTTACTCTCTCTCTTTTGATTACCGAGGGCCAGGGATTATCAACTTGTATTTTCTCAAAGAACAAACTGTGTTTCATTGATCCTTTGTATGGTCTTTAAACTTCTACTCCATTAATAATAGCCTTAATCTTTATAATTTCTTTCCTTCTACTAACTGTAGGATGGGTTTGTTCTTATTTTGGTAAGATCGTAAGATGCAGCATCGGGTTGTTTACTTGGCATCTTCCTTTTCCATGACTGTAAACTCTCCTCTTAGAAATGCCTCCATTGTATTCCAGAGATTCTCCTGTGTTCTATTTCCATGTTCATTTAGTTCTAAGGCTTTTAGAAATTTCTCCCTTAATTCTTAATAACTCAGTCATTATTTAAAATGTACTATTCCATATCTAAGTACTCATGTGATTTTGTAGTTTTTCTTGTTGCTTATTTCTAATTTCATCCCATTGTGATCTAAAAAGATAAAATTTTTTTGTTGTTGTTGTTGTTTTTGTTTGTTTGTTTGTTTTTGTGGTGCTGGGGATTGATCTCCGGGCCTTGTTCATGCAAGGCAAGCACTCTACCAACTGAGCCATATCCCCAGCCCCTCAATATTTTTTATTTGCTAAGATTTGCTTTACGATTGAATATATGATCTGGTTTGTTCCATAAGTGGTTGAAAAGAAAGTCTGTTCGGCTGCTTGTGACATGGAATATTCTGCGGACCTCTCTTTAAGTCCAGTTGATCTATAGTGAAGTTGAGATCTTATGTGTCTTTGTGGGTTTTCTGTCTGGATGACGTGGTGGTGACAGCAGTGTATTGAAGTCCCACACTATTACTGTACTGGCCGATCAGTCCCTTTAATGATGTGAAATTAGGTGTACCAACATGGGGAGTATAATTATTTATCATGTTTTATCTTCTTGTGAGATGGTTCCCTTTTTCAATATGTAATGACCTATTTTTGTCTCTTCTTATTTGGGCTGGAAGAGATGACTGTGCCTATTCTCGCTTGCTCTCAAATTCATTTGAATAGAATATCACCGACGGTCCTTCTGCTTTCAACCTGTGAATGTGTTTGGCTGTGAGGTGTGTTTTTAGACAACGCACAATCGGGTCTCATTTTTTAATCCAGTCGTTCCATCTATGTCATCTAATTAGAGAATTAAAACCATTAACATTCACTGTTTTGTTAAGAGATAACGTATTTTTTTCTGTTATTTTGTTTTATTGCTAATATTGGAATCACACCTAATTCTTATTTGCTTATATGTTTTTTTAATTAAATGTATTCTTTCCCTGCTTTCTTGATTTATTTTTACCTTCCTCTTTTGTACCTAGTGTTCCTATAAAAATTTGATGCAGTGATGACTCAGTGGTGGTAAAATCCTTGAGTTTCTGCTCATCTTGGAAGCTTTTTGTTTTGTCGTCAATGATGAAGGGCAGCTGGGTTGGATATAGTCATCTAGCTGGACAGTTCTTCTCTGCATCTTCCCCAACCCTCCTGGCTTTCGAGGTTCTGCTGAGAAACCTGCTGTTGTGATGGGTTGGCCTTATAAGTCAACTCAGTTCTTCTCTCATGCAGCTTTTAAAATTCTGTCTTTGCTCTGAAGTTGTAGCATTTTAACCATAATATGTTGTTTTCCGGTCCCCTCTGTATGGAGATCTCAAGGCCTTCATTACCTGTACGACCACCTCTTCCTCAAGGTGAGGGACATTTTCTGCTATTATTTAACTGGAATAAGATTTCTATGTCATTAGTCAGTATCTCCTTTCCTCCCTCCAGACCTGTGATTCTTCACTCAACCTTATGATGTCATCCCAGAACTCCTGTATATCCTGTTCCTAGTTTTTAAATTTTTAAAAATCTCTGTGTAGATCCTTTAATTCACAAGCATGATGATTGGGTGTTCACACTATGGTGTGAGATGTGCCTCCTCTTAACCTTGTTACGACATTGGCACATTACCTGTCTGACATGAAAAAAAATCTGTTGAGTGTTCTAATTCACTTACTTTATCTTAAGATCCTGGTAGTATTTCTTCTGCTTGATCTATTCTATTGTTGAGACTCTCCACTGAGTTTCCTGATTAATTGAGTCTTTCATTTCCAGGATTTCTGCTTGCTTCTTTTTCAAGATTTCTATCTCTTCATTAAAATGTCTTTTCATATCCTATATTTTCTCTCTTAGTTTCTTCTATATACCTTTTAATTCATTAATCATTTTGATAATCATCTTTTAGAATTACTTTTTTTCTGATGTTTCCTCCATTTCAATATCATAAATTCAGTTATTGGAAGCTTAGGACAATTGGAAAGTATCTTATTCTCTTGTTTTCTCATGTTTCTTGTATTTCTTTTTCTTATTCTCTTTTTAAGAATAACTGTCATTGTTATTTTAAATGCATCTCAGGTAAGAAAAAAATAAATCTACTAAATCTTGCCAAAACCATACCCAGAAGGTTCTACTCTGAAGATTTTTTAGATAAATGCCAAAGTCAACAGAGTATCATAGGTTGGAATGACATTGCTGCATTTTTTATTATCTCATTGTGAGTGAACACATTTTTTCTTAAATTTTTATTAATTTAATATACCTCAAATAAAGTGTTAAATTCCAGGATATACAAAGAATTCAAAAAGCTTAACCTCCCAATAACCCAATTAATAAAAGGGAAAAGGAACTAAACAGACACATCTCAAAAGAAGAAATACAAACAGCCAACAAATGTGTGAAAAAATGTTCAACATTTCTAGCAATTAGGGAAATGCAAATTAAAACTACACTGAGATTTCAAATCACTCCAGTCAGAATGGCAACCATCAAGAATATAAATAACAATACATGTTTCTTTTATTTTGATTTGTTTTAATTAGTTATACAGGATAGTAGAATGCATTTTGACACATTATATTCAAATGGAGCACACCTTCTCATTCCTCTGGCTGTACATGGTGCAGAGTCATACTAGTGGTATAATCATACATGTATACAGGGTAATAATGTCTGTGTCATTTTACCGTCTTTCCCATCCCCACAACCCACCCCTCCCCTCATTCCCCTCTACACAAACCCAAGTTTTTTCATTCTTCCCTATTCCCCTGCCCCACTATGCATCAGCATCTGCTTATCAGAGAAAACATTCAGCTTTTGATTTTGGGCAACTGACTTATTTCATTGAGCACAATATTCTCTAGTTCCATCTATTTACCTGAAAATGCCATAATTTTATTCTTCTTTAAGGCTGAGTAATATTCCATTGTGTATATGAACCACATTTTCTTAAAATCAGCATACTACAGTGACACAGCCACAGCAATGTTTATAGCAGCTTGATTCACAATAGCTAAACTGTGGGGCCAACTGAGATGCCTTTCAATGGATGCATGGATAAAGAAAATGCTTCTTGTATTTCTATGTTGAGGTTTGCACATTTGCTAGGAAGGTCAGCTCTTTGAAGCACTGTTATGTGGGAATCATTTTGGTGAGATACTTTATCTTTACCATGAGTGCCAAGCCAGGAGCATGTCTCTGCCTTGAAGTGCCCACTCAACTTGTTGTGGCTGTCTGAGCTCACAGGGCCACACTGTGCTTAGTAAGGGACAAACTCTGCTCTTTTCCACCCCAGGAGCAGTGTCTCTGGAATTTCTGCCATGGAGCCTGGCACTCAACCACCCATGGCTGGTGTAGCCTAGACTGCAGGGCTGTGGTGAGAGGGTGCATCTGCAGGTTCTTCCGTGGGTGGTTGGGGCACCCTGCACCCTGGTGGGCAGTCAGGAGCACCCTGCCTGCTGAGCTCCATTTCCACTGCTGGTGACAGGGAGTACCACCAGGTACTGGCAGGGGAACAAGACAGGTGCCAGCTGAGGTGGTAGGTGCAGACCCCATGGCAGGAGGCAGACAAAAGTGATAGTGGGCTGTAGCCATGGCAGCCTTGAGCAGTGTGCTCCCGGTTCATGACCTTCTTAAGATGGCTTCCCAAACACTGTTCAGTGACCTTTTCAAGATGCCTCCCTCACGCTCCACAGTGACCTTCTCAGCATGGCTCCCCATTACTGTGCCCCATTTTTCACAAGATGACTCCCCGTTTGAGTCAGTTTTGTGATCTCTGTCACCAAAAGACCTGACAAGAGCAATTAGCGGAGGGAAAGTTTATTTGGGGCTCACCATTTTAGAGGTCTCAGTCCAGAGTTGGCCACACCCATAGCTCTGGGCCTAAGTGAGGCACAACATCATGGTGGCAGGACACAGCAGGGCAAAGCTGCTCAGGACAATCACGAGGGAGAGAAAGAGAGCACTCTGCTCACTAGGGGACAATATATGAACCCCAAAGGCAGGCCTCGTGACCTGCCTCCCCCAGCCACATCCTACCTGCCTACAGTTACCTCCCGTATCAGAAGATTAATGCACTGGCCAGGTTAAGGCTCTCCCTCCTAACCCAGGAATTTCACCTCTAAACTTTCTTGCATCGTCTTACTTATGAGTTTTCGGGGTCTCCTCATATCTAAACCATAACACTCCCCAAATAGGTATCTGGGATATTGTGTGCTGGAAAGTGGGTCATCCATCCCTGCCGGTACGCCACAAGGTTCCACGCCTGTTGTCTGTTAGAGTGCTCCTGAGTGGTGTGGAGACCTGGGCTGGTTGAGTTCTCCGAGTCTCCGCCCCCCACTGCCCCACTGTTTCACGTGTCCCTCTGCATTCTGCTCTGCCACTGGGTGTTTGGAGCCGTGGATCTGCCCCATGCCCTTTGTTCACCTCTGCAGTACTTCTAGGGTTTTATTTTGTTGGTTTGTCTTTTCTGGCTCCATCTATTGAAAACCAAACTTCAACACCCCGTCATCCCCCTGGAAAAGCCATTGCTCTTTAGGATTTTTTTTCATAATGCCCTCTGGAGGGCCTGGGGGTCACTGGGTGCTTTCAGGTCACCAACTCGGAATCCTCTCTTGAGAGTTTAAGTACATAGATAACATATAATCCTGCAATTACATTCCTAAAGCAAACTGAAAATGAAAGCTAGCATGAAATTCTGTACCAGCATTTATCACAGTTTTAGTTACAATTTCTAAAACTTGGAAAAAACTAAGGTGCCTTTCAGCAAAAGAAGTGATAAAGCAGCAAGGGACATGTAGTAAATGAATTAGTATCCAATGATAAAAAAGAGAGCAATCATTGAATCCTTCAACACATGGGTAAAATATAAATGTATAACACCAAGTGAAAAAAGGCCACAAGAAAAGCTCTACATTGATTCTACTCAGATGATATTTAGGAAGAGAATGAAAATAGGAAGGAAAACATTGCTCACTATCATTGAGTAAGGACGGAGAAGAAGGTTGACTCCCATGGGATTTCACCAAGAGCAATTCCAGGCTGGTAGAGCTGTTCTATGTGGTACTGAGGTCGGATAAATTCACAAAAGTGAACTTTAATGTATGCATACTTAGAGAATAAAAAACCAGGATGCTATGAAATAACAGGATAGAAATCAGGCTGTGAGAGATGGATCCACTTACATTGAAAGTATATAATACAATTTAAGAGAGTGTGAAAAGAGGTACTTTGGAAATAATACTTTGACTGGAAATTATATGTCTGAAGACAAACAGGAACTATGCAGAGGTAATTCAATTTGAAGGGATTTATCTGGGATTATAGTCCTGGAATACACAGGCCCCCAAAATATGGTGCCCATGTCCTGCGGGGCCCCTGACGGCATCACAACATGATGGAAAAGCAGAAAGAGTCAAGTGCAAAAAGGTCCAAACACAGGGACGACCGACCGCACTCTGCAACAATCTGCATTTGCAGAACTCACTCCAGGAGACGGACACTGATTCCTTCTCTGGGTGATATCCTCAGTGATCTAACCACTTGCCACTAGGTCTCATCTCTTGCAGATTCCACACCTTCCAACAGTGCCATGCTGAAGACGGGGCTACTCGCACATAACCCTGGGGGGACACCCTCAAACTACACCATCGCAAAATGCAGGAGTCCCAGCCCACCCAAATAATCCTGGACAAGAACAAAGTTGGAAGACCCTTATTCCCCAATTTTGAAAGTCACTACAAAGATGCAGTCATCGAGAGAGTGGGCTACTCATGCAGGAGAGACATAGAGCACGGCAAGATGGCGAAGAATCCACAAGTAAGCCCCAGTGGCCAACTGGTTTTTGATCAGGGTAGCCAAGATCACTTAATGGGGAAAGAATGGTCTTTTCTGGACACTGCACAGGGGCAACTAGATATCTGCATGCAAAAGAATGAAACTGGATGTCCACCACACACTATCTACAAAAATTATCTACTAATGGATCAAGAACTCAGTGTCAGAATGCAAATGATAAAAACTAGCAGCAGGAAGCAGAATTTTAAGTCTTTGTGATCTTTGTTAGGAAATATTTCCTACTCACAACACCAGAAGTTTAATGTGCAAAAGAAAAAAAAAACGATTTCGCCAGATCTTTTAAAAAAATTGCTACAAAAGACATCATTAAGCACAGTGAACCTCCATATCATGTACAGCCACAAGCCTGGGATCCTAATTAGAATAAGATATAGTCCACGTTTGTATTAAGGCACTAAGAAGATTTAAGATATGTTCCAGAAAGGAGAGGATGCCATAGAGGATTTAAAGAACAAAAGAACAGAAAAAAAAAGATTTTGGAAATTAAAAATGAATCCGACTGATTTATTAACAATATACTTAAATATAATTCAGAAAATAAGTAGCTACATATTGAATTAATATTTAGAAGAACAAGTCATAGAAAATGGCCTTAGCTGAAATTTCTATTAAAAATAGTGATACTCTTTTGTATTCATTATGCTCCATGACACACACTTGCATTAATGGTCTGAATATTTAAGCTTATTTTGAAAATCATAGACGAACAGGAAGCTGCGAAATCAGCACAGAGGGGCATGTGTACCTTAATCCAGGTCATACCCAGAGTTGTGTCTTACATAATAATAATAATTCAGTATCAGAACAAGGCATTTGACTAACATGCAATACATGTATGTAGTTCTATATCCTTTTATCACATGTGTAGGTTCATGTGTGCTCCAGTTACAAACAATGACGTCACCACAAAAACCTCCTTCATGCTACTGGTTTATATTACATAATACATTCATCCCCTTATCTCCCACCACTCCCCGTACCTGGCAAGCAGTGATCTTTTCTCCATGTCCGCAATTTTGTTATTTACAGGTGATAAAAAATTGAAATCACACTTGTGTGACTTTTTGAGATGGGTGCTTTTTCCTTAGCATAGGCTTCTTGAATTCTATTAAAGTTGCTTGTGAATTAATGGTTTGTTCTTTTGGGTGTGCTCAGTAGTATTCCAAACTGTACAAATGCCTGTGTCAATTTGGCTATTCATTCCCTTATTGTGATGGTTCTGAGTTTGGATTAGTGAAAATAAAATTGCTTAGGATAAATGTGCAAAATCTTTTCAAGTGTTCATGTTTTTTATTTCTCTGACATAATTACCCTAAGAGTGTGAGAGCTGGGTTTATGATTAGTTGCATGTTTAATTTTTTGAAGACACTACCACACTGTTTTCTAGGACCTCGGTACCATTGACCTTCTCACCTGCAACCATGAAGGATGCTGTTTCTTCAAAAACACACCAGTATCTGAGTTCATCACCAGTGTCCACTGTTGCTGTTTGTACTACTGTATGCCTGGTGATATGTTTGGTTTAAATGGTTCAGCAACTAATTCTTTAAATCCAGAATCAATTTTGAGTTTGCCTTCATATAAGCTGTGAGTTGTATCAAGTTTGCTTTTTTCTTTTTTACCCCTTATTTCAGCCAATTAGTCCAACACATTTGTTAAAAATACTATCCTTACTCCATTTAATTATCTTTTCAAGGTTGTCAGAAATAAGGTCTCCACAGCCCTGGAGACCTGAGAATCTCTCTCCATTTATACTGCACACCTCAGTTAAGAGGGATACACACTAAGTCTTGAGATTGGGTAGACTGATTCCTCATGTATTACTTTCCTTCTTTGGATCTTATAATTTCTTTACTTTTCCATGTAACTTTAAGAATAATTTTGCCCATATCTGAAAACATATATCTCTGTGATTTTAATAGTAAATGTGCTTAATCTACATATTAATTTTGATAGAACTGACATATTTATGGAATTTAAATATTCTAGTCCATGAACAGAGAAGGTCTTTGCACTTATTTAAATCTCTGCTTTCTTTCATCGACGTTCCATAGTTTTGACATTCAGCTTCTGTGCATTTTATTAGATGTGCATCTACATATTTTATTTGTAAATTTTCGCATTTAGTAATTCTACTTGCTATTTTGTTTTCATTTTCAGTTTCTAAGAGTTTCTGATTTATACACTGATCTTGCATATAGTTTCAGCATCTTGTGACATTAATTTCAGTTTCTAAGGGTTCATTGCTTGTATGCTACTGTTGCATATAGCTCTTGCACTTTGTGAAATTGCTGGGGTCCTTTGTTGTAGTGAGCTGTTTGGTTTTGTTTTTCTATTGGGTATTTTGTTTGATTTATTGTATCCTTCATTTTAAAAATTTCTTACTGTTTTTTTTTTTCAGAGTCTCTATCTCTTGAAGTAATCTCTTGCTACCTGTATTGCTCTCTTATCTCATTGTTGGAGTGATCAGTCTTTGCCTGTATTTGCTCATTTAGGTCATTTTTAAATTCAGAGATCATTTTAATTATGAACCTTCTGAACTCCTTCTCTGGCATTTCATCAACTTTGCTGTCCATGGGTTCTGTTATCGTAGTGTCCTGGTTGGTTTGGGGCACTTTCCTCCCTCATTTTTCCATGTTGTCTATGTGTCTTCCTTTCTTGCAGTGTGTGGATCTGAGATATTACAGTTTCTTCCCTCTATTCTTGTGGTACCCGTGCAGACTGTCTGTATGTTGGGCTTCCAGACCCTGCTGGTGTCCTTCAGTGAATACTACTGCATCCTGGATCTGGGTCCTGGGCAAGTTGGTGTGGGTGATCTGGGGCGCTGGGCTTGACCTCCCGTGGTAGTCTTCTGGGCAGGGGGTCGGTCCTGCACCAGAGGCTGGGCTCTGGCGGGTGTCTGCCCTTCTGGGGGAGGGGTGAATGGCCTACTGAGAGGATGAGTTCCTCAAGGGCTGGTGTGGATGGTCTCTGTTTTTTGTTTTTGTTTTTTGTAGATTCTTTATAAACTTCTATGTACATCATTATGCTGTCTGCAAAAGGGAGTTTTCTTTTATCTTTTTTTTTCTTGGATATGTGCTGTTTTGATGTTCTAATATTGCTTTGTTGCAATGACTGGAACTTCATTCCTATCTTGTGTCTGATTATTATGGAAAAGAAATAGAGAAATCATTATGTTTTCGCCATAAAGTATTATATTAAATGTTGGCTTTTTGTTGATCTTTATTAAATTCCATAGTTTGCTGAGAGGTTTTGCCATGAATAAATTTAAATTTTCTCAATTGCTTTATCTGAATAAATTGATAGGATTATATTATTTTTTTCTTTTGCCAGTTAATATAGTAGATAACATTGACTTACATTCAAATATTGAAGTTTTTATCATTGCATATCTGGAATGAGAACATCGATCTAGATTTAATTTTTGGTAGTATCTTTGTCTGATTTTGTTACAGAGTAATGCTTACATTTTAGAGGGAACTAAGAAGAGTTTCCTGTTCTATTTTCAGAAAAGGTTCTATAAAATTGGTATTAATTATTTTTCTTTAAAAATGCGTTATTAGTAAATTATAGTTTGGCATAATAGTGGGCTTCATTTTGATATAATCATACTAGCAAGGAACATAATTACTTTACTTTGGTCCCTAGGTTGTTCCCTTTTACTGTGTTAATGATCATTTTTTAAATGTCTAACAGAATTCTCCCTTTGGTCCTGGAATTTTGTTTCACATTCTTTTCCAGTTTTATTGTGATAAGAACACTTAACATGAGACTATCCTCTTAAAATATTTTTTCTGTACACAATACAGTGTTTTTTTTTTAAAAAAAATATTTTTTAAGTTGTGGATGGACACAACATCTTTATTTTATTTATTTATTTTTTATGTAGTGCTGAGGCTCAAACCCAGTGCCTCACATGTGCTAGGCATGTGCTCTCCCACTGAGCCACAAACCCAGCCCCAGCATTATTATCTACAGGCACAATGTGGTAAAACAGATCTCTGGAACTTATTTATTTAGCATACCTAAAATTTTATATGCATTGCTTGGCAACTCGCCTGTTTTCCCTCTGTCCAGGACCTGGAAACCATGATTCTATTCTTTGTATCTGTGAGCTTGTGCATTCTAGATACCTTATGTAAATGAATCAGGTACTATTTGTCCTTCCGTGACTAGCTTATTCTGTTTACCCTAATGTTCTCCAAGTCCATCCATATTGCGATATGTAGCAGAATTTTTTTCTTTTTGAGGATGCACCATATTTTTCTAATCCATTTATCCATGGATGGATGTCAGGAAAGGGCAGCCTCTTCAAAAACTGATGTTAGGAAAATTTATATATCCTGATGCAAAAATAAAATCAGCTCTTCTCTTTATAGTACACATTAAAGACACAAAACTAAGACTTACATGTAAGATCTAAAACCACAGAACTCGCAGAGAAAACAGAGGAAACGCTTTGTAACATTGGTCTTGACGGTGATTTCATGTATATAACACCAAAAGCTCAGGAAATAAAAGCCCAAAGCAGATCACTGAGACTATATCAAAGTAATGCTGTGCATAGCAAAGGTAAATTCAATGCAGTGGAATGGTAATTTAGGGAATGGGATAAAGTATTTGCAAACCATATATCCGATGAGGAGTTAATCTCCAGAATACAAGTGGAACTCCTAAACTCAATGACAAATAATAAAAAGAAAAACTAATAACCTGATTTAAAAATTGGCTAAGGATTTGAATACACAATTCCCCAAAGAAGATATAAAAATGGCCATATAAATATTCAAGGACACAAATCATCAGGGAAATACAAATCCAAACCACAATATGATGTCTATCACCTTGCATCTGTTAGGAAGGCTACAGTGTGGGGGGGCGGGGAATACAAAATGAAAATTATTATCCAATCCAAAATTTTCTCAAAAGAGTCAAAATTAGAGTATTTACTCAAATGAATTGAAATCAGTATCTCAAAGAGATAATATTATTTTTTTAATTTTTTTTTAAAGAGTGAGTGTGAGAGAGAGAGAGAGAGAGAGAGAGAGAGAGAGAGAGAATTTTTTTTAATATTTATTTTTTAGTTCTCGGCGGACACAACATCTTTGTTGGTATGTGGTGCTGAGGATCGAACCCGGGCCGCACACACGCCAGGCGAGCGCTCTACCGCTTGAGCCACAACCCCAGCCCAAGAGATAATATTAGCATGCCTATGTTCCTTGTGGTACTATTCCCAATAGCATTAGCATGGAAAAAATTTAAATGTCCATAGGATTTTAAATTAATGATTTCATATTTAATGGTTATAATTTAATAATATAAGATTGGTCAACTATTAGCAAGTTAACTGCATTTTTCTTCATCTAAGAATATCTTGATCTCTCTTACTTCCTGAAGTATATTTTCACTGAAAACAGAAAACTGAGTCACCAGTCCTGCTTTTGGCCTTTACTGTGTTCATGAGGAGGACTTTGTTGAATTGTTTTTCCCTGTTTGTAGTTTGTGCCCCATCCCCTCACTTTTTCTTAAGAATTTTGCTTTGTTTTTAGTTATCAGAAGTTCAATTATGATGTCTCTCATGCATTTCTCTGGGTTTACTCTGTTTCGGTTTTATTGAGGTTTATGGATTTTGCCAAATTTGAAGGAATCCTCAGCCATAATTTATTCAAATACCTTTCATTTTCATCACTTTTATTTCCTTTTTCTGGACACTTATGAGTGTTAGATATTTAATAATAGTTTCATATATCCCAGATGCTCAGTTGAAATTTTTTACAGTCTATTTTCTTTGTTTTTCAGATTGGCCAAATTCTATTATTTTATCTTTCATTTTCTTATTTCTTTCCTCTTTCTCTCCTTTTGGGGTGTTTTATTTGGATGATTATTTATTTTTGGTCCTAAAGTTTTCATATGCTGCTACTTATTTTTGGCGGGGGCAGGGGGGGGGGTGGTACTGGGGATTGTACTCCGGGGCACTAGACCAATGAGCCACATCCCCAGCCCTATTTTGTATTTTATTTAGAGACAGGGTCTTACTTTTACTGAAGGTGGCTTTGAACTCTCGATCCTCCTACCTCAGCCTCCCAAGCCACTGGGGATTACAGGCACGCGCCACCGTGCCCAGCTCATAGGCTGCTTCTTAATATCATCTATTTCTTTATTTGACTTTTTGTTTTTGTAATCGTTCATCGAAACATTTTAATGATGGCTGCTTTACAAATCCTCCTCAGATAATCCCCACACCTGCATCTTCTTAATGGTACTATCTGGGCTTTGTCTTATTTAGTTGGAGATCTTTCTACTGTTCAGTCTGAAAATGATTTTTATTTGAAATCAGGTATCATACAGCAAGGATCTGGACCCTCCTTCCGCTTGGTATTTTAGCAACCTCTTCTGATGTTCTTCTGGTGGGTGAAGGCATGTCTCCACCTCATTACCGTCAGGTTGGGGTGGAAATTTAGGTTCTCCACTGGGTCTCCAGTGTCATCTGGGGGAGGTGCAGGTGCATCGGGCTGCAGCCACCCTGCTGGGAGGGGCAGGTGTCTTCTCCCTGTCAGGGTGGGCGTCTGAGCCCTGTCAGGGCTTGTGCTGCTGGGAAGAGGAATGGCTTCAGTTGGAATAGGGCAGCTCTTAGCTAAAGATTTTCTGTATCACAAGGATGCCTCTTTTCTGATGTTTGGGCCAAAAAAATCAGAGTTTTCTTGCAGATCTTTATGTCTGCACCTGTTGATGTTCTTGATTCTTCGGTACCCACTCTGGGCTGTATTCTCCACCAGGCTTTCCGTTGGGTTCTGTTTTCCCTTGCCTATCGCCCTCTCTCTAGATTTCTTGTTTATTTTATACATGATGCCCAGAGTTTTAGTTGTGCTCATCAGGAAGAATAGGAAACTATGAACACTCCATCTTCCTGGAAGTTGAAATCCAATCTATGTGAATTTTAATCATTACTTTTCTAGCATCTGTCTACCTTACTACAATGTAGGTTCTGTGAGGATTAAAAAATATATATATTATTTTTTTTTAGCTAATGATGAACAACAAAGTCTAACCAAACTCTGGCACATATTATATATTCATTGAAATTTGCTGAATGTTTGAATCCATGAGGCTTTTCATTATGCAAATCTTTTTGATATCTAGTAATACTTCCAATTCCTAGAGAAAATTGTTTTGATCTCATATGTAGATCCCAAGCCCAATTAGCAAAATTCAATTGTATCCAGCGGCTTGGGAGGCTGAGACAGGAGGATCCTGAGTTCAAAGCCAGCCTCAGCAAAAGCAAGGCAGTAAGCAACTTTGTGAGACCCTATCTCTAATTAAAATACAAAGTCAGGCTGGGATGTGGCTCAGTGGTTGAGTGCCCCTGAGTTCAATCCCTGGTACTCAACCTCCAAAAATATTCAATTGTAGATGCACAAGCAAAATATTTTCTAACATCAAAGACTCAACGTTGAGCATCCCCAGTCTTCTTGGAGGGTTCTGTGAGCTGCAGTCGAGGGTCTCACTTTGTTGGCGCATAGTGAACCTGTGAGCCGGGAGTGTGGCGCCTCTGATGGAGATCACTCTGCCTCCTGCGGAACAGTCAGAGTTGGAAGCACAAGGGGCGGCCACAAATTATGATGTGCGTATTCAAGTGGTTGTAGGAGACAGAAGAAGGTCTCGTGGTAATGAGTGGTGAGGAAGAGGAGGTCTGAAGGACTGAGGGACAACCTACGGGGCTCCAGGGGACTCACTGAAAGAAGGTAAACGGCTCTGAACTTGCCCGCTTAGAACACTTGGATGTGGAGGAAACTTTGTGTAAGGGAAAAAGAAGAGTCTCATGTGCAGTCCATTAAAGGTCAACTAAGTCTGTGAGGATGTGAAGTGGATCCTGGAGCACCAGAACTGCAGATTGTGTGAATAAAGACCTTGGGGCGGGGTGGGGGATCCAGAAACAGAAGGGAAAGGACCCTGGACTGAACACCCAGGAACTTTAAACACAGTAGAGAAGGCAGCTGGAGCAACGCTCCCTGGATGGATGTTGCCACCAACAGAAGGTCACAGGCAAAGCCCCACCCATGACTCCCCCAGCCCTTCCCTGGCCTGGCCTTGCCCCGGGTCTCAGGGACCCAGGGTCATCCATGTGGCTCAAGGACTGTCACACCTATGTAGAAGGACGCGTGCTCCTGTTTGGGATCCAAGCTGGCCAGCTCTCTCTCTTAGGCTCCTCGGTGACCCAGCCTGGATGTGGCGGCTGTGGGCAAGCACGCTTCAGGATTGGCTCTGTGCGGCCTCTTCCTCGGCTCTTTTAAAATATGAACTTTGGTTTCCATACATGTTCTTCTGTTTTTGTTTTTTTTAATATACAGTCAGTCCTTCATGTCCCGGAGTCTATAGCTCTGAGACCAGCCATCACAGATAGACAATATTTATATACATATATTTTGAACTTTGGCTCTGCACGGTGGTACCTGCCTGTAACCTCGGCTACTTGGGAGGCTCAGGCAGGAGGATCACAAATTCCAGGCCACCTGGGAAACTTGGCAAGACCCTATCTCAAAATAAAATAAAAATTGCTGGGGATGTAGCTCAGAGAGAAGAATGTTTGCCTAGTGTGCACAAGGCCCTGGTTTTGATCCCCACATAGACACTACATAGACATATCATGCAATCCTATCTTTACTAAGTATGTATGATTTTTTTCTTGTCATTATTCTCTAAACAGTGTAGTACGACAACTATCTACCCAGCATGGCCTTGTATGGGGTATTACAGGTAGTCATCCAGAGATGATTTAAAGGAGACGAGAGGGTGTTACATGTCGTGCAGGTCATATGTGAAAGGGACACCATTTTATATAAGGGACTTGACCATCCATGGATTTGGGTTTCCAGAGGATTCCTAGACCCAGCCTCTGCTGCAACCTTTGTTTATCGTTTTCCAAGGCCTTCAAAGGGGGTTGGGGAGTGCAGGGCCATGTATTTTTTTGTATTATTTTAAAAAGTAATTTTCTGGTGGTACTAGGGATGGAGCCCAGGGCCTTAGGCATGCTAGGCAAGCACTGTACCACTGAGCTCTGCACCCAGCCCGAAGGCAAGATCTTGACTACACTATCTTTTAATTACCTTTGCTTTCCCCAGTGCCTGCAGACACACTGGGAGGGGTACACATATCTTCTACTGTTGTAGGGATTCATTATATAATAGTTGTGAATTGTTGGAAAATGCAGAGTTAAGCGCTCAAGAAATATCAATTTGCTACATTGTTTTGGAAGAATCCATTCTCCAGTAGGTTCTGAAAAAAATGGAAGATGGAATGGTCAATTCCCCCTGCATTTTGTGATTATTCCCTGATTGATAATCACTCATTTGAATTGGCGTGGGATTCCAGGTTAGACATTACTTCCCCTTTGAAGACACCGCTTGCTCTTCGGGTTTCCCGTGATTGTCTCCGGCCATCCAATGCCATTCCAGTTCTTGAGTCTTTGTGTAGAACTTCTTCGCTCCTCCTCCAGAAGTTCTCAATCTTTTTAGTCTGGAGCTGCTGGATTGGTTATCTAATTTTTGACCTTTTCTGTCATCTCATATTTGTTCCACCCATCTGTGGGGATTTTCATAGCTGACACACCTTCTTAAAAGATCTCAAAGTCTTATCATTTTTAGGCTCCCCCATGTTGGAGTGACAGGCCTGTGACTCTGCCAGTCCCTGCCCTGGGAACTGCCCTGGGCATGGTCTTCATGGGGACTCTGTGGTTTCCCACCCCTTCCCCAGCCCAGGGCAGGGTTCTGCCTGGTCCTCAGGCTCTTTGGACACCCTCTGAAATCCACATCCACATGGAGGTGAACTTGAACTCTGTGCTCCTGAGGGTTCTGCTCGGACTGTGACCCAAACACATCTGGACCCACTGAGCCGCACCTGGGACTGCTGAAGTGCTGCGGCAGCATGTGGGGCCCGAGACCTGGGACATCTCAGAAAGGGAGCACTGCGGCCCTGAGGTGGCCGAGGCCCCCGTTTAACGTTGTCCTCTGTCCTGGGCCTTGGTGGAGTGGGCCTGTGAGGAGTGTGGCAGCTCCACTAATCTCAGAGAGGCTTCTCAGGGTCACTCTTCCATCTTCTTGGTAAGTTTCCGTCCACCTGCACTGATCTCATTAAACAGCTGCTTAGCTACAGCCTGGGTATTCTCTCCCGGTACTGGGGCTTGAGCCCCATGCCTCATGCAGGCTGGGCAAGCCCTCTACCCCCAAGTTACCTCCCCAACACTGCTGTTGGATGCTTTGCTACAGGATCGGGCTGATAATTTTCCAGTTCTGTAAGTTCTGCTTTCTTTTTTTATTATAAACCTGTCTTTAGTGTGTTCCCCTCTTCTCACAGTTTACCATAGGCGGTCAAGAGGAGCAATGGTGAACCCTTGACACGTTGCTTAGAAATTTCTTCCACCAAATACCCTACTTCATCTCTTGGAAGTGCCTCCCTTCCACAAACTCAGGACACAGGCACATGGCAGCCAGGTTCTCCAGAACTTTGTCACAAGCAGAACCTCTCCTTCTTTTGCCAGTGATGGTCCGGCTTCTGTCTGAGGTCTCATGGAATGATCTCTGTTGTCCTCGTTTCTGCCCACACCCGGATCACACCCCCTTAGGTAACCTAGAGAAGAAGGGCCTTTTCTCTAGGGTTTTCTTCTCCTTCTGAGCCCTCGCTGAAGCACCTTTTACAGTCCACTCACGGCAACACATTTTCGCCAGTTGTTTTTGCTGCTGCGACCGAAATACACAATAAGAACAATTTTAGAAGAGGAAAAGTCCATTCAGGGTTCACGGTTTCCGAGGTCTCAGTCCATAGGCAGCCAGCTTCATAGCTCTGGGCCCAAGATGAGGAAGGACATCACCGCAGAAGATCCTGCCGGAGTAAAGCAGCTCAGAACACGGGGCCAGGAATCAGAGCGGCTTCTCCTGTCACCAAGGACCAAATATATACCCCAAAGGCACACCCACCCTGCCTCCTCTGGTCACGCCTACCTGCTACAGTTACCATGGATTAGTGCACTCATGAGGTTACAGCTCTTGTGGCCCAATCATTCCACGTCACAGTGAGCACTTGAGGGACCCCTCACATCTAGACCATAACACAAACTCAGCTTTCTCCAACCCACACCTCCAAACTCTTGTACTCTCTGCCTCTCACCTGATTCTGAAATTTCTTGCACATTTTGAGATGTGTGTTACAACACCCCACTCGTGGGTACACATATCTGCAGTCGTCTGTTCAAGTCACTGTAGTAAGATACCTTACAGTGGGTTATCTATAAACAGTAGAAATGTCTGGCACACAGTTCTGGAGGTTGGGAAACCAGGACCCAGGGGCAGCAGATTCACTGGCAAAGACTCACCGTCAGCACGAGGAGGCCTGTTGCTATGTTCACACGTGATGGAAGGGGCACCTGAAGTCCCCTGTACCTCTTCTCCAAGGCTGTCAATCCCATTCAGGGGGCTCTGCTCTTAGGATGGAGTCACCTCCTAAGCCCTTACCTCTCAACACCAATGCTTTGGGGTTTGGTTACCAGCATTTGAATCTAGGAGAACACAAATATTTAAAACAAAGCACAGTTTAAAAAGTCAACCGAAGAGCCTGGCAATGGAAGCCATTCTGTCTTGGTGTTATTTCAATAATGCCCATCAAAGGCCTCATTGTAGGTTTGAGCTGGTCCAGTTTTGATTGTGTGAACACTTCCAGAATTTTCACTTTCTATGCCTAATTTTTTTTCACCTATAAGCTTCTCTAAGATTCTAAGGAGTTTCTTTTTAACTAGAGAGGAAATTCATCAGTCAGCATGGAAACACAAAGCAAGTTTGAGTTATAGCAGCAGCTGTTCTTCCACACAAACCTCACAGAAGCACATTTTAATAAGATACAAGATGTTATTATTTATCTCTTCCTAAACTTATTTCATGAGTTTGCATTTTCTTCATTCTTTGCATTCAGATTTGCACTTGCAGTGTTTTGTCAACAGCCAGTCCATGACAAATTCCACGACATTTTTTTCCTGGAATTTTGCATCCGCAAACTGCCATTTGTTGATAGAACCTGAGAAAACCAAACGTGAAGCAGGGATTGTCGAGGCCGTTCCACTGTTTTCCTGTTGAGATTGAGTCTCACATGAATAGACCCCTTGTCCAGATCTAAATGGACAATGGATTCAGCAAAGTAACATTCCGTTTCTGCACCCGTCTCCGGGACATTTGTGCTGGATAATCTGGAACCATCTATGAAAACCACCTTTGGATCAATACAGCTCAAGGGGGCTCACCTGTCTTGTGCATATGGTTTTGTCTTTTAAGACGACTCTAATTTTTTTCATGACAGAGTTATAAAATATGGGGGACCTGGGGCAAAGTGGAAGGGCCAAGGCCCTGCTCTGCTGGTGCCAGGCTGTGTTAGGTACAGATGGTGAGATGGTGTCGTGTGCTGTTTTTTTTTTCCTCTGCCCCTACTTCCCTCTGGGAGCTTGAGTCACAGTCCTCCCCACTTCCCAATGCTGCCCACTGGTGTCCTGACCTCAGACACGCTTGCTGACCTCTCCACATCGCAATTACTTTTCTCAACCCATCATGATCATAATTGGCAGGTGGAGCCCATGGGGTCAATATGGGCTTCGTCTGCCAGTTATGATCGCGACCGATGGGCAAGTCTCTCATCCTCAAACTGAATTTCTGAGCTTCTACTTTGTGCAGGAAATTCATTGACTTCAATTCATTATTGAAAGAAATAAACACAGCCTCTGGTACCCAGGCGTTGAGAGTCTAATGGGAAAGAAGGAAGCGCTCAAAACAGGTACAGAGAAGTAGAGACGGGGCCAAGACTTTGCCAGGAAACTCACAGGGAGCTTGCATCGCTCTCTGTAACTGCTGGCTCCTGGGCAAGCAGACTCTTGTCTGCTACTGAACGTGGCTGATTTAATTTAGAGCAGCCTCTGTCTACCTGCTCAGCTCTGCACCACGCCACACCCTTCCCCAACCCTCACACCTCAGTGATCACATGGACATCTTCTGCCAGAGACGGTAATGGGTGCGGTCCACACGCTGGCCAAGAGAGATGCAGCGTGCATCCTTCATGGGTTGGTGAAAACAACTAACACTCACATGTATTATGCAATTTCTTAAAATGCATGTTAAAAATTACAACTGAGGAAGCTTATTGCATTTTCTTGAATTTTATGGTTCCTTTTAAATTCTAATCACTTTCCAAAGCCCATATTAATCTCTGATAGGTAATTTCATTAAAAGCTAAGTGGGCTGAAGTATTTGAGGAATCAAAATCCTTTCTTATATTGGAACCAGAAAAAAGTAGAGTAAATGTGCACCCCTCCACCCATTTATTAATGTGACTTTGTCCTCAGAGCAGGCGAACATGTCATGGGAGATTTTAACTTGACAAGTCCGTCCTGTGAATGTGGCAGAACTGTAGACTAGCCAGAGGCATAATTTGTCCTCTGCTCGTCAGTGATTCCTATGGTTTTATCTATGTTGACTTCATAAACTGTGTGTTTTCTGAAAAAAGTACCACTGTTTTAAGTGGCTATTTTGCTTCCCCTGCAGCTTCTTGCTATGCTATGAGATTCACTTTCCCTGCATATGATCTCTCATCTCATTCAGCATGTGAAACGCACAGGTGGGTGTCCTATGCATGGCCGCATCTGAAAGAACAAATGTCCTGGCTGATGGTCCCTTCTGGAAGCCAGTCCATCGACTCACGCGGGGGTGGGGGGTTGGATGTCTGTGTACCTCAATCTGCATTCCCTGAGACTCTGAGACTGAAGCAGGTACGTGGTGACCAGACAGCATGTCGGGATTCTTGCCCTAATAGTAAGGAACTTAGCTGAGAAATCACTGGGTTGAAGTGTCTCAAATACCTGGCTTGGAGAAGCTTTCCTTGGAGCATTTCTCCTGAATCCACAGAGGCAGGACGCTTAGTGAAGTAGATGATACATCCCCAGGTGCATGTGCACGTGTAAAAATCGAGTCCCTTTGGTCACAGTCACTGTCCCTGTAGGTGGTCTAGGTTGGGTATAGGAGGAATGGAAGAGGACACAAAAACACGGAGGGCCACACTGAGTCTGGGAACAAAGGACAGCTTCTGAGGGGAGTAGTGGGAGAACACCCTAAAGTCCAATGAAAAAGTAAGGAAGCCCACTTAAAGGGCAGAAGGAGCAGAAACTTCCGGAAAACATTGAACCCTGCCCACAGGTACAGAAGAAGAGCCCAGGTCCTTTAATGAATCAGGAATGTGTCTGTCGGCTTTTGGTTGTTGTGGCTAAAATACCTGACAAGAGCAACTTGGAGGAGGAGAGATTTATTTTGGCTGATAGTTTCAGAGGTTCAGTGCATGGTTGGCTGAATCCAGGGTAGAAACGTCACGGTAGAAGGGCATGATGGAAAGCTCACCAGCTCAGGACAGATAGGAAGCAGAAAGAGAGGAGTGCAGAGAAGGGTCAGGCCAAAGACAGCCCCTTCCAGGACACACCCCAAGTGACCTGCTTCCTCCAGCGGGGTCCTACCTCCCCAGCAGCTCATTCGGTCATCTGTGAATTAAGCCACAGACGAGGACAAAGCCCGAATGTCACAATCACCTTCCAAAGCCCGTCTCTGAACACACAACACATTTGGGGAGATACTCTACATCAAAATCATAACAAGAAATAATAGTTAAAAAAAAAGACATGGGAAAAAGAAACTGTGTTAGAAACAGACAGAAATCTTTGGACTCCACATCTTAGCACGGGACCCAATGTGACATGAGGGATTTAGGAAAAGTGGGAAGACCAATTCTTTCCAGAAGGTGTTACAGCCAGTTCTGAGGAAGGAGTTATGAATTTATTTGCATGGAGATGAAATCCAGGGCAGGAGCCGGCATCCTGGAAAAGGTTTGCAAAGTTAGAAATCAGAGAGGAGAGCCAGTGTCCCAGCTGATGGAGAGAAGCTACAGGGGGTTCATGTGGAAGGAGGTTGATTCAGGCTTCGGGGTTGAAAAGGGATCAGCGGTGGCCGCAGCACTTCCATGCTCTGCAGGAAATAACCTGGAACACGGGTACATTTGAAGAAGTTAGAGCAGTAAAAGGGACTCCCCCGGGTGGGAAAACTTGGAGCAATCAAACTGGGTGTGAAATAGAACAAAATGATTTTTTAAAACGTTTTAAAGAACATCCTCAAAATAATAAGAACAGATTGGATTCATGAAGCAAGGATGTGTGTCTATAAACATTTGAAAAATAATTTTTTAAATGCAGAAATTAAAAAAAAAAACAATTGAATGATCTCAAGATAAAGCTAAAGCAATCTACCAGAAATCAGGGCCAAAAGAAATAGATATGGAAAAAGAAAGACAGGTCATCATATTACATAATCCTCCTAAAGAATTCTATTAAACAAGGTTTCATAATATAAAAACAAACAAAAAAAAGAGAAAAGAATGGAAAACAAAAATTAAATATTGCACAATAGAGGCATTTGAGTTTCCAGATTTATAAGTACCACTGAAAAATGCAGAACAAATGTTTTTTTTAAAAAAAGATTTGTACAGAACAGTGTAAAATTTCAGACATTTAACAATAATAGTTACATCATAAAATCTTCCAGAGAAAAGGGGAAAAAAAGTGATCGAAGTGATAATTTTTTTTGAAAATTTGGCACAGGACTTCTCAAAAGCAATGTAGAAAGACAATAGTTCAATAAAACTATATATAGATCATTAATTACTTAGCTGTGAACAGCACTTTCAAAGTCTTTGTACTCTGAAAACTCTAATAATACAAATTCCACATAATGTGATGATAACTTGAACGTTAAGGCGCAAAACTGTCTCTGGAAATAATTTTGGTGACATGTCTTTGGAGGCATAGAACATTCCTCCCCCTCCCATCAAAGAGGGAAGAGGTTACTTAAAATTGTCTCAGAGAAGATGTAAAGAGGCTGATCTGAGAGTTTTGAGTGGCTTCCTGGGATCTGACTAGAAACAATTGGCCAGAGGTGAGCTGAGACTTGAAGTTTTCAGGACAATAATCTATAGACATTTATTGGTTTGGAGCTGGGAGAAAATAAGTGACTTTGTATGAAATGGGTACATCCTCAGAGCAGGTCAGGTGATAGAGTAAAATATTCCAAAAGTTCAAAGCTCAGTTCCCATATAAACGTGCATATGAACAAACATCAAAGATGCCATTCAACTCATTCATCCATGAAGGGTTGACTCAGATGCTAGAGTTGGCTCAAAGAACACTTAGGAGCTGAACGTGACCAATGAACATGCAGATGAGATTGCTGAATCAACTGTGGTGTTGGCCAATGATCCACAGGGCAATAAACTCTATTGACATTACCTTCTCTTCCACACAAAAGTAACTTTCATCTCTTCTAAGCAACAATGAAATCTACAGTCTATAGGCAACTTTGTTAAATCTGGGACTTTTCAAAAGTAACAAACAGTCCCCTGACCCAGGTCCATTTTCTCTGATAATAATCCCTGAAAGGGTCTGAGCCTCACATATCACGGAAAGTACATGTTTCCTGCCTTTAAAAAAAAAAAATCCAATTTCCAAGTTTGAAATGTTTTCTTAACCTAAATGGATATTTCCTATGGCCTAGATTTGGGCCACTCAGGAAAAAGCCAGTTTAATGGTGATTTCAAGTGGGACCCACTCAGGAGGAAGGTTATTTTAGCAGAAGAGGCTGAAAGCATTAAGACAGGTGGAAGGAGCTCTGAGCACCTGGCAGGAGGAGAGCACTGTCATGGTCAAGAGGCTGAGCCAGTCATTTTCAGTGGGTAAATCCATGAAGACTGGAGGAAACAGAGAGAAAACACTCGCCAAGCTTGGGAAGCTGTCAATCAGTTTTAGGTATTTTAGTCCTGTAAGACCCTAATACATCCATTCACCCCCTTCCCAACTGATTAATAACCATCGTTCCTTCTACTTGGTGGGGATGAACAGGAAACACAAAAGGGCCCAGAGGAGCCGAAAATGAAGGCTCCGACCCTGTTCCTTTCCCACCGCGGGTTTGCTGTCCTAGGAGAAGGGAGACAGCTTTCAACACATTGCAGCTTCTCACTACCATACAGAGGAGACGTTTTCGTTATGAATTTGTTTGGTGACAGAGTAACTGGAATCCTTTGCATCATCTAAAAATGGCACAAAACATCTGGAGACATGAAGGACTAGGTTGGTGCAATTGCAGTGTGAGTTGAAAGGGTGGTGATGGGGGTGTGAGGTGCTGTCCCTTGCTCTCACCAGGTGGAAGCCCACTCGTTCAACACAACCATATTTTTATGCTCTGGACATTGGAAGGGAGGGGACAAAGGAAAAGTGTGCCTTCAGGGTGGCAGGAGGTGAATTGGTCTAAGACAGCAAAAACTCCATCAGCAGATAACACCCACAATGGAAAGATTTAACATGGCAGAATCAGACAGGCAAATACCAGAAGAAATGCCTAAGAGAGTTTGTCTCTGGAAAATCAGGGTGGGAGTGAGGGGTTCAGGGATTCCTTTCTCCTCGAAGTCTTATTTGACTTTTATAAATTTGGCTTTTCACAATGTCCTCAGGGGAACAGGTGTGCAAAACAATTTCCCACAGAGATGATATTCTTCTGTGAGCAAGTTTTAAGATGGTAAGTATTGAACTCTTTGTTTAACTTCATCACCTAAATCACAGAGTTTGAGCAGGAAGAAGAAAAAGGTATGATAGATGGAAGGGCATGTTCTTGTAATGTGCTTACACATTAGGAGGAAAGGGGTGAGGCTCAGAGGTCCAGTGATACAGTCCATGCCTCGCATGTGTGAAACATGCTAGGCATGGACTATACGGGTCCATCCCCCATTCAAAAAGAAAAGAAAAGAAAAACTGGGTTGGCTTTATAATTTGTGAATGCAACTAATTACATGCAAATAAAAATGTATCAGTACAATGTCCTATGAGAAAAACACTTAAAATCTATCAGCAAAATATCATTGATATCGGCTAAACCATTCATCATTTAGTGTTTTGCTTTTACTTTTACAAGACACATCAAAAATATAGTTTGGCTAATCCTCCTCCATCTTTCTACTCAGATTTGGCACGCCAGGCAGCTTTTTATTAAAAATGATCTTAATATTTAAGAAGAAATGTGTGTGCGTGTGTGTGTGCATGAATTTTCTTCATGAATTTTCTTAATGATTAATCGTCCTTCTCAAGACACAAGGACACATTCAGAAGTACAAATAAAGCTTTGCACAATGTTGATCATTCTGAAATAAGCCAACCCCAGGATGGACATAATTTAAGAGGAAACACAAAGGATATCATGAATCTTTTTTTTTTTTTTTTTTTTTTTTTTTGGTACTCGGGGGCACTCAACCACTGAGCCACATCTCCAGCCCTATTTTGTATTTTATTTACAGGTCTCACTGAGTTGCTTAGTTCCTTGCTTTTGCTGAGGCTGGCTTTGAACTTTGATCTTCCTGCCTCAGCCTCCTGAGCTGCTGGGATGACAGGCATGTGCCACTGTGCCCAGTAGTATCATGAATCTTAACAACAGAAGTCAAGGACTGTGTGGCAGAAAATAGTACAATTTAGACCCAAATGGGCTGTTTTTCATTACGGAGGGCAGAGTGAGTGGAAAATATTTTGTAAGGGGAAAATTTGAATATTGACTCTATTATTCTATTCTGGTAGAATTTATGTCCCTAATTCTTATTCATTTTCTTCTGTACACGCATAGTTTATGTCTTTGTAGATTCAGTGATACTCCAGGTCTGACCCTATTGTGGTGAAGCTACCATTATCAAGCTATGTGTCCACTGCTGACCCCAGCCAACTGATCTGGTCAAATTGACCATTTCTCCCATTGCACTGAATACAAGAGCTTGGCCATCATCTGTTTGCTGTGGTGTGCATTCCCTAGTGTGAGCTTCCACTGTGGGCTCCCCAGTGTGGGTTCCCAGTGTAGACTTCCCAGTGGGGGGTTCCCATTGTGAGCCCCCATGTGGGCTCCCCAGTGTGGGCTAGATAGGTTTTACTGCATTGGGTGTCTGGCTTTGGACTTCTGAAAACAATTGTAGTTCTCTGCCTTTCTCCTTGGTGAATTTGACCCATCTCTTTGGGGACATTTAATGCAGCTGCAAATGTACTGGAGAGCAGGGTTCATCCCTTCCCCTAATCCACAGAAATCAAAGCATTAAGCATTTAACAGCTAAAAGTTAGATTCCACCAACCCCAGGGAATTGAGAGCATCAACAACCATCACCACCAACAACAATCATTTATTATCAATGTTCTTCCAATATATCACATTTTTATTGGTGTTTTACACAATTTCATTCATTGCTTATAACAACAGTTTACCATCTCCATCAAACTTAAATTAAGGATCCCAAAAGCCACACTATTATTAAATCACAGAAAGTAGATTTTTATTTAAGTCTGTTTGAATTTATGAGGCTGTATACTTACACATGATGGTACATGCCCCTGGAAATCTGGGGTCAAGAGTACATTTCTCAGAACTAAACAGTATGTCCTATTGCCAGAGAGGGTCTACACTATAAGGAATGGAAGAGCTTAAGAAGCAGGTACAACTATAGATTCACAGAAAAAGTTATACCTCACCCCTGTGGGTTGTTTCTCTTTATATGTATAGTTGGGGTTCACCCAAAGAGGTGGGATAGGTAGAATATGTGTGCATTTGAGAATATGCATATGTAAAACATAAAGTGACTTATTAACTAAAAGCACTGATTACAAGGAAGTGGTCTATACAGTTGTGGGGTTGGGTGAGCCAGCTGGAGGTCCCAGGGCTAGCAGGAATTGGCAGCAACTATCTGGGTCTCCACAGGCATGAAATGGCATCAACCATCTGGGTCCCTACAGGCTAAATGTCCACCACAGCAATCACAAAAGGAAATCCAGAAGAAAAAAACAGCAATGTCAGACTCTGTAATTGTTTGGAGTTTCTAGATCAGAGAAATCTAAGATTTCTTCTAAAGACTTTCCCATTGGCAAGTTGGGTTCAATAGGTTGATCTCATCCTGTATGCATCTCCTGTGAATCGATGAGGAAGTTCAGCCACATTAGCAGGCCCCATCACAACAGCACTGTTTTTGTTGTGGCTTGGTTTGGTTTGGTTTGTACCAAGGATTGAACCCAGAGGTGCTTAACCACCGTGCCACATTCACATCCCTTGTTTATTTTTTAAATTTTAAAGATAGGGTCTCCCTAAGTTGCTTAGGTCCTTGCTACTTACTAAGGCTGACCTTGAACTTGCTCCTATCTTAGCCTTCCCTGACACTGGGATTACAGGTGTGTGCTGCCATGATGGGCATTAGATGGAATGGTTAGGAGAAGAGTTATTCAGTCTACACTACTTCCCTCCACCCTCACAGAGCAACAGGAGAAGTAGCTTGCCTTGAGTAGCCTGTAGTTTGCCTGAATCAGAGATATACTAGAAAGGAAGTTCCAGGACTCTATTTCAGCCTGTCCAAGGTGCCATAATAAAATCTATCACACAATGAGCTTGGAGCTCACAAATGACCTAATGTTCTCTGTTATCCTCATAACAGCCCAAGAAGTAGGAGCTGTGCTCCCATCCACCTGACACAGGTGGAAGCTAGAGAGACCACATGCCTGGTGCATGCTTCCACCCACAGCAAATGGTCAAAGCCTAGAAGACAGCAGAGCTGTGAACTCTCTCCTGGGCAGACACAGGTATCGCAAGACCCAGATGGAATTTTTCATGGCCCTCTACTCTCATCAATATCAGCTTATTTTCAGGCCTAGACACAATAATTATCTGGTCTACAATTTTTCATATCTTTGTATATAAAGTATGTTCACACCAATTCATGCCTTTATACATGTACTTTGGTTTTTTTGCATTACAGTTCTTATTACACATATATACCACAATTTTTCATATCTCTGTTTGTATATAAAGTATGTTGACACCCAATTCAAGTCTTCATACATGTACTTTGGATAAGGATGTTCATCACATTCTGTGTAATAAGAATTGTAATGCATTCCACTGTCATGTGTTTTTTAAAAAATCAATTAAAAATTATCTGGTCTATAGTTTCAGAGGAATATATATATATATATATATATATATTACATATATATATTACATATATATATAAATATCATATAGGAATATCAGATATAGATATATATATATATATATATATATATATATATATGATCTACATCCTTCTTACAGAGAAAAATAAAGATTTCTAGAATTTACAGAGGAGAAAATATCTGGATATGTACAGAAGTTGAAATTGCTTGCATCTCACTCCAGAAGGGAGCAAGATCAAAGAAAAATGGTTTTATTTTCCTCATTTCCAACCATTGTTAGCCATTCCTTGTTTGTTTCAAAAAAATATTTCTTCTACCTAAATATGCTTGTGTTTCCAGTCAACACTGTGTGTGGGAGGAAGGACTCAGCCGAGAGACATGCTTTACAGACTTAATTTCAAGGTACAAGCCCTGCCTGTACTTCATTTCATAGCTCTCTCTGTAGTAATAATTTTGTCCTGAGGTCTGACTTATAATGAGAGTTGACTCATGCAGCCCACTCGTAATACAGACTGTCAGGCACCTGTCAGAACATTACTGTGTTTTTATTTCTTATTAATCACCAGGTTGGAGTTTTAAATTCTGATGTCTGTTTTTCAAAGTTCTGTGGATGGTCAAAGCCCGCAGCAACCACTTGGGGATATAAATGTGAGGGTTCTTCTGTTTTTTCCTAATGAGGTTTTCAAGTACAGCATCCTTCACAAAGGTTGTTTGTAAGAGTTGCTAACTCAGAAGTGGTACCTGGTAGCTTCTTGCCTCACTAGAGCCTGTGGTTGAACAAATGTCCCCAAGGAAGAAATGTCAGTGGCCTTGTGAGCATCTCCTAGCTATTTGTTCTGGTGACATGCAAACTGGGTTTGTGGATATCAGGGGCTGACAGAGCACCAATTCTGGGAAGCAGAGATCTTCTCTGTATCCTAATACCTTTGTTCCGCTATGTATCTCGTGGAGTTCTATTTATGGGTGGTGGTACTGGCCTGCTGTTTGCAATCCAGAGTTGTCCCCTGTAATGCAGGAGATAAAGCTAAATGGAAAGTGCCTACATGTTACTGGAATCTTAGATCAGAGTCTCAACGCTGTGGGTCTCAGCAAATCAAATCCAGCCGCTTACTCCCAAATCCAAATGGAAAAAAAAAAATAATGGTGAAGGGCAGGAATGGAACTTACATTGATACGGCCACATTGGAAAGGCACGTGAGATCATGTATCTCAGCCCTATCTTTAGGGTACTGACATGAGCATAAGGTTGAAAATAGAGGAAGACATGGGGCAGGGGTAGAGATAGGAATAATAAAACAGTCTTGGTCAAACTGTGGTCTGGTTGATCATTAATCTAAGGTGGTTCCAGAGAAGCCCTTATCAACTGAAAAGAAAACAAACCAAAAAAAAAAAAAATCTCCATTTGCTTTACAGAATGTTTATCTGTCAGACCTGTGGTCCTGGAAGGGGGCAATTTGGCTCTGCTGAGATGACCATGCCTGCTCAGGAAGAAGGCACGATCGTCATGGGGTGGTGGCCCTGCAAGGTGTCACGGTTCCTGGATGGTGTAGAGCAGCGACTGGATACTCCTAGGAACCATTTCAGGAGACTCGCAGGAACAGTTTCGGGGGTCTGAACAGGATACTGTAGAAGCTGGCAGTTGAATATCTCTGCAAACACTGAAAATACCTTAGTTACTCTTTTCTTGGTGTCTTTAGCCTTGAAGCGTAGAGTAGATGAAGACATGAAGACAGAGGTTCCAAACTCCATCCTTCCCTGGGTTACCCACTGGGCCTCTGTGGTTCTAAGTGAGAGCTCAATGCTTTCAGCAACCGATTCCCTGAATGTGCACACCCCTCCCTCAGGCCGTCACTGAGACATTTTTATAAGGTGTTGCGCAGGAGTGTCCCCCTCCTGCAAGTCTGTGACATGGAGCCAAGGCAGGAAGCTGTTTGGAGTCATGAGAGATGTCACAGTGGAAACGTGAGAGGTGGCAAATCACCAAAGCGGGAAGGCTGGACCTGGTGCAGCCTGCTGGGGAGCATGGAGCCACCCGGAGTCTCTGATTCCCTTGATTCAGAAACCATGATACCCCCTAAGTGTGACCACTGGAGCTGAGGATCTTCAGTCAGAGCCACAACCGGAGACCAGTACAATGTAGAAATATGAATTGATTTTTAAAATACTCTTCACTTACTTATTTATGAAAAGTCATGCATGCCTACGACAGCCAGTCGTGACCAGGAATCCTAGGAGGGCGGAGAAATCAATGAGCAACATCTATGTTCCCTTTCATGTGTGGGAAGCAGGTTTTTAAGTAAAAAGCAAAAGGTAGATTACCAATTGGGAAAGGAGCCATGTAATAGAAAGTAGCAATGGAGATGAAGTCTCAACACTGGAAGGGGGAGTCAGGGGTGGTCTTTCCAAGAACGTGGGATCACCCAGGGCCTGCCAAGGAGCTGTCTGTGCAAAGGCCAAGGGAAATGTCATCCTTGAAGAAAAGCCATGAATCCACATTTCCCCAGGTTAAAAACAAAAACAAAAACCTTTTTTATTTTTTTAAATCTTTACTTGTTTTCAGAACTGACATAACAGGGTGGACTGAGTGAACTGTGGAAAGGGGCCAGAGAAAATCAGGTTAGAATTTGCAGGCCAATGTCAGGAGACTGAATTTCATCCCCAGTTCAATGGAAGATGATCAAAGAATCATCATCATGATCAAGGGCCTCACTGTAATAGGTATTTCAGTGGAAATATTCATGACTGCAGCAAATTTCAAGAAAAAACTGACTGAGAGGAGTAAAAGGGAGAATTAAGGGGACTGTGTAGCAGTTGGTTCCTGTAACTTAGGTGAGAGGTGGCAATGGCCAAGGGCAAGACAGTGGCCCTGTGCGTGGGAGGATCATGGACCGAAGAACCCAGGGTCCTGTAGATGGAAGAATTACAGGCGAAGACCTGTCGACCTTGTAGACAGGGAATCACAGACTAAAGACCTGAGAGCAAGGTAGACAGGAATCAGAAACTGGAGGTGGATGGTGTTTTGCAGGAGCTGGGTAAGAGAGCATGGGGAGATGCCAGTCAAAGCATCCCACTGTCAAAGAGGATGAAGAAGTTCTGGGGATCGATCGTACAGCAGGATGAGTACAGTTAATAAGAATGCATCGTGAGCTGAAAATGTGATTGCAAGCAGATCTCAAACTTTCTCATCACTGAAAAATGATAAGTGTGTAAGGTCTTGGATATATTGACTTCATTTAATCATTTTAAAATATGCATGTGTGAATACACATACGTGCTCACATATTTACATGTATATGTGTGTGTTATGTATATATATGTATATACGTATATCAGAGCATCTTGCTCACTCCGTGAATATGTGAATAGACATAATTTTTATTTGTTAAATACATCTTCATTAAGGCTGAAAAGAAAAGAAGGGGGAAATAAAGGAAAAAAAGGAAAAAAGAAGAATTCAAGAATCTCTGGTGGCCAGGTGCAGTGGCATATGCCTGACTCCCACCAGCTCAGGAGGCTGAGGCAAGAGGATTGAGAGTTCAAAGGTAGCCTCAGCAAAAGCAAGGCACTAAGCAACTCAGTGAGACCCTGTCTTTAAATAAAATACAAAATACGCCTGAGATGTGGCCCAGTGGCCGAGTGTCCCCGAGTTCAATGCCTGGTATCCACCCCCTCCCCCCAAAAAAATAATCTGTGGTGCTTGCTACTGCCACTCTGTAAGAACAATCACCACTGACCTCTTAGATGGCACAGAATAGTCAGTCTAAACCTCTGTCCCTTGTAGGAATTACTCCTGCAAGACTCCAAACTGATCTTTCCTACTGAGTTTTTGCTCTTCTAGAATTCATTTCCCACAGTGAAGCCAGGGAGACCCTATTACAATGCATCCCTAATTATATTATTTATTTGCTAAAAACCCTCTGTTATACACAGAACGCACCGTGGAACCCTGTGCCCTGGTTCACAGAGTCTGGCCTCCTCTCCCCATCTGCACCACACTGGCTCCCCCTTCTGCAGATGCTGGTTCCCGTAACTCCATGGACATCCATGGAGCAGCATGGCACCACGGATGTGGGGGCTGAGGCCAAGTGGCAGTGACCAAAAACCAGGAAACCAAGAAGTCAGCAGCCGTATGCTGGATGCTCACCAATATCAATGCTCAAGTGGCCAGAAGGTCCAGGGGTGTCCAGGACAGCAGGACCAGCATACCTTAGGACAGTTGGTGATTAGAAGGGAGAGGCTGGAACCCCAAAACATTGTTTGAAGGTGGCACAGGAAGTTGGGAAAAAATAAACTTCAACCTCATTTTCTTGCCTGGACATGGGTCAGGAGAGGAGACCAGTTGAGACCGCCTGAGAAGACGGCAGGAAAGGGAGTCCTCAGAGGACAGCTGGGATCTGCCAGGACCTGGAAATGAACCCTCAACTCCTGGAGGAGTTGACAATCATCCAGAGGGCATGGCACTATGATCTGGGAGAAACTAACGGTGTGGTGTTGATGTGGGAGAGCTGGTCACCTCCAGTTCCACCCCAGATGGGAAAGGAAGTCATGGACCTCTGAGAGCCAAGGCAGTGTCAGGGGTGTCTGAGCCACAGGTTGGAGTCTGCATGACATCGTGACATGCCTGAGGGTTGTGACCGTGTTGTTCAGCAGTGAACCTGCAGACCACTGAGGGACAATCCTTGAGCACCAGGATTCAAAATCTGCTATTTGAAAGTAGTTGTGCTAAGTGACCTTCTTGGTTTGATGGGCCCTGCAGGACCTCTGTTCTGATGAGCTGAAATACAGAAAAAAATAGCCACCAAATTTATCAAAGGTATAGACAGATGTTTCTTGACTCATAATGAACCCATTTAAGTTGAAAATATCATAAGTTGAAAATGCATTTAATGCGCCAAATTTATTCAACATTACAGCTTAGCAACACAGTTCAGTTACTCCCCCTGTGATTATGTGGTTGGGAAGGAACTACAATATCCAAAAACCTCAAGAAAGACCAGGAGGAGCTCAGGAGCATCAGGACCAATGATCCGTTTTTTGCAAGATCGCTTAGGGAGACCCCCATCTGCATCCTACCACTTTCTACCCATCCTAGCATCTGTAGAGTATCATTAGAGACAGGGTGTGCTCATGATTTGGATATGAGGTTCCCCAAAACCTCCTCTGTTAATGCAGGAATATTCAGAGGTAAAATTATCGGATTATGAGAGCTGTAACCTCATCAGTCTATTTTAGTTTAAATGGTCGGAAAGGTGTGTCTGGAGGAGGTGGGTCTCTGGGGGCTGCCTTGGAAGGATGCATCTCCCCTATAGCCCGTCCATCCCTGCCCCCTTCCCTGCAGCCAGGAGGTGAACCGCTTTCCTTCCCGGCTGCCCTTCTGCCATGGTGCTCGGAGACACCTTGGGGCCAAAGTGATGGAGTGGACTGACTCTCTGAAGCCGTGAGTCAAAATAAATTTTCCTTTGTCTTCGGTTGGTCTTGTCATGTGATCTTGGTCCCAGGAATGAAAAGCTGTCCCTCTGGAGGCTGCTCTGAGAACTGTTTTCACATGGTTCACTGGGTACTCAGAAGAGCCTATGTGCAAGTGGCCAATGTGCAACTTCCTCCAAACTGAGTGACCGACAAAGACCGCTGCAGTGTTCTGTTTGCGGCACGAGGCAGAACCTGGTGGGGGGTTCATCCATACCCTAGTTGGTGTCCACTGGGCCCCAGGGGGTCAGGGTCTTTGCTCATGTAAAATCTCAACAGCCAGGAGCCGGGCCACCTGGGATCCTTGGGTACCTTTCTTTGTCTCCAGTGTTCCCTCCAGCATGGTGGCTTCAGTAGCTGGACTTCTTATGTGTCAGCTCAAGACTTGAGAGAAAGAAGGTGGAAGCTGTCTCCC
Source organism: Ictidomys tridecemlineatus (assembly GCF_052094955.1). Classification (NCBI taxonomy): domain Eukaryota; kingdom Metazoa; phylum Chordata; class Mammalia; order Rodentia; family Sciuridae; genus Ictidomys; species Ictidomys tridecemlineatus. The sequence continues at coordinate 98,321,207 of NC_135489.1, read as the reverse complement.
CTTTTATAGCCTAGTCCTCAGTGCACCTACTCCACACTGCTGTTGGATGAGGCGGTTCTAAGGTGCATGCGGTACAACTGGAGGCAACACAGTCCTCACCTCTCAGTGGAGAAGCACAACAGGCTCTTTTTCAATGAGGAGCATGTGGAATGGCATATATATTTATATGGCTCTTTTGGAAAATGCCATCTGTCCCACAGCAGCAGGAATGGGTTGTTTGGGGTATTTCCATGGGTTGTGGATTTGTAGGGGTCTAGGGTGAGATTGAAAAGTTACAGGCAGAGAAGACATGGGACAAGTAGAAGCCAATAACCAGACCATGAGCTGCAGCAGAAGAGGTCAGTCTTGAAGCTGCCCCCCTCATGGAATATTGACCCAGTGACAGGACGTAGATGCCGCCCTGACTCTCTGTAACAGCCAGGTCCCGGGAACTCTCATACAGATCCACGGCCTGCTCCTAATCTCCTCTCTCACTGTGATCCTAGGATACTTCCTCATCCACAAAGAGAAGAAGAGGATACATCTTTTCTGTAAAAATGGAATACTTACCTTAAAAAGAAACTCCTTTACTTTGGGACATAACTTGATGTGTCAAGCAGAAAGTTTGCAGCTTCCTAGTGAATTCCAAAAAGTATATATACTTAGGAAGTATAATAAAGTAGTCCCCCCTCTTATCCTTAGGGAATATGTCCCAAGATCCATGGTAGACGCCTAAAACTATGAAACCTATTTAATACCAAGTTTTTCTCTTTTCATATGCCCTTCAGAGTTGTGGCATAATATTAAGTTAATCTGTCCTTCCATGTTTTATATCCTGGTGCATCCTTTGTATCACTACGCCTGCACTTTGGGACTATTGTTAAGTGAAATAATGGTTACTTAAACACAAGCACATTGTGTCAGTCAATCTAATAACCAGGATGGTTTTGAAGTGACTAATGGGAAGGTAGCATATGCAGTGTGGATACACTGGACAAAGGAAGGAATCACATACTAGGCAGAGTGTGAGATTTTGTCAGAACACTTTTGCAGACTAGCACACAATTTTAAAATGGAATATTTGCCTCTAGAATTTTCTGATTCATATTTTCAGTCAATTGTTGACTATGAATGACTGAAACCTCAGAGAGCAAAACTTCAGATAAGGGGTATGCTATACTGATCAGATATCAGGAAGGATAGATAGGTAATAGAAGATGGACAGGCGACATCCCGTGAACATTTGGATATGGTATAGTCTTAGGACAATTTCTATTTATGGAATGAAGAATTGGTATCCCCCTCTTACACACAATTACAGAAAGTCACAGAAAACCATGTCTGACCCCACGTCTCTGGCCACAAGAACAGAGCCACTAAGTACAATGTGTGGTTTACATTGTGTATGTGAACTCTAATACCCCAGGTCGGCCCTGGGCAAGGTTGCCAGGATCCACTTGGCAGAAAGGAAAGCTCCAATGCTACCAAAAGCACAGAGAGAAAAAATAAAATACTGCTCCTTCTTCAATGTGTTCTTGATTTGCCTTGTGCCTATTAACAACAACAACAAAAATCACCTGCAAAGACTTGATTTGTGATCAGGTATCACAGCATCATGAACTTACTAGGAAGGGAATCGGCAGGGAAGTCAAGACAAGAAGAGCTGGTTTTAAGAACTTTGGAGAAACAGGAGCCCTGAGTTGACATAGGAGAATCTAAAGAATCTGAAGGGACTAACTTCAACAGGACGATAACCCCGTAGCCAATTTAAACACCTCTTCTCAACCAGGCTGTCAGTGTGCAATACCTCACCCACCTCTGATTAACCTCTGATCTGACAGCTTTTTTAGTTGTTAATTATTCATCAGGTACCCATATAGATCATTGTGTCATCCCCCAAATCCTGAAGCTCAGTGAAAGGCCACTTGGTGACATAAACAGTTCTACTAATATGAACAGGAAAACTTATGAGATAAACCTAAATCATTTTTTCACAGACAGAAAACATATCATCATGGAAGAATGGAAAGAAATGCATGAACAGAAATATAATTGTAAGTAATAAATGAAATAGAAGTTCTGCTCAGGGTTGTGATGGAATGAAGGCTTATCATTCTTCACAAGAAGAGTCATGGTAGTAGGTGGGGGGAGGTAGAAAGATACCTGGTAAGGTTTCCCCTCTCAGTGCTAAATTCTTTGTGCAGAATTTCCTCCTTCTCAAATCATTTTCCTTCTCAAATTTATGGCTGTCTTTCTCTCAGACTATACTTAGAGCAAATGATACATTGCATGCAGACAGAAAATTCTTGAAGATTCCCCCCTCTTCATCACTCTCCAGACTCACAGGAGTAGAGCAAAACATCATGTGTTTGTCCAAACATGGCACACGCTGAGCCACAAGATGTTCTCTGTTAGGAGACGCGGGGTTGAGCAAATTGGCATTGGTCTCCTTGCTTCAAACAATTATGTCGAATATCACTTCCTACAGACAGCATGCATGGTGTGTGTTCTGTATAAGAATATGATATTTCCCCCCAAAAGTAGTCATCCAGAAGAGGCATAATTTTTTGAAGAGCTCTTATGCTAAGATGTGATTTTGTAGCTTCATGGTCCTTACTTTAAAAATTCTGTGTACTCAGTACACAAAGGCAATCCCTAGAGGTATTGGAGGAGAGTCAAACAGACCTAAGGAAAAGTGCCCCAGCATGACAGCCAAGCATCACCACCTAATTACCTGGGCGCTTCTTCCCGAGGGTGGGCAATGTTTATTTTTATTTTCTTTTCTTTCACATAGTTGAGAATCTGTTTTGGAGATGGAACTTGAAGACTCACTTCCATGGTCACACAGGGACTGCAGCCCTTTCCTCTGCAGGTACCTTGAGATGGGACAGAGAGAGACATCAACGTTCCTCTGGAAGAGTGCGAACTCTTCTTGAAGGAAGAATACAGGACAAAGCCAAGAAGTCAAGGCCGTCCCCAGGACAGGAGCATTTTTCTCTGGCAGCTGAGACTCTTGCTGCCCAAGAGGAGGGTGGTTACTGGATGAAGACCTTCCGGAAGCTCCTGCCAAGTTAATCAAGATGAGGCAAAAGAGTATTAGGGATGCAAAACAAGATGCGGCTGGAGACAGACTCTTCCTTAATAATGTTCTAAGACAATGACATCAAATAACTTTTTAATACATTTAAAAAACTCAGATGGAATGGAAAAATTCTTTCAACATAAAATTTACTCCATCTAACATAGATAAAACCAGATTTCATGAAGAGTCCTGACTCAGGCTTAAACAACTCAAACAAGAGTCAAAACTTGTTGACAAACGCTGGGGTCCTATGATTTTTGTAGCTGAGTTCTACCAAATTCTCCTCAGCTCGTTCACGGCAATTCCTGTAGTCTTTCCCAGAGAATGAAGAAGGATGACTCATGTACTTGCTTCATAAGACCAAGATGATCCTGAGACAAAACCTGACAAGCACGGTACAAGTAGAGAAAATTACAGACCTCGTTCAAGCACGAATACAGATGCAATTATTCTAAACAAAAATCTAACAATCCAAGCCCTTGTGTATAAAAATGTCCGTGCAATGTGTCTTATGACCAAGAAAGGTAGAGAAACCTGGTAAACACTAATCAAGGCAAATGTCCACTAGTCATGTTGAGAGCATAATTGTTGGATGTGATGTGCTAGGAATGCCACTTGACCTCTGTAGTCTTTCTCTCCAAACCCATAACTCCCGTCTAACTATAAGTACAGCTCCAGAAAAAAAAAAATTGAATTGATGGTCATTCTACAAAATACTTCACAAGCATTCCTTAAAACTGTCACGTTCCTTTTCAAATAGAAGAAGTCTCAACCCAAAAGGAGCCAAGGGAAACAGACTATTTCATGTAATGTGTTTGTGAACGTCTAGTGCGTTCGGGTCCCTGGGTAAGGGTCACGAAATCACAGGGACACAGGGGATGCAGAGCCAAGGCAGCAATTGCAACTGCATGCTGAGGTTTATTTGCAAGTTTCCTTTTATAATCTTCTAACAAAGCAAGCAATTCTTCAGTAACATTTCATCTACATTGCCCAAATATCATGTCTCAGCGGGTACACAGAGCTAAATTCAGATTGTTCCTGTTCATTTGATAAGTACCCTCCCAAAGTTCTTTGTAGACATTATCTAATCCCCGAATGTACTGTTCCCAGGTCCAGTATGCAGGAAGCTTCTTCCTCTAGGCCAAACCATGCAGAACTTGTGGCTTGCGATAAGGGGAAGAGAACTTTTCCTCCTCCTAGCTGAGGTTTGCCTCAGCTGACCTAAATCACAGCCACAGCTCTTTGCAAAGTGTCAGGCTGAGGGAGCTAAACTCTGCAGACTTAAACCCCAACAGTGTTGACCTTGGGTGGGAGGTGGGGACAGAAAAATATCATAAAGGTCAAAAAAAATTCATAAAAAAATGAGTAAGATATGAAGTTTAACTAAATCTAAAAATATCTCCACTCATCAAAACAAAAATTAAGGATTTAAGGAAAATGAAAATGAGTTAAGACACTGAGAAGAGATCCGTGTGGTATTTGACTGAGAATTAATAATGGTTAGTGGGACACAGCGAGTTCTAAGATGGCCCTTAGACTCCCCAGCCCTGATGCACACATCTCTTCTCCAATTATGTAGTCAAATGAACGTTGAAATCAGAATTTCCAGCTGGTCACAGAAGAGGAAGTCAGGCATGTGCTCCACCTGGCTTGGAGAAGAGCCCCAAACCCCAGCTCTGAACTGCCTGGGAGAACCACGGGGCAAGTCTGAGCAGGTGGCCTCTGGCAGCCGAGCCTGGCTGCTGGACAAGAGCCAAGGTACATGGGGGCTTCTCATGAGCTACACAGAAGGGGATTCTGCCAACCACCAAGGATGTTGGCAGAGGCCCCAAGCCTCCGCTGAAATCTCCTACCACCTTGACTTCAGCCTGGGAGACCCATGGCAAAGAATCCAGCCATGTCCTGCTGGGCTTCTTACCTACAGAAACCGGGAGATAATAAAGGCGTGCTATTTTAAGTCACTGAGTTTGAAATAAGATGATGAAGAACTAGAAACAAATACTTAAAGAACAAACTTCTCTAAGGACAAGAGCAGAATTTCATAAAAGAGAAAGGTATGCATGGCCAAGGAATATATGAAAGATGTATTTAAATGTAGCATATTTAATGTGAAGTACAATGAAGATACAATTGAATACCATTTTATACTTCTCACATGGTGATTTCCTGAGAAACTTCTCAGTTCCAATATCTGAGGATGATCTGAGTGAAGAATCTCTTATATATTGCACTTACAGGTGTAAATTGGTATAATCACTTTGGAAGACAATTTAGAATTATAGTATGTGTTGGTAAGTTTTCCATCATTGTCACAATATGCCTGAGAAAATCAACTTAAAAGGTGGAAAAGGTTTTTTTGGCTCATGACTTCACAGGTTTCAGCCCATGTTTGGTTGGCTCCATTGTCTTGGGAGCTGTGGCAAGGCAGAATGTCAAGGTGGGGGTCGGTGGGAGTGGAGCATACCCTCACCTCATCCCAACATCCCCTGAAAGGCCACACCCCAGTGACTTAACTTCCTTCCATTAAGCCTCACTTTTTAAATGTTAAGTCACCTTCCAAAAGCACCATGGGGGGTCAACACATGGGCTTTGGGGGCCACCTCAAATCCAAACTGCCATACAATGTGAAGCTTAGCATTTGCATATCCTATCATGACTAGGAAATTCTATTCCTGGAAACCTTTCCAAGAAAAACCCTTGAAACTCTGCATCAGGAAATGCATGTAAGCTCCTAACAGCACTGGCTTCACCAGAACTATCTTGGAAACAACCAAAACATTTATTGCCAGGAGGACGAATAAATTAACTTGTGTTATGTTTACACAGTGGGTTATTATGGAGCTGTCAAAATGACATGTGTATCAGCTCTAGCAATAAAGTAGACCAAGAACAAGTTCCAGAAGGTGAAATAAAATACGGTACGACTTTTATAATGTTCAATTTAAAACAGCCTTGTATCTGACTGAGGATTAATAACTGTTAGTGGCACACACAGAGACAGCTTCCTGAAAAAAACTTCAAAGACTCATTAAACATTTATATAAGAATTTTACTTTATAAAATTCAGAATCATAAATACACATTTCAGGACAGTGGTTAACTCAGGAGGATGGGGAACAGGAATTTGGGATAGGGAAGGAGCATATGACTGTAAGTGGCTATAAGATGTGTGATTTAAGAAATTCCCCTGAGGAATTTCTAGTAAACAGAATATTAAGGTGAGCCTCCCAAGGCCTGCGCTTGAACCTCATTTTAGCCAGTAGGTTCCATTTCACCCCCGACAAACCTAATTTACTGATTATAAAACATGTAAAAACACTGAAGTAAATTTTATAAAGAAAAAAATAAAAAAAGTATCCTACCAAAAGCAAGTGATTCATTTTTAGATGATTTCCTTGCTGTCTTGATCATATATCAATAGGTATTTTAAACAATTTAATTATATCAGTAATTTATTGCACTTTTTAAAAACATCTCTTTCTAATGGGCTCCTAGGTACAAATTGAGCACCTCAGTCTCTGATGACTGTGCTCTAGGGAATTAATGCACTATCATGATGGGGATCACATTCCTTGGAAGAAATCCATCAAGAAATCATTGAGTATACTTTATCAGTCTTACGACTGAACCTAAATTTTAAACAACTGTTAGTGCATTGATACTTTTTGAGAAATAAAACTAGAGCAACATGTTTATATTTGAAAAGACATTTTATTTGTTTGCATGGTGTTCGGCTGGAAGAACTTCAGAAAAGCTGACTGCAATTCATGGCAGAGACCCAGGTGTGAACACTCAGACTGGCCTAAGCCCTCCTAAACCAGGGCTCTCCTGCAGCTGAAATGAGAACTGCTTTTGATGAGCTCTAGCCTTTCTCTGGCATCTCAAATTTTGTAAAATTCATAGTGAAAATGAGTATTTCCAAGCAGCTAATGTGAATACTGTCCCTTGGAGACGTGTTTCACTTTCATGGTTGAATTTTTGCTGCTCATAAACAGCCTGATCCTAATCCACTGCATCCCAGAAGCGCAGACTATTAAACATCAGGAACTCGTGGAAACCTTCATTACAGATTTTTAAAACGAAGAGAGGAAAGCAAAGAAAATATTGGAAAACTGGATAGTTACAAAATGAGAGCTTATCCAGTAAGACAACACATGTGGAAATTATGTGACCTGGAGGGAGGGAATGGTTGGGGGCAGAGAGGTAGAGAGTCTGGCTTCAAACATTTGAAATTGTGTAATAAGTGACCTAAGTAGAACTGAACTTTATTTTCGCAATTACAGAGGGAAAATTAGAATAAATTTCTAGAATTACATAGGCAAATGATGAATGTCAAAATGTTTTAAAAAATCTCTTAAACTAGTTCCAAAAAGTAGTTTCCTATGATGCAATAAAGTAGAAGATGCATAATTATCAGAATGCATGGAGAATACTCCTCAGTGACTTAGAAACTTGATTTTCTGACCTCCAATTTCTTTCTGATACTGATTCAATTTCTCCTATTCTTCTGACATTAGAGCATAATAAAACAGAACAAAATCCTTCACCCTCTTTATTTCTGCCTATAAAATTAAGCAAACATATTTAATATAATCCCACAAATGACATTTATGTTGTGTGTTTGAATTTTAAATGTCCACCTATTTTCTAAAAAAATGGAAAAACTGAAAGTTTGCTTTTCCTTTCAAGTTGACACTGAAGAGGAATGAGTGAATACATTTTTCTAAGTTTGTGATTTATTTTTTAATTGTAATATAAGATACATAAAATTTGCCATCATATTCATTTCTTAGTATACCGTTCAGTGCTAGATCTATTTCACATTATTGTGTGACAGATCCCTAAAATGTTTCCATTTTGCAAAACAAAAACTCTGCACCAATTGAAAAATTTACCATTCATCCCTTCTTCCAGGTCCTGGAAACCATATATTTTTTTTACTTTCTGTTTCTAGGAGTTGGACTAATTTAGGAAATACATCTAAATGGAATCATTGATATTTGTCTTTTGTAACTTCTTTATTTCACTTAGCATGATTTTATTGACGTTCATCCATGTTGTAGCATGTGATAGGATTTCCTTCATGTTTGATGACTGCATAATATTATTTCATTAGGGATATAGCCACCTTTTCTTTATGCGCTCATCCATCCATGCACATTGTGTTTCACATTTTGCTCATTATAAATGAGCGAAGGTTGTGCAAATATCTCTTCAAAACCCTGCCTTTACTTCTTATGGATATATACCTAAAAGCATGAGTGCTGTATCATATCAGAATTCTATGATTAATTCCTTGAAGAACCCACACACTGTCTTCCATAGCAGGTGTACCATTTACATCCCCACCAACAGTGAACAAACAGTGCATGAGCAGCTAGTTTCTCCTTTCCTCACTAATATTTGTCATTTTCTGTATTTTTTTGTTTGTGTATAAGGGGATGGAGGGAGAGAGAGAGTAGCCATCTTAGTGGATGCCAAGTGGTATTTTGTATTTGTGATTTGGTTTGCATTCTTTTAATGATTAGTTAGTGATGCAGGGCATCTTTTAAATACTTGTTGGTCTTTTGCATATCTTCTTTGGAAATATGTCTCAGTTCTTTGCACATTGTTGATTCATGTTATTTCTTATTGTTGAGTTTTGGGTTTTTTAGTATATCTTGGGCATTGAGCCATATTAATTAGATGTAGTCTGCAGTTTTTTCCCCTCCGATTCTATAGGTTGACTTTCTACTCTGTTGATTGTTTCCTATGTTGGGCAACAGTTCTCAAGTTTGATGTAATCTCATTTGTCTGGTTTTGTTGCCTGCATATTTGGAGTTCTTTCTATGAAATCAAGCCTAATTCAATATAGTAAAGTTTTCACAATGCTTTTTTGAGGAGTTTTAGACCTTCGCAGGTTTATGTCTTTCATCTGTCTTGGTTTAATTTTGTTTGTTGTATAAGGAAGGGTCCAAGTTCATTCTTTTGCAGATGCATGTAGTTTTCCTAATATCATTTGGTGAAGAGATTATCTTTTCTCCAATGTGTGGTCTTGCACCATTGTCAAAGACCATTTGAACTATTATAGATAAGGGTTTATTTCTCAGTTTTCCATTCTATTTTGTTGATCAATTTATTTTTGTGCTAGTACCACAACAGCTTGATTTGCGTAGCTTTGTGATAATTTTTGAAATCAGGAAATTTGAAGCCTAGAAACTTTTTCTTCTTTTTAAAGGTTATTTTGACTATGTTGGGTTACTTGAGATTTCATATAAATTTTAGAATGGTTTGTTTCTATTTCTACAACAACAAAAAATAAACCTAGAGAGATTTTGACAGAGATTACATTGAAGCTGTAGGTGGCTTTAAGTAGCGCTGCTATTTTGACAATATTAGGTCTTGAAATCCATGAACTTGGGATATTTTTGCATTTGTGTGTATGTGTGTCTGAGAAAACTCAGTAATGTTTTCTAACATTTGACTCTTACATCTTCACAGTTTAGTGTTTTATTCTTTCACATTGTAAGCTATTAAGTGAATTCATTTTCTTAATTTCCTTTTCAGACTATGCATTCTTAATCTATGGAAATGGCAGTGTTTTGCATGTAGATTTGAATCCTGTAACTTGCCCAAATACATTTATTAGCTCTAACAGCTTGGTTGTGGAACCTTTGGATTGTCTACATAGAAAGCCAGGTAATCTGCAACAGACATAATTTTACTTCTTCATTTTCAATTTGGATGCATTTTAATTCTTTTTCTTTTTTAATCACCCTGGCCAGGACTTCCAGTACTATGTTGAATGCAAGTGGTAGAAGCGAGTATCCTTATTTCCTTCTTGATCTTAGAGAAAAAGCTTTCAAATTTGCACCATTGAATGTGTCATCATTTCATTTATGGTATTTATTACATTGAGGTAGTTTCTGCATCATCCTACATTTTTTAGTGTTTTTAAATCAATAAATGGCATTGAATTTTTTCAAATTATTTTTCTACACCAACTAAGATGGTCTCGTGTTCTTCCTTTTTCATTCCATAAAAGTGATGTATGACACCGATTGTGTTTGCGAGTTGAATCATCCTCATATTCCAGGACTAGATCTCACTCGATCATGGGGAATATGCTTTTGATGTGCTGTTGAATTTGGTTTGCAACCGTGTTACTGAGGATACTAACATTATTATTTATCAGGGATATCACTCTGTAGTTTTCTGTGGTGCCTTTGACTGGGTTTGTCTTCAGGGACTTGCTGGCTTGGGAGTGTTCCACCTCCTTCACGTCTTCAGAGTTTGTGTTACTTCTTCTTTAGAAGTCTTGAGAATTCTCCAGAGAAGCCGTCTGTTTCTGCGATTCTCTTGTTTGGGAGGCTTCAGATAACTGATTGCATCTCCTTATTAGTTCTATGTCTCTTTGGATTTCTACATCTTTGTCATCAAATCTCGAAAGGTTGTATAACTCTAGAAATTTATTTATTTGTTATTCAATTTATTATTATGTAATTGTTCATAGTAATTTCCTGTAATCATTTTTATTTTGGGGTATCAATTTTAATGTCTTTCATTTCTGATTTTAGCTATTTGAATCTTTTTTTGTTGTTGTTAATGCAGCTAAGTGTTTTGTAATTTTGTTAATCTCTTTAAGAAACCATCTTTTAACTGGATTAATTTTTGAGGTAATTTTAGTACTACCACATTTTATTTTAGTTCTGAGATGGGGCCTACATTGTCCAGGGTGGCCATGACTCCTGGGCTTAAATCATTATTCCACTTAACATGCTACCATGCCTAGAAAGATATTTTTCTACTATTTTTTTATATGTTTCATTTATTTTTTCCATAATGTTTATGATTTCCTTCACTTTAATAATTTTTTATTTATTCATTTTTTTTTCTTTTTTTGTTTCTCCCATCCAAACCACAATGATGCAGAACTTCATATCTATTAAAATAGCTTTTTCTGAAAAATCAAACAAGTGCAGGTTAGGATGTGGAGAATGGGAACCCTCATACACTGGTGGCTGAAATACAAAATGGCGCACTTTGGAAAACTTTTTGACATTTCCTTAAAAAGGTAAACAATGTATTACTAAATGACCCATAATTCCGCTCTTAGGTTTACACCCAAGAGGTGTAATTGTTACAGACACTTGTATGTGAATGTTAAGAGTAGTACTGTTTTAAATAGTCAAAGTGGAAATAATCCAAAGTCCATCAAGGGGTGAATTGATAAAGCATAGTATATTGATAGAAATAGATGTTATTCAGTAATAAATAAAAAGGAATGGAATACTGATAAATGCTACAACATGAATGAGTCTTGAAAATATTATGCCATGCAAAACCATCCCATCAAAAAAGTCCCGTGTTATATGATTCCATATATGTGAAAAGTCCACAAAAAATTAATCTCCAAAGACATAAAGTGGACTAATGACTGAGTAGCACTGGAAAAGCTTGAGGAAATTGAAGATTTACTGCCAGTCAGCTATTATGTTTCTCTATGAGAAGATGAAACTTTTGTAAACTGATTCTGGTGATGATTGAAAAACTCTGTGAATATAATAAAAATTTTTGAATTACCATTTTAAATGGGCAGATTATAAGTCATGAGCATTATATATATTGCATTGTATGTTATATATAAAATTTTATATATAAAATATTTATAGGGGCATTGAGATAAATAAAATAACAAAAAGTGTTAATCAGTTAACATCTAGAGGACATCTTTACAAAAAAAAAAAAACACGGCAGGAACATATCCATACTTACTGATAAGAAGCAAGCTCCATTGTAAGTATTACTGTGATCTCAAACAGGTGATATATGTATAACTCAGCCAAAATTCAAGATAGCTAATACATAAACTAAATATATTTTTTTTACTTTTGTTAATTTCATTTTGTATTTTCCTTATAAACTCTATAACCGTTGCCTGTGAGTGTTTTGCAGGGGTATTGCTTTAAGAACACACAACCTGGGTTAATTTACAATGATAAGACATCACCTACAGGACAGATAGGGTAGTACAGACCTCAATTAATAAAAGGGGTGAGTGACTGTAAGGTCATAGACATTGAAGTTGAAGTCCAGTACTCTTACTTTAAGAGTGGTAAGACTGACTTGCTACATGTTTAAGATCAAGACTTGAAAATTAAAGTTATATTAAAAGAGACAAGAAAACCAATATTTGGCTCTTGCTCTCTAAGTCAGTCTGAATCCAAGGAATAGGGAGCTTCAAAAGAGCTTTTCGACTCTGGGCCCATCAGGGAGATGAATGAGACCCCTGAGAACAGAAGACTGATCAGTGAGCTCGCTGTGAAGAGGAGGGTCACTGGAGAAGGGAGACATTCCTGATGGTTCCAAGGGGGACCTCCACCCATCCTCGTGCAGACGGCACCAGCAGACTTAAAAAGCTGCTCTCACGTTCCCTTAGAAGTGACTCCCATAGGAACTCAGCTGGCTCTTGAGGATGGATAGAAACAAAAGTCAGTTTGACCTGCTTCATCTTAAATGCCTAACAAAAACAGTTAAACCCCAAACACAGCCATTCCTGGGCATTAACAAAAAAATATTTAAATATAACTTAAGATATACACTGGGTTAGTCCTCAAGAATAAGACTGGAGGCGACAAAAGAGAGATTCTTAGGAAGGAGGGAATGCTGATAACTATCAAGAGAGACTGCCACAGTCAGACGCTTTTGGTCAGAAGGATTAATGTTTGCTAATATAATTGTCCAGCCCTAAGGACCAGAAGAAAGGGATCTCCACTAAACCCAGAGGTCATACCAATAAAAAGATATTTCACAAAATCAGATGACATTAAGTAGCTTAACTACATCTTCTGAGGATGGACATCGGTGACATTCAAAGTTAAATGCTGTGTTACATTCCTAATAACTCCGACAATGTTAAAGATCTACATTCCCAAATAAAGGCCTTGTCCACTCTGGCCTTATTATGGGAACAACGGCTCAGCTCTTACACCTCGCGGTGAGAGATTATTGGCTTCCATCATCTTCATGATATTCATTGACACGTTCCAGATGCTACAACATTTATTTTGTATCAATCTCCTTCCAGTACTTCTGTCTCTCTCTCCTAGAAGCACCCACCCCCACATGATGTGACCACCTGTTCTTCCCTAACCAGACTTCAACCCCACCTGACTTCTAAGAGGGAGCTCCAAAACTGCTTGCCGCACCTCACGTCGCCACCCCCTCTCAGCTCTAAGCGGCCAGAGCAGTGGGTGCCCTTCTCCTTACACCAGGCAGGACTTCCTAAAATTAGAGGGGAATGAAGCCAGAATTAGACAGGCAGATGGACCACGGTTGGATCCAGACAATGAAGGAATTGAGATGTTAATTCCTTCGATCCCTTCCTCCACCTGTATCAAGTACCCTGTCCCTGCTTCAACCTGTTGCTAAAGTAACCTGTCCCAGGGGTCGTCCCCCCCACAGGGAGTTGTTAATTACACCCCCTTCCTGCCCTGACCACTCCTCTGGCTCCCTCAGCCCACCTGTTTCCCACCTAGGATTCCCAGGGCCTAGTCATGTACTCAGGAAGGAGAATAGTAAGAAGACAACAGGAGAACAAAGAAAGTCTAGGACACGTAAAAAGGCAGAACCTCTCACTTCTTGGGATATCAGGATACCAGCTATGGCCCCCTTCCCCCTCCTGGGAGAAGTCTATTGTTACCCCTTTTTAACTATTTGCTTTATATGCTTGGAAAAAGAGGAGGAGGAGGAGGAGTAGTTGGAGGAGGAGGAGGAGACTCCAAAAACCAATGGTTAATGAAAAGTCAGTTTTATATAAGCAAGCCCATACCGTACTCCAGTTTTTAAAGTGTATTTATAACTTTCATAATTAGTACTCATATATGAGTACTAAAGAATAAAAAACATATTCAGTGGCTAATTCTGCCTTTGGAAAGTAGGGGGAAGAAAAGGATATGAGAACTGGAGGCTGCCTCAGCTCTACAATGCTCTGTTTTGTGTGCTCGGAGATCGCTGGAACATTGGGATGGGAAAGCATTCCTTTACTGTATGAATAATCAACAATACATAAGTACACAGATGATTAAACATGAATGCTAAGTGCGTGAAGAGTTATGAAAAGATCTGAGCCAACTAAGCATGAGCTGATGCTCACTCCATACATATGAAATCCCATGTAGAGGTACAGGTGGCGTCCATGAGGACGTCACCCGGACTTCGGTCACCTGCATGATGCTGAGGAGGACAGAGTTTCACAAAGGAAAAGATATTCAGTGCTTTCTTCCCTTACCCTCTCTTTACGGCGTATTGAATTATGTTCCTCCTCCTTTTCATTCTTTTTATTTATCAAAATTGATTCATGTTTTAGTGGTAATCTATTTCTCTCTCTTGCAATTAATTTACAGTCTTAATTATGTCTACCTGTTGGTAAAAGATAACAGACCGGCATGAATCATTTAAGATCCAAGTGAGGATTAGTCAAGGAGGATGTATTCTTAAGAGACTCTGATAACATGTAAGAAAATCATACGGTTGTCACAGGGATGAAGCTCTCCTAGTGGCTTCTCAGAGAAAGAGAACCAACAGGAAATAAATACGTATATTGTCATGTAGTGCCTCCCGAGGTTCTGGAGGCTGAGAAGTCCCGCAGTCTGCCATCTGCAAGCTGCAGGGCATGGGAAGGCTGGTGGTGACATTTGTAGGGCTAAGAGTTCAGATACAAAAGTCTGAGAGCCAGGAGAAGATCCAGAGAGCAGAAGATCCATGTCCCAACCCCAGCCGTTAGGCAAAGAGCACATTCAACCGTCCTTTTCTATTCTATTTCATTTAGACCCTCTACAGATTTGGTGATGTTTTTCCATATTGGGATGGGTCATCTGTTCTGCTCAGTTTACCATCCCAATGCTGATCCCGTCCAGAGACACCACTGGAGACGACTTTAAATAATGTTTAAGTAGGTAGGAATGGGGTTGTGGCTCAGTCGTAAAGCAGTTGCCTAGCACATGGGAGGCACTGGGTTCAGTCCTCAGCACCACATAAAAATAGGTAAAATAAAGGCATTATTTCCACCTACAATTAAAAAATAAAATAAAAAGTTTAACCAGCTATCTGGGCACCTATCTTGTAGTGCAATCAAATTGTCACATTAAAAATAACCATCACAACAGCACAACTACAAAAGCTTTAGCATTAACAGGACTAGAGTAAGAAACTAAATCGAGGACTTGAGTAGAACAGTGATGTTTGGAGGAGGATCAGCACCTCAAGGTCACCTCACTTTATGAATGCTACCTAAGAAATGCCCAAACTTTCTGTGACCTGTGTTTGATCCCTTGCCAGAGCTCTCCCTTGGGAAGGAACTCCTTGGAATGCCAGTGGACATGGTATACAGCAGGATAAGAAGAGTCCACACCTGGAAAATGAAGAGTTGGTTAGAAGTTTTTGACCCCTATTAGCTGTACCCTACACCAACTTACCTTGTGAACTTGATATTTATAACAGTTCTCCAGATTTTTTTCATATTCTGATTGACATTTTGTCCTAAAGATTTTTTCTGATTTGTTATTATTAAAATGTCAAAAATAGCCTTAAAAATGTGCTCATCACAATTGTTGAACAACAGAGTCATGTTAAGTTTATGCAAGTTCTCTTCTGACTACAATTTGTACTGTATCTTCTTTTCCAAAATTGTTTTTGAGAGGATTCTTGTGGTCTTCATTTAACCTTTATCTCAATAGTTTTAGAATGAAGCACTCATTTTAAAGATTACCCATGGTTTATTTTTAATTGCTCTTTCAAAAGCAATTTAAAAAATTTTCCCATGGCCAAAAAAAAAAAAAAATCTTTCCTTTAAATTTTTTTTTCCACAAAACTAAATACGGCTGCCATTTAGGCCACACAGAAAATAAATATACTGCTGCTACCTTCCCACCCTACCCCACACCAGCAATGTGAGGACTACTCATGGTGCCAATTTCATGTCAGTATAAGGATAAGTGCAGTTCTAATGGGGTTGGGGAAAATAGCTCTGATATTTTAGATTTCAATTTTTGGAAAAACCTCTTTATTCACATTTATGAAAATAAATCACACATGTGTTATATGTTTGTGGTTAACTAACGTATATGTGAATTTTAGGAGTGTTCACGTCTTTCGTACAGCCATCATACAGCTCTTCTGGTCAAGATAATTCTTGATTGTGATTGAAGTCCTGTGAGTCACACACAGCATGCTTTTATTTTGACATGAACATTTAAATTTGCTTCGGAGACCCTTAAAGGAATTTTTTCCCAAAGTCCTGTGTTTGTCAGAATTAACTGAGAACCAGATTTATTGCGAGCTAATTTGTTCAAATTCAATCTAAAATCTATTTCTTAAGAGCCCATATTTTGATTCTAATAATTGTGTTTGGAATCCTACAGTATAAAATATTTTCTTTTTTGTCAGTAAAGATATTCTGTTTTGGCGCTGGGGTTGTGGCTCAGTAGTAGAGCACTAGTCTAGCATGTGAGACACTAAGTTTGATCCTCAGCAACACATAAAAATAAATTAAAAAATAAAGGTATTAAAAAAAGTAATCCTGATTTATTGAAAAAAAAAAGTATTCTGTTTTCTAAGTAGATAAGTACCATGGAAGTCCACTCATCTCTATCCACATGGGATTTGTTCAAGGACACCCATTGATATACCAAAAATCTGTGGATGCTCAAATTTCTTAAATAAATGATGTAATATTTTTATATAATCTATTCACATCTTCCTGTATACTATAAATCATCTGTAGATATCATGTAACATCCAATGTAAATGCTACAGAAATAATATATTGTGTTGTTATACTTTATTGTTTAGACAATAATGACAAGAAAAATGAATGTGCATGCTCAATACAGGTGGAATTTTCCAGTATTTGGTTTGTGGTTGGTGGAGTCTGTGGTTACAGAGGGCCGGTGGTATATGTATGCAAACACACGCAGTCACACACGTTATGCTGAGACGTTAGCTTGGAAACCTTCGATAAGGAGGACTTCCAGTGGTGACTCTCTGGTGCCTCCTCCCATGATGGGAACAGGTGGAAGACCCATGGTAGGCAGTAAGTAGATAACTCCTATATAGAAAAAAAAATATCATAGATTCTATCAGACGACTAACTTCAATTTCAGAAATGTGAAGAGAATATGTTGATTCTATTTTATTCATGAATTTTTCTGACCGCATGACCCAAGCAGAGTCTGACAGAGGCAGTACCAGCAGACCAGAATGTTCTCTCTGGTGACGGAGGCAGGCCCTGACAGAAGAATCCCAGAATTCATGAACAAAAGGCATTCTGGTGTGACCGTTTTCCTTTGGAGGAGACGACATGTTTCACTGATTCAGGGGGAGATTGGCCGGGTCTTCATGAGCTGCTGTTTGCCGGATTCAGCTGCCAGGTGGACTGCAGCCAGGGGTGCTCCATTGCCAGGCAGAGGAGGCACACGGGGGGCTGGCCGTAATGTGCTAGAAAGACACCCTTGCTACACTGCAAGATGCCCCCAACTCACCCTGGAGGCTTCACAGGGGACTCCCTGTCAGAGAGGAACAGAAACTTCAGATTCCTTGTTATCTTGGGTGGGCCAGAGCTCATGATTAAGTTCCCGTCATTCCCATTTCAACTTCACGTCACCTTCATGGAGATGCCCTCTGTTCTTAACCTTTCCATCCAGAAGAGAACCAGCCCCATACCTTCCTACCATATTACACTGTCTCACTACCAGTACAAACGTATCAGGATATAGGACGATCTTACTTGCCAGTGTCCTCTGTTTTGGTCTCTATCTTTTGTTAGGATATAAAATACCTCAGTGCAGAAAACTTTACCTGTCCAAAACATGGGAAAGTTTGGAACCCACACAAGCCAACCAGAGTATAATGCAAGCCAAATGTGTAACTTCCAAGTTTCAATGCAAAACATTTTATAGTTTTTTTAAATGCAAAATAAATTTTAATAATATATTTCTCTCAACATCATCTATTTAAAATATCGTTTGAACTAGAAACCAACATGAAAATGTCTTT
The DNA here is from genome assembly GCF_052094955.1 of Ictidomys tridecemlineatus. Taxonomy (NCBI): domain Eukaryota; kingdom Metazoa; phylum Chordata; class Mammalia; order Rodentia; family Sciuridae; genus Ictidomys; species Ictidomys tridecemlineatus. Next base: position 98,303,113 of record NC_135489.1, on the reverse strand, counting down.
ACGGCTTCCACTGCCATCACATGTCAGTTTGGATTTGCCGTGTTGTGGGAACTCAAGCCCGGCCTGTGACTTGCAGCTGCCCTAAGGTCATGTGGCTCTGACACATCAGTGCAATCTAATGCTCGGTACAACCTGTTTAATAAGTAACGTGAAAAGCCTGCAACCTCCAATCCATAGAAGTCTTTAAAGACAAACTGACAAAGGCTGTTCAAAATATTGTTTCCTCCACATGACTTCATGATACCCGTGGGACACTTTGCCTGTTTTCTTTTTCTCATGTTCACATTTTGCTGGTCTCATCCTGTATATTTCTTCCTCTGCATTTTGGATCTGTTTATTCAATTCTAGCTGTGTTTCTGTTTTCATTCTTAATTGTCATTTTATTAGAAAAATTGAATATTTGTCAGGTTACTCACTAAGACAACTTATTATTCATGTTCATCCTCTCCCCTTCTCAGCAAAAGAAACAATCATTGGGGTGAGCAGAGAGCCCACAGAATGGGAGCAAACTTTTACCACTGGTACATCAGATAGAGCACGAATCTCTAGGATATATAAAGAACTCCAAAAGCTAAGCACCATAAAAACAAATAACCCAATGAATAAATGGGCCAAGGAACTGAAAGGCACTTCTCAGAAGATGATAGACAATCAATCAACAAATATATGAAAAAATGTTCAACATCTCTAGCAATTAGAGAAATGCAAATCAAAACTACTCTAAGATTTCATCTCACTCCAGTCAGAATGGCAGCTATCAAGAATAAAAACAACAATAAGTGTTGGTGAGGATGTGGGGAAAAGGCACACTCATACATCACTGGTGGGACTGCAAACTGGTGCAGCCAATATGGAAAGCAGTATGGAGATTCCTTGAAAAACTGGGAATGGAACCACCTTTCAACCCAGCTATCCCTCTCCTTGGTCTATACCCCCTAAAAGCAGCATTTCAAACCCTGTTCCCTTCTTAACTCTTCCCCAAGCACAAAAATCTGAGCATGAGATCTGACTTTTCCTACCATCCACATTTTTAAATCTCAAGATTGAATGAAGTGGTTATTTTGGGTTGAGCCAATGTGAAAGTTCTCTCACATTGTACCAATGCTCCCCAACTTTTGGATTTACACACTGATGAATCCATTGCTCAGTTTAAAATATCATACATGAAAAATGCATTTAATACACCTAACCTAACCAAACATCACAGCCTAGTCTAGCCTACTTTAAATGGGCACAAAACACTTACGTTAGGCTAAACATTAGTAAAAATCATCTAAGACAAAGGCTTATAATAAATTCTTAAATATCTCATAGGTATTTTAAAGACGTAATGGGAAATTACAACACAAAATACAATATCCAAAAATTGCTGACAAAACATTACACTTTAGAGTTTGGTTGCTTGTCCCCATGGTCACATGGCTGGCTGGGAGCCGAGCTCAGAGCATGCTGCGTATGGCCCCCAAGGAAACCATCAGCACATCACACACAGTTTCTACCAAATGTGCAACACTTTTGCACCTTCGCAAAGTTAAAAAGCCGTGTTGAACTCTCTCAAATTGGGAATTATTTGTACTATATTCTATTTTAAAATCCATCATGAATTTAACCCCTGAATCCCAATATCACCACCTCCATCTAGTAACCATACCTGTGCAACAGCACTACCTACTGCTGTTTGGAAATATTTATTCTGCTCCAGTCAGCATTGGGTAGAAATTCAAAGATCCTTCTTGATAAGGTTCATAAACATACCAGGCATTTGGTGCCCTCCTGTAATCTCAGCAACTCGGGAGACGGAGGCAGGAGGATCACAGGATTGAGGCCATCCTGGGCTATTTAGTGATACCTTGTCTTAAAATTTTAAATAAATAAATAAATTTAAAGGGCTGAGAATGTAGCTCAGTGGCAGAGTGCCCTGGTTTCAATCTCCAGTAGCGTGCGCGCGCACACACACACACACACACACACACACACACACACACACACACACCATGCATGGGCTAAATTACCTCTGAATATATACGGTAATAAAATACCTCATTTCCTCATGACAGCTAAATGGTGCCTTTGTAAAAAATAGCTTTTTGAATCCCAATTAGCCCAATCAATTTTGGAACATTTTCTTTTTCCATAAAGAAACTCAGGTCTAGTATCAGTCCACTCCCCATCCTCCCCAGGTCACCATTAATCTGTTTTCTGTCTCCATAGATTTATCTGTTCTGGAAATTTCATGTAAGTACCATCATGTAATTTGTGGTCTTATTCCGCCCACATCCTGAGAGGGCAGTGGAAGTGAGATTCCCCCTTGTAGAATGGCTGTGGAATAAAAGAACGAGAAAACAGAGAAAAATCCAGAGGACAGAGAAAGTAATTTTAAAAAGTGGGGTCAAGAGGGCTAGCCAATCTTAGGGACTGAGCTTCCACACTAGAAAGAGACCCGCACTAGCAGGATGGAGCCCAGGCTTGCTGGAGTTACATGGGGGAACATCAACGGTTTTCCATGGAATGTTCTTTGCCAGATAAGGTAGGAGTGGGCCGTCCAGTTCCCAAGGGGTTATGCCCAACCTCCAGAGCTAAGAGAGCAGTCTTCCTAGGAGAGTGGACATGGAGGTCACGTGCACTGGGCAATCCATTGAGTGGGAGGAGCCACAGAATAATTTGAAATGCCAAATCTCAATCTCCATGGCTCAAAACCCAGGGAAGACCTTCAAGTAATTCATGGGTGGCTCCCCACAGTCTTCTTGGACTGGCTTCTCCACTTAATATTCCCCAGGTTTATCCAGGCCATTTCATGAATCTGCGATTCAGGTCACTGAGGAGCATTTCTATCCTAAGACTATGTCACGTTTTCTTTGTTCATTTATCATGGTTTCCACTGTTTATTTATTGATGTATTGATCATTATGAATTGTATCACTTTGAACATCCTGCAGAAATTCCTGTGTGGACGTAAGTTTTTGTTTCTCTTGGAGATATACCTAAGCAAGGATTGCTAGATCAATGTGAGAATGTGTACTCTGTTGTTGGATAAAGAATTTTATGAATGTTGATTAAATCCTGTTGATTAATGGTCCCATTAAGTTTAAATATATTCATATTGGGTCTTCTTTTTTTATACCCTCTGTGATGCTCTTTTATTGTCTTCAGACCATTCACAGTAAAGCGATTATTTATATAGTTAGGTTAGTACATATCACAGTGTTAAATATTGTCCATTTTTTTTGCCTTTATTCCTTGCATTTCAACCTTACTTTCGTTTTAAAAGTGCAGTATGTATTTTCACATCCATTCTAAACGTACCAACTCTTAAATAACAGTAGACTGCTGCTCAGGTGAGGAGGTCTCTTCTGCAGAGTGTGCCCAATTCCTCCCTCCCCTCCCCTATAATACTACTGTCGGGCATTTCACGTCTGCATGAGCTGTGATCACATGACGCATCGTGGGCATCATCATATTGAACAGGGAAGATCTCTTAGATCAGGTAAGAATTAGAAAAATAAAAGATTATGTTTTAGCTTTTATCCCTTTTCTAATGCTCTTCCTTGTTTTTATGTTTATATAAGTTCCCATCTATATCATTTTTATTCTCTTCAAAAATTTATATTTTTATGTCTTCCAATGCAAGTATTTTGGCGACATATTCCCCTAATTTTTCTTTGTCTGAGGATGTCTTTATTTCATCTGCATTTTTTTGAATATTTATTTTTTAGTTGTAGATGGACACAATACCTTTATTTTATTTTTTATTTTTACGTGTGCTGAGGATTGAACCCAGGGCCTCACACGTGCTGGACGAGCGCTCTACCACTGAGCTACAACCCCAGCCCTATTTCTTCATTTTTAAAGGATGATTTTACTAGATATAGAATCCTCAGAGAGTAGTTTTATTTCTTCCTCAAAACTCTTTATTCTCTTCTTATTTGCATGATTTCTGAAGAGAAATCTAATCCAATTCTTATCCTTCCTGCCCTATAATAAGGTGCTTTTACCCCTCACCCCCATTTTCTTCCAAAACTACTTTTTGTATTTGGTTTTCTTAGTTTCAATATAACATGCCTACGTATAGATTTGTTTTAGTATATATCTAACTGGCTCGTCCTTGAATACCTTAAGTCTGTGTTTTGCTGTCACTGATTTTGAAAAATTCTCATTTAATAAGATATCATTATTTTGAAAATTCTTCTACTTCTTTCTCCTTCCTTCCTGTTTCTCTTCTTGCTCTTTTTTCCTTCTGAAATCCCCACTATGATATTTACACATTCTGTGATTGCTCCACTATTCTTAAATGCTCTAACTTTCACTTGTTGCTATGAATTCTTTTCCCTCTTGACATTTCAGTTTGGTGCTTTCTCTTGACATGTCTTCAGTGTCATTTTTTTTTCTTTTTGGTGGTGGTGCTGGGGGTTGAACCCAGGGCTTTGTGCATGCAAACCAAGCACTCCAGGAACTGAGCTCTATCCCCAGCCCCCAAGCTCACTGATTCTTTCCTTGGCCTTGCAGGTCCGCTGATGCACCTGTCTAGAACGTTCCTTTGCAGTGAATTTGAGGTTTCACGTTTCCTTTGATTTCTCCTTGATGTTTCCATTTATCCACTGACAGTACTCACCTGTTTTCACAGAACATCCACTTTTTCCATGAGTGCCTTTAGCATGTCGATTACAGTTATTTTGCATTCCTAATCTGATAACGCTAAGATTTCCACCATCTGAGTTTGGTTTTTTTGTTTCTTTTGAATCTTCACACGGTTTTCTTCTAATGCCTTTGCTCAGGGTTCAAGGCTTTTTGTTGAAATGGGGTGCACAGGAATGGGTGCTGAGGTAGGTAGTTCTTTAGCATAAGGTTTTGTTTATCTGAGTGGGCGGATGGGGAGGGCTCTTTTTAATGTTTCCTGGAACTGTAGGCGAGCAAGGCTTCCATTTCCCATAGCATCTTGGTTTCTATCTCCCCACTGTCTCTGAGTTCCCCTAAAATTTCACCTTAAGCAGAGTCTGTGTCTTGCAGCTGTCTCAGTTATAACTCTTTGCTGTTTATTGGAGTTGTGACAATCTGGTGGTAAGGTTTTGGGGAGGAGAAGTATTCTATAACCTATGAATAAATCTGTTTTTCTAGTGAGTCTGGGTCCCTGGACTGTGATTTCAGGGTAGCTCTTTGCATTTTTCTCCTTTTCATGGGATAAGAGGCCAAAAGAGGCTGGGGCGGGCCGTCCTTGCCTTTCTCATAGGTCGGACAAACTTCCAACAAAGTGCTTTTCCTTGAGAGCAAGCTTGTGTGATGGAGCACAGCAGGAGCCCGTCCTGTTTCAGACGGGCTTATTTCAAAACGATTGCTGTTCTTCCTCTGCTATCGCACAAGAGGATTTTTCTGCCATCTTCACCAGAAAGAGCTGGTCAGGTTCATGTCAGTGTGATGCTCCTGCTTCGAAGAATTTTTAGCTGTTAATCTAGTCTGCATTCAGCCACCTGCACATTCTCAGTTGCCATTTAGGAGTTTCCGGCTCCAGGGAGGACGTCCAGCCCTGGAAAGCGATTCCCTCCCGTGACAGCTCCCGCTCTTCCCTAGGCACCATGGAGGCACCTGGGCTTTGACCATATGAAGGGTTGGGGTTAAAAAAAAAAAAAACGCTTGTTGATCCTTTTTCTTGCAATGAGGGTGGGAGTGCTGAATTCCAAGCTCCTGCTGTAGTGGAAAGAAGATGATAACTTTAAACAGTTCTACTTCCTGATACACTAAGGTAAACTGATTAGAATCTCTAATCCATTTTATTTTTTGTAATAAATTTCCTTGTTGAATGCATTTTTGCTTTCTTTCTTTTTTTTGTAACTAAACTGAGGCTAATACATGGGTTTGTCAGACTTCTGGTTTCTGTAACAAACAATTAAAATGTTTAGATTTATTTAAAATGCCATTAATATTGAGAAATAGCACACTTACTTTTTTTCCCCCCTTTGTCAAGGATGGCACTTACATTACAGTTTCATATCATGGTGTTCACTCAAGTTTCACTTTCTTAAGGACAGTGATATGATATGGTGGTAAATAATAGCACTACAAGGTATTTTCTGTGCAAAGATACGATTTCCAGCATAAGCAAGAGCCATCAGACCCAGCCATTGGACTCAATGACTGTTCTGTTCTTCCTGACCCCAGGGGTTTATTTGCCCTCCTTGGTTGGGGGGGTGGAGTGTCACTGACTTAATCCATTAAGATTTTAGTCGAGGATAACATGAGTGTTGGTCCTGCTAAGGGCACTGAAAGAACATTTATAAAAATAAAGCCGGGAAGGGATGACTCTTGACTTCCTAGAACATGTGCCTTGGCAAACCCATGAAGGAGACTGTTTGTGTGACTAAAGGTGAACAGGATAGAGAAACACCCCTGGTCCCTTTCACAGTAGGTTCAGACAGTAGCTGCTTCGTATGGCCGTTCATTAAGTTGTCACTGACCTCAGTGGTCCTGATAACATATCCTGGGAGTTCAGGATGTATGACATGAGTTTTCCAAAACAGCAGTACATGGAGAGGGTGCCTGAGCTCAGTACATACTGCACCCAGTGAAGGAACGTGGCCGTCTGTCTCCTGCCTACATCTCCAGCATTCTCAACATTACTGCACGGAAGTCGTAATGAAAACGTCATGACTTGTATGATGGCTTTTTGACATTATTTCATGTGCTCTTCCCACTCCTTGCACTATTCCCCTGGACACCTGACTACCTGAGGCAATCCTACTCCATTCATGTTACTGCTCGCGAGTTTCCAAAACGGGGTGGCTCCCAGAACACCTATCCACTTAAGGGCAGCTCTAAGTCATGAGGTTGGGTGGTTGCTGAATGTGTTCATGGAGGGGAGTCTTGGAGAAGGGCTGGTGGCAATGATCGACAGCCCATTTGCCCTGACTTTCCTGAGAGTCTTCTTCTTCCTCCAGGAGAAAGCTACTTGGCACTTGGTGCTGATATTCACATATGCACTGGTAGGATGAAAAGAAAACAATCAATGTTCCTCACTTATTTATACAGTAGACACCTTCTTATTCACAGGGTATAGATCCCCAAACCCACAGTGGGTGCCTGAAACCGTAGATAGTACCAAAACTTGTCCATGGTGCGTGGTTTTATATGTATACATATTCATGATAGTTTAATTTATAAATGAACCATAGTCAAAGAGCAAGGACAATTACTAATAATAAAAGAGAGCCAGAGCTGAGTTAAAATAAGGGTTGCTTGAACACCATCCTGTCGGTCGATCTGATAATGCAGATGACTGCCCGGTGACTAATGAGTCTGCAGCAGGCGTGGCATGGCCACGTTAGGCAAAAGATGTGCACGTCCTGAGTGTGACAGAGAGGGATGGCTCAGGAGTTCATTAAGCTGCGCAGAAGGGCAACTTAAAACTCGGGAATTGTTTCTGGAATTTTCCGTTTCCTATTGACAGACTGTAGTGGATCACAGGTAACTGTAAACCTGTGGGCAAGGGAGGGACTGCTGTAAAAATATCCTCCGTCCTAGGAAGAGAACCATATGCTCTCTGGAGGCAGCGGGTGCCATTTTTGTAATCCCAGCACCTGTCCAATGCAGACCAGTACATCCCGACGGAATGAAGAAATCTAGAGAAATTTGCAGAGGCATAAACTTGCATCCTGGGGAAAGACGGAGTGACGCTGGCAGACGACCCAAGTTCATGGATGAGTGGTATAAATCAAGGACAAGGGGAGGGGTGCCCTTCTTGAGTCCGGGGAGAAGTACTGGTGTGTTCCTGTTGGGAAGAAAGGGAAGGGGAAAGTCAGCATCAGATGGACTTTCTTTCAATCAGATTTAAATGCCCTGAGAAGCATCCAGAGTGGATGATGGCCGGTCCACTAGATCGGGCTATGGTGGACGGACTGGCCTGTGCACACAGAGAGGCCCAACTTCTCCCCCTGCCCCACCTGCGCTTCCCTTACCGGTGGGCCTCCAGCCAGCCCGAGCACTGGCCTTCCAGGAAATCATGAGGCTGTGTCCTGCTTTGCCAGCTTGCTCCCCGTCTGCCACCCTGGATTCATCACCAAGGGACCCTTCGAAATGAAGAGGAATGATTTAGTCACAGCTCAGCTTGCAGCGATTAGGAACCTGCATTTTACACTGTTCAGCCGATGCCCAGAGAGCTGTGGGTCTTCCCCCTTGTCCCTCTAACACTATGTGCCCAGTGGAAAGGGAGACAGGGCTTTGCAAGTTAATCTCAGTTCTGAGGTTACATAACTTCCTTGAATAAAGTAAAGTGCTTGGAGCAAGTGTCCCTTTAAACTTTTCCAGGACTTTTTAGCATCAGCCCAGACAAGCACCTGCCCCTCAATGGTACAGGGCCTAGGGCCAGGCCTGTGGGAGGCCAGGACTGCCCACAGACGACAGGAAGCGCCTCACCCGCAGTTCTGTCCTTAAACAGTCCCGCCACCTTCTTCCCACATGCACCCGATCTATGTGAATGTGTCCCCCAAGAAACAGACCCAAGACACAGTGAGAAGATGGGAGGGACAGTGACAGGCCAGGGCAGGGAGCAGGAGGTGGCAGGGAGCACGAGGAGGCTGCAAGAGCCTTCTGGTCAACACGCACTTTGGAAAGACATGGAAAGGGCGCAAAGAGGACCAGGTGAAAAAGACCGCTCCAGCTCAGTAGTGAGCTCCGTGCAAACGCGGCCTAAAATCGACCCCACAACGCACAGAATAACCTGACCCAGGGCTGTGACATACCAGGTCACCAACTGCGGCCACCTGAGAAGAGCATGTCCTCAGCTCAAAGGGGGCAGACCACTGAACTCTCAAAGGGCAGTTCTTTCTCTGCCAAATGGCACCCATTCCCCCTACTGTGACCTCCTGTGCGGCCCACCCAGCACTCTCGGCCTCGCTCTTTATTTCCTGCTTTTTTTCCTTACAACATTTTTAAGACACTGTGCATTTCAAGTGTTTGCTCTTGAGCTTGGGTGCAGCTCAGTAGCAAGAGTGTTCACCTCCTGTGTGAGTCCTGGATTTGATTCTGAGTACCAATGATAACAGTAATAATAATAATGAAGTATTGTTGATTTTGTTATATCTCTTTACAAACCCAAGAATGTTAATCCTATGAAAGAGGATTTTCTAATTTTTTTCTTTTTTCTTTCTTTTTTTTTATGTTGAAACCCTTCCCTGCATCAAAAACAATTTTTGGCAAATACTAGGTTCTCGATAACTATTTATTGAATAAATGCAAAGAAATGTGGTAGATAATTTGTCAATACTCCTTACTGCTCACCACTGCCTTGTGAGGAAAGCTTTTTAATCCATTGATCTAGAAGGAAAACAGGAAGTTATAGAGATGGAACCACAGGGCCAAGGTCATGCAGGTTTTGATCACAGGCAAAAGGCCCCCCAAGCCCACACCTCCCCAGTGTCTCAGGTGGACGTCCATCGATGGATGTGTGTCTGTGTCCGTGCAGCAGTCTGTGCAGTTCTCTCTCTCTCTCTCTCTCAGGGGGTGGGTACCAGGGATTGAACTCTGGTGCACTCGATCCCTTGAGCCACACGCCCAGCCCTGTTTAGTGTGTATTTTATTCACAGACAGGGTCTCACTGAGTTGCTTAGAGCCTCGCTTTTGCTTTGACTCATGATCCTCCTGCCTCTCCATCTCCTGAGCCACTGGGATGACAGGCCCTCACCACTGCGCCTGGCCAAGGTTTCTCTTTGTAACACATTCTCCAGAGGAACTGCGGGCGCTATCTCTCACATCACGCCATTGCTTCCGTTTAATTTTGCAAACTAATATCTGTTCCCAAGATGTGCAGAAGTCGTTCACTGAATCCAGAATGGTGTTTTGATAGCCAAAGGTTTAAGAACCACACTTTATGTATTAATTTTATGCCACAATTTCAGCTGGTCTCCAGTTTAATTCTCTGGATTCAAGAATTTTCAGACTCCCAGAACTGCCAAATTCATAGATCTTATTTTCTTATCAAACAACTGCCTATTGAGTGTTTCAAGTAAGAGACAGATGTGAAATTAATCGATATTGTTTGAAGATTTCAAGTAAAAAAATGCTGGTCTCAATACCTAGCCATATAGCTTTTTTTCCTAAACATATGATCATGTCCTCCTATGATTTCAAATTAAAATGAATTTAAGGAGGAATTCAAGGGTGATTAGTCTTCAAGATTAGCCTGCACAATTATGCAAGGCTGACATGACTACATTTCAGCAAGGATAATAATTTATGAATCATTGCCATGGTCTGTGAAGGGCAATCTGCATCAGGGATTTTGTTTAAATGTGCTGAGAAGAAATAGATTGTTTTCTCCCAAGTATTTTACTTACATTTTTCTTAATCTTATTCTTCAGGGATAAATGCTAATTATATGCATTTTTGTGATATTTCGATGTATGTTTATCATATAGGATGATTAAGTCAGGCTAATTAACAAATCAGGACCCTTAGATACTTTTCCTTGCCATAAAAACATTAAAAATATATTCTTTAAATAATTTTGACATATGAAATGCATTCCTATTTATCACAGGCATCATTCTGTACAATAGATCTTCTAGTTAAATTTGTCAATTCAAGTGTCTCAGCTTATTTCCTGCTATCCCACATAAATTTATGTCTTTCCCCAGGTCCCCAAGTAGCTATGTCACATCCACGCATCTTTTAGCAGTCTCTTCATTTCTGTTAACCAGCCCTGCATGGAACACCAGGGCAGACACTGGTCTGAGTATGCACATATTCCATGATTCAGCATGTGCATCAAGAATCGCAACAAAACAAAATCATAACAATGTGATTTCAATAGCCACCAACTCAAAACAACTCAAATATTCAAGGAAAAAAATAGGTAATGGACTGTGGAATATAAATAGGGGGGAAATTCTCTTCTGCAAAGAAAATCAATGAACCACAATTACCACCACAATGCAGATGAGTACCAGCAAAATCTGAGCCATCAAAGACAGAAAGAGCGGGCATTTCTGGTTACTATTACAGAGTACAGAAGGCAGAACTACAATGCATGTTTTAGGGATTCATGAATGGCACAAAGACTCATGAATTTTAAAGTGTGTGGATTTATAGCAAAATACAGAGGTCACCTTGGGGATGACTAAGTGGTCCTCAAAGGGAGCAAGAGGACTACTTCGGCTGAGGATGTGGCGACAGGTGCAGAGCACCCTGACCAGGCTGCCGGGGCCTGGGCCTCCGTGCACTCTGCATGGTGCACTTCAAAATGCTGAAGGAGCTCTCACACAAGCAGGCTCTTCAGTTCTTTCTGCAACAATTTCTCCACCATGACCTGAAGGAGATGGATCAGATGGTTTCTAAGCCCAACCCCAATTCTGGCATTGTCTGATTCCAAACTGCTGATAACTTGTAAGATACTGTTATGCAGGAGAACTCTCACATCAGTTCCTAACATTTTAATTTTTTCTTGGATTTCTTTTGCTGATTTTTATGGTGACGCCACTGGTAAAACCACTCTCGCAGGTGGCCACCGCTGTGCCTACCTGCGCGTCAACTTGAGAGACAAAGGACCACGGTGGCCAGGAAGAAGAGCTCTTTCCTTCTTTTTCCTCCAACGAAATGTCATTTGAGACAGAAATGGGAGGTGAGGTGGTTTGGGAATGATGCTCTTCATTAGGATTTCAAACTTAACAGGATTTTGAGGACAGGGAATGGGGGTAAGGATCAAATGTACAAAGTGTCTTCTAAAAGCAGTTAAGAGCAAAGACAGATGGGGGGAATAGAGTTTAAATTTTGCTTTGTGATTGATTAATTAATTACTAATTAATTCATTTTTGAGGTTGAAAAATTCTCTAGGTTTATATAAAAAAAAAAGAGTCTGATGCCATTTGAAGAAGACAGAGAATGGAGCCAGGGACTGTCTGAGGGCTCTGAGGGTGCCCTTGACCTTGGGGAGCCACAGTCTGTCTTGGAGGCTGGGCACCTGGACTGTTCGGAGGGGCTCTGTCTCTGCAGTGGACTCCCATTGATGTGGCATAGCAACCCAGAAGCCCACATGCCCATCCACAGAGGACCAGAAATTGTAAGATGGGTGGAAGGGCCACATCCACCGACGTCCCGGGGAAAGCATGAGGATCAGCAAGTCAGAGTCCAAGGACTCGGGTAGAGTTCAGTGCTTTCTCTCAGTTATGTGCCCTGCAGTGACCTTGGGGACAGGGAGACAAACTTCATGTTTGCAGTCAGCTTTTGGAGGCATCTGCCTTGGGGACTTTCCTGATCTTGTGCACCTCCTTCTGTTGACAGTCTCTCGGGCCCAGCAGCAGAGCAGTCGACCAGGCTTCGGTTTACCAATTCACAGTCACGTGCTGGTCCTGTCCTCTTAACCTCCCCATGTCTTCAACTGGGCGATCTTTACCGTGACGACTAATTGTAGAAGAGTTTAATGCAATGTCCATAAGAAGCAAAAAATGAATCATGGTGAGTAGAGATAATGGCCAATGGGAGGGGAGATTTTAAAAATTGAACAAAAGGCCCGACAGAGGAGAATAGATGAGCTAAACGGAGATCCGCAAGAAGGTCCTGAGAAGGCACCGCCACCTCAAAGCTGCCAGGACAGGAGCACTCCTGGGAACTCAAGGAAGAGCAGAAAGATCCAACAAAGGACGGATGAGCAGGGCTGGATTACGGGGGCCTGGGTGGTTTGTGCTAAGAACTTCGGGAACTTTCCTCACTGTCATGGGAAAGGAGTTTAAGGCTTGGAGGTGAGGAAGAAGGTATCTTATAAGTCTTTTGAAAATGTCACTCTTTCCAGAATACAGAGCAGGACAGAAGGTGGAAGGGCACTTTAGAGGTTATTTCCGTAGCCCAAGGGTGAGCCTGTGGGCTGGATGGGGTGACAACAGTGAAGTGGGTGAAAAGCAGTGGGTTTGAGGCATGTTTTGAGACTTTGGGATGGGATGGGTTGATCTTGGAAAACCAAGTGACACTGAGGCCATGAGCCCAGGATTCGGGGAGGTGGGGTTGGAGCAGAGGCGCTGTGTAGATGAGACCAGGAGCCATCCTTTATGTCTGCACCTGAAATGTCCCCCAGGAGGCGCCGGAGTTCAGGGGTGTGGCCTCTGGACAGTGACTGGATCACAGACGGCTCTGACCTCACATGGATGACTTCATAATCCAGTGGGCTACTGGGAGGGAGGGAAACCTGGGAGGTAGGGAAACCTAGGAGGTAGGGCCTAGCTGGAGGAAGGAGGACGGCTTTGAGGTATGTCCTTAAAAGCTATGTCTTGTCCCCAAACCACTCACTCTGCTTCCTGGCCACCATTAAGTGAGCCCCTCTGCTCCACCACCTGCCCCCGCCATGATGTTCCGCCTCACCGCACCGCAGGCTCACAAACCATGGAGACAAGCGACCATGAGTGAAATCTGGGAAACCATGAGCCCAAATAAACCTCTGTAAGTTGATTTTCTCAGGTATTTTGCCACAGTAACAGAGAGCTAATTCAACGTCAAAATGAAGCTACTGATTAAAAAAAAAAAAAAAAAAAAACGTAGGAGTCCTTAAAGCACTCCTGGTTTTAGAAGACAGAAAACAAGGAGATTGGGTCAAGGAATACGGCTCAGCAGAGAAGAAGACAAAGGACACGTCCCTGGGGCCTCCCAATATGCAGTCAATATGCCCCAAAGAAGGCCCCCAAGAGTGGCCGGGGAGGAAAAGACCAGGCAGAGCTGGTGCTGCTTCTGAAGTACAACCAGGAGACAGGTGTGATGGATTCCTTCTTGCTCTCGTGGTTCGTCTCCTGGAGGGTGAGACCCCGGGATCGCTGGTCACTGTTGCAGAGGGATTTCTCTGAAGCGGTGAGACAGATTCCTTATTGGAGTGCACTTGCGTGGGAATGAGAGCAGATAATGCGGATCCAGAAACAGACAACTCCTTTGAGTCACTGTGTGATGCACGGGAATGAGACCTGGGGCAGTGGCTGGAGGGAGACGTGGAAGTTACAGGAACACTTTTTAAAGACGGGAGAACGACGACATGTTTCCTGTGGGTCTCCAGCAGAGACTGGAAACCTGTACCGTGCAGGAGAACAGGGAGTCGACGCAGGAATGAGGCCATTCAGAAGGCTCGAGGGGCTGGAACCCCGCACCTGGGTGATGGAGTTGCCCTCTGGAGGAGACAGTTCATCTCTTCCCTAGAAGAAATGGGAGGATAGATGTGCCGACGGAGAAGTGGTAGTGGAGTAGGTCTGCTCTTAATTTCTCAGTGAAGCAGCAAGCAAGCAAACCATCTAGAGAAGGAGACGCAGTTACTGGAAATTGGAGCGCAGGGAAGAAGACATGATACAGCTACACCAGTGACGGGCTGCATGCCTGGGAACAGGGCTTCCTGGGGCTGTGCATGTAGTCAGCACAGTTTCATGGGAAATGGTATCTCCTCAGGGTCGGAGTTCTTCCAGGGGAATGGAAAGGAGGTGGAGGGGTTCAGGGGATTTCAGGGTGCACAAAGGAATGACTGACAAATAGACAATGGCGTCCTCTGGGGTTGGGAAGGTGAGGCGAGGCGGCTGGGCGGAAGTCAGAGAGTACAAAGGTCCCGTGAGTGGAAAGTCTGAGTGGTTCTGAAAATTGTTGGAATTGGGTGAAAAGAGGAACCAACGGAGTGGACCGGAAGTGGAGATGGTTGTAGGTGATTAGGTAATAGTGACAACAAATTTTGGCAGCATTTTCTAGGGGACAGAGAAATAAGGACATCAATGTGTCCGATGAGAGTCTGAAGGGTTCAAAAGTGCTTTGTCACCAGAGGCCGAAACCAGAATACTTTTACAGGTGACTTAATAAACTACTTCTTTTTGAATAACATCTGATTTTTCCCAATAAATACTGAACCTATGGGTTATGTTTTATATTTATTTCCCCACCCCCCAGATTGTTCTTATGGCCACAGGAGAGTTTCTCATAGTGAATTTAGAAAACAGACATGAACCCATCTATCCCTCATCAGTATTGAGACAAAATATTGAAATGTCTTTGAATCCTTTGACCATCACCACCACAATGGACTCACACAGGAGACAGTCTCCGTGAAAGGCAAGTGCTGAAACATCACTACCGTAGAGGCAAGAGGGACCACGGATGAATAGCAACCTAGCTTTCTGTCCATAGCAATAAGGTAAAGAGGAGGGAGAAGCTCACGCCACAATGCTAGTCTTGGTGAGAACCAGGAAGATTGGCAGGGACCTAGCTGGGCAGCTTGGGCTTAACACTGGGTCCTATCCTTGGTCCTGCAGTTCCCTGCAAAACAAGAATGAGGAAAAGTTAGCTTTTTGTCTCTAGAGTTAGGAGGAAGATGAGACTAAGATGGACTAAGATCATCAGACTATGGGTTTCAGGCAGCAGAATTTCCAGACCCCATCTTCGATGGAGTGAAGCATGGAGTTAAACCCATTATGACTGGCACAGATAACGACTGGCGGAGATACTGGACAGTGACATTTCTTTAGACCTCTTCCACTCAACGCACACTTTCTTTATCTCAACCCTTTTCATGCAAAAGCTTATTTTGGAGTGCCCCCTACCTGTGAGACTGAGAAAAAGAGAGAAGTCAGCGGTGGATGCTAGTCTGATCTCCAGGATTTGAAAATCCAGAGGGAATAAGTGCATGCACTTTTCCTTCTAGGTGCCAGTAAGTTCAAAACCAGACATTTCACACTTCAGGGTTGAGAAAAATACCCATCACGGCTGAATAAAGTGGATTTAGGAAGATGCCGGAAGAAGGGAGTGTTGAAGATAGTTCCTCGGAGTCAGAAGAGGGAGAAGTTATCAGTGAAGTCAAAATGTTCCATGGAAACAGCTATCCTGACCCCTGGAACGCTGGCACCCATCCGCCTTCCTATTCTCAGTCCTTCCTTACTTCCACCGCTGGACGAGTGGGTAGATTTTTCTTGCTCATATTTTCAGTCTTACTCGATCGGGAACCAGGAGGTCCAGCTCTGTGGAGCACGTGCAGATGCTGTCCAGATTCCTACAGAAACGTAACCAAAATTGCAGGGTGATGACCTCTTGCCTGGGACCCATCCCTGGACAACAGTGCATACTGTCCCTCTAATGGAATGCCTGTCCCATGGGCTGGAAACACCCGACAGATTAAAGTGGAGAGATGGTTAGCATCGCAGCAGCCCTGAGCTGCCCCAGCACACGGCTTCCTGGTGTTGGATGCCTTGTCGTCTTTTGCTCCCTGCAGCTGACTTGGAGGGGCTACTTCCTGGGTCTGCTCCTTTCCTCACTAGAGCAAAAGCCTGCCCCTGTCCCCGGATCCACCCCAACCCCTGCTCCACCAAGATGAACCTGAGTGATCTTGTTTCCTCCCCACTTCTCCACAGCCAATGAATGCCAGCTTTCCTTCACTTCTGAGATGAGGCCAATATATTTGCCGTTTTATGACCTTTTTCTGACTTTCCTCTTCCTAAAACTTTATTTCAGGTGCTCTTTGCTCCTACTTGCCTTCTGATCTCTTCTCCATCCCAACTGCCAAGTTTCTAGAGGACTCTCCCTGTGCCATTAAGATGGCCCTGTCTTGGGGTGTGTGCTCCCGCACACAGCTGGTTTTCTCTGTTAGCCTGTGGCACCCATGATGTCCGCGTGCTTGTGGGGCCCGTGATCCACCGGATGCTGCATCCCTGAGGGTCAGGCTCGCATCTGTCCTGGTCATGTAAATATCTCATTTGGAGCAGAGACCACCAGTCAATGGTTGATAAATATTTATTGGGTGAAGAAGTTATAGATTTACAAAAGAGAGTCCTCCTTTTTAGCGACCTTATAGCCACCAGCTAACTCACTTTTCCAAAAGCAGAAACATTTTCTTCCTCCCTGCCTCCCCCAACCACTCTGCTTTATTCATAGATCCGTTCTGCAGTTCACAAGGAAGCTCGGTAGTTCACAGTGTGACTTCAAAATCCCACAAATCTTTTAGCAGAGGATTTTTTTTTTTTCTTCCATTTCACATCACAGAAATCCACCCCCAGAGAAATCCTAAAATATCAGGAGAGCTGCACACCATTTTCTTTTCGACTTAAAATCTGTGACATCTGTGACAGCACATACAGATATGCATACTTCAGATGAGTGTCTGACTTCGCCAGAGAACAAGACTGAAGTGGCTTTAATGCCTTCCTCTATGTCACCCTACCAAGAAATAAGCAAGAGCAAAAAGCAAAAAGCAAACTTTTTTCTTTCTAATACTTTCAAAAACTATGTTTTGTTCTTTTTAGATTTAAGATAGCACTGCTTAAAAAAATACTTCTTACTGTACATGCCAGGGTTCGACATTCTTCAGTGCTTGGTGTCTCCATGTGATTATTAGAACAAGCCAACATGTGCATGTTATTAGCCTACTTGTGTCAGCAAGGAAATTAAAACTCACAGAAATTACATAAATTACCCAAGATGAGAAACTAGATGACAGTGGGCTTGGAGAAGACCTCCTCTGATTCCAGGGGGTGATCCCAAACCTCGACAGCACAGTGGAGTCCCCTCATCCAGGCCATCTCACCTGCCCCTGTGACCAGGGACGAGACTCTCCACGTGGGCCTGCAGATGTCCCATGGGTAACCAAAAGCAGGATAAAAATCTTTGCTTTTCTGCCACCACTTTCCACCTGTCTTCTTGGCCCTGCGTCACCTTGGATTCCAAGAACATCAGGTCTGAGTCATTGGCATTTTTTGATGAGTTAAAAATATAATTCCAGGCAGTAGCAACTTGCTTCGTGCCAACGAGGCCCGGCCTGGCCAGTCCTGAGAGATACATCCACCCAACCACAGTTTGTGCAAGACTGCGCGACTATGCAGATTTCTGGTACACCTTGCCTGTAATCTCTGGAAGCTCAGGTCTGTATTCCCCAAAGACAGGGCTGGAAAAACCAGTCCCCTTTGTCTTCCCAGTAGAGCTATACTGATGAAAGTGCTTTTCCTGCTTTTTACCACTACTTCTTCCATTTGGTTTCTGAGACTAGTGGTCAGACCTGATTTGTGGAGACCCCTCAATGGTTGTTCTAGCCTAGGACATGCAGTGCTCCAGGATGCTTTGAATAAATCACCCAGGAACGTTAATGGCATGGATGGCTTTTCGTGTCTTCATTACCTAGCTCTAGATTCTTTCAGAAAACTCAAGATGCCTAACATCAGCCCATTGAAAAGGAGACATTTCCAAACGTCAGTAAACTCCACGGTGAATCTGTGGCTGAGTGATCTCTGTGACACCAGCGCATCCAAGCCTGCACAGCGATCTGCAGAGATGGGGGGTGAAGCGAGATGCACTCCCTCCTTCCAAGCAGGAGCTCAGGGACTTTGAGGTCCTGGTTCCATATCAAGGAGGTTTACAGGATTCCCGTCACACAGATGTCCTTCTACCAGGTCCCTGGGTAATGATGCCGAGGTCCAAAGTGTCCTGGTCTTGGCCAGCAACCCCTTTTTCTCCATACAGTGGGCTGTATCTGTGTGTTCACCTCCAAACACCTATTTCTATTGCATTTTCATTTGGGACGATTCAACTAAATATTTCCAAGTAGAATGGGATCCGAAAAGCTAGGGAGGGTAGGAAAAGAAAGAAATTTTCTATTTTTGAGTCATGTAGGCTTTTGATCTGGAATGGGTGTGGGGAAAAAAGACGCTTTATTTTGACATCATGAAGACAATATTTAAAAAAAAGATAAGATATGGGGAAACTTTTATTTCTTCATATCTTGAAATGTGCTTTGTGTAAGACACTACTTCAGATGTAGAAAATAACAAAATATCCTATTGAAGACTTTAAAATCTATGTATGTATATTTAAAACTTTGTGTTACATAGAATTGCTATAGATAGGACCATTTCCTTATTCATGAGCCCGGGAACTCTTTGAGGAAAACAATTATAGCTTAAAAGTCACAGATCCTCAAAATATGATGCAGTGTCTTTCCTACAGTAAGTGCCAAATATAGATCTCCTGAGCACAATTTCCATGCTATATGCTCAGTTATCCGAGCCTAAATATTTCATCTTTCAACTACACTAAATATAGTAAAGACACTATTTTTTATTGTAAATTCCAGCTTGGCATCCCTGATAAACAGAAGTCATTGGCATTCACATATTTTCCTTGTACGCCACAATCCAACTTTACTTATTATGCCTAGGAGGTTGTTAAAAGATGCTTTGGAATTTTTCTACGTGGTGTTTACGACAAAGAAAGAATTTATTTTCTTTCCAATAATTTCTTTTAATTTTTCTCATTCTGTACTCTCATGACAGTGTCTGGTAGGAGGGGTCAGGGGACATTATGTCTCATTCTTTATATTTTATGTTGACCTATACTTGGTTTAGTATTATTATTGGGGTGATAAATACACTTTTAAAATTTCTCAGTCTCAACCTCAAGTGCCGTAAATAAGGACAGATATTAAGCCCAAGGAGCAAAAGCTCTTTGGGTTCCTCGATCATTTTTAAGTGTCCCAGAGTCATTCTGAGACCAGGAAGCTTGAAACTGCTGCTGTCCCAATGCATTCAGGGTCCCACCATCGAGTAGGATGTTACTCGTGGTATTTTTGGTAGCTGTACTTTATTGAGTTGAGGAAGTTTGCCTTTCGTCCTAATTTGCTGAGAACTTATTTTTTTAATGAGAATCTTGCCAAATATTTAGGAAAGGTCAGTTTAAGTAATCATAGGAATTTTCTTTGGCCTATGGAGGTGGTGGGTGTGTCAGTCAGTTTTGTGCTACTGTGACAAACACCTGATAAAAACAGCTTAAAGGTTGATTTGGTTCCTGGGGTCAGAGGTTTCAGTCCACAGCCAGCCGGCTCCATGGCTCTGGGCCTGAGGTAAGGCAGCACATCACGGCAGAATGCAGGGCAGAGAGAAGCTACTCAGCTCATGGCAGATGGGGTGGAGAAAGAAAGAGGGGAAGGAAGTGGAAGGAAGACAGATCCTTCCAGGGCACAACCCCAGTGGTCTGTTTCCTCTGACTCGTCCCATTTCCCAAAAATCTGTTTAGCCATCGATCAATGAATCCACTCACGGGGTCCGATGATCCAATCGTATTTCCCAAAAGCCTCATCTCTGAACACATGAGACTAGGACCAGTCCAGATCCAAACCATGACAGTGGATGTGTCAGGTCAGGTCTCCATTGCTGAAACACACCCCTGAGGTGGTCCTCATGACAAGGAAAGTTTTATTTGGGCTCATGTTGTTGGAGCTTTGGGCCTGCAGTGGCACATCATGGTGGGAGCAGGTGGCAGAGAAGGACAGTTCATCACGTGGTGAACAGGCAGCAGAGAGAGTTCCCAAGTGACTTAATTCCCTCCCCCAAGGCCTCACCTCCTGAAGGTCCGTCACCTCCCAGTAGCATCAGGACTGGAGACAAGCCTCAGGCAGACACTGCAGAGCCAAGGGATTTACACAATTGACTTGAGAACGGTGATCAGGCCTTGCAGGGCTGAAATGAACCTCGCTTGCTCACGATGCATGATTCTATCTATACATTGTTGGCCTCCACTTGCTAATACTGGACGGAGGCCTTTTGTGTCTTGTTCAGAAGAGATACTGGTTTACTTTCATAGTTTAACTTTCATATCCTGTCTCCATCTAGTTTGGGTAACAAGGTAATGCTGTCCTGAAAGAATAAATACATGTTCTCTCTGCTTCTACTTTGGGGACTATTGGTATCACCTCTCCCAAAAATAGTTGATAGAATTTACTAATGAAAACATCTGTGTCTTGTGCTTCGTTTCCAAAAGATAATTAATTATTGATTCCGTGTATTGAATTGAACTGTTTGCATTATCCACTGCACCTTGTGTTGAGTTTTGATAATTTACTCTTTCAAGAAGTGGCTCCATTTCATCTGAGTTAGCAAATACTACCAAAGAGTGTTCCTTCACTGTCTTTAGCTGTTAATCCTTGCTCTCTTCCCTTCTTTCTTTGCTTGTTTACCCTGACAACAGTTTAAATTTAGAAGATCTTTTTTAAAAAAAAAAACTGGCTTTTAATTTATTGATATTTCCTCCCTATTTTCTTCTTTTCAAATCCATTGACTTCTGTCCTTATTTTTAATTTTTTACTTTATTCTGCTTGCTTTAGGCTTAACTTCCCCGTTTTCTTTAATTATTAAAGATGGAACTGAAGGTTATCAGCTTGTAACTTATCATTCCTTCTTTTCCTGACACAGTAGAGAAGTCTTTGGCTACCCACGTCCCTCTGGGTGCTGTCTTCACAGTGCCCCAGGTTTTGATACAATTTTATCTTTATTGGGTTACTTTCATTGAGTTCAAAGTAAGTTTGAATTTCTGTGAAGACAACGTCTTTGAAGCCTGTGTTCCTCCTCAACCACAGAAGCATGTTGCTTTCTCTCTAGATCACTGGAAACCCTCCAGCTATCTCTTTATTTTTCATTTCTAGTCTAATGCTCTTTGGGCCTAGGAGGCTACTTCATTGATTTCTCTCCATTTAAATTTGTGAGCGTGTGCTTTACACCCAGAATGTCATTTATTCTGGTGAACGTTTCATGTGACTTTCAGAAGAAACAGGCGTTCTGTGTTGTCCGATGGGGTGTTTCGTCAATCAGATCAAATTGATTAAAAAGTGCAATTTAACTAATAAGTCCTACCTGCTTGCTCTTCTTCTAGGATTATCTGCCAGTTATTGAAAGGATGCTCGTGGGTTTGTTCCCCCTTTGGAGTCGGCTTCTGCCTTGTGCATTTTGACTTTCTTCTGTTGGGCCATCCAAGGTCAGGCCCCTCTTATCTCTGACCGTCTTCCTGGTGTGAGGTTTGGTTTCTCGGACTTAATGTCGTTACAGAAGCGTGCCTTGATTCGTTTTTGCATGATGTACTTTTCTCCACAGCTTTAATTTTAACCAATTTAAAATGATATTTTTCAATCTTGTTCTTGATATTTTCATTGCTTCAGATAATTTGCATCTTTTCTGTGTTCATTTAGACCTTTCGCACTTGAAGTGACGATGGATGTGTTTTGCATTGTAACACTTGCTCTTTGCTTCGACCCCTTTTATGTGTTCACTGCTTCTAATTAGTATCTTATATAATTCCATTTTATCTCTTAGTGTATCAATTATTTGTTGTTTTCAAATAAATGATTTTGCCCAACATTTCAAATATGCGGGGTTTTTTGTTTGTTTGTTTTAATTTGTGTCTTCTCTTTTTCTTTCTTGTTTGGTGTGACTAGAGGCATCTTCATAAATTAATTAATTAACTAACTAAATTAATTAATTTATGAAGAACCAGTATTTGGCTTCATTATTTTTTCTCTACTGTTTTCAATTTCATTGATTTATATGCTAATCTATATTGTTTTCTTCCTTCTATAGATTTAATTTCTTGTTCTTTATTTTTCTAAGGTAGAAGTTTAGCTATTGATTTTCGAACTTTCTTCTTTTTTATTTTTTTTATTTGTTTTAATTAGTTATACATGACAATAGAATGCATTTATGCACTTTGATATATCATACATAGATGGGATATAATTTCTCATTTTTCTGAGTGTACATGTTGTAGAATCACATTGGTCATGCGGTCACATATATACATACAGTAATAATGTCTGTTTCATTCTTCTATCTTTCCTATCCCCATATCCCCTTCCCTACCCCCCCATCACATCCTTCTACCTAATATAAGGTAATGCTATTCTTCCATAGTGCCCCACCCCACCTTATTGTGAATTAGCATCTACATATTAGAGAAAACATTTGGCCTTTAGTTTTGTGGGATTTGCTTATTTTGCTTAGCACAGTATTCTTCAACTTTATCCATTTACTGGCAAATGCCATAATTTTATTCTTCTTTAAAGCTGAGTAATATTCCATTGAGTGTATATACCATATTTTCTTTATCCATTCATCTAATGAGGGACACTTAGTTTGATTCCATAGCCTAGCTATTGTGAATTGAGCTATTATAAACATTGATGTGGCTGTGTTACTCTAGTATGCTGATTTTAAGTCGAATATGTGTTTTTAATATGTGAAGTCCACCTTGAAATAGCATTAGACGGCTCCACATGTAGTATCATCCCTTACACCAGCATGTTGCCAATTTCTTCCTCTTTCTTACCCTTACCCCATTCCACTTATTCATGTTTAACAAGCTACCATGTTGCAGATGAATTTACCTATGAGAAAAGTAGCATAGGTTTTATTGCATCTATATTTATTCATTCACATGTATTTATTCATTCTCTGATACTCTTCTTTTTGTAGATTTGAGTTTTTGAGCTCTACAACTTTCCTTATCTCTCTACAAAATCGTTTCACATTTCTTGAAAGGAAGATGTGCCAAAGTGAATTCCCTGTTTTGCTTTGTCTGGGAAAGACTTGATTTCTCCTTCGACGGGTATGAAATTCTTGGTTCATGGTCTTTCAATATTTCACGGCGCTCTGTTTTTGCTTGCATGGCTTCTGGTGAGAAGACTGAGGTACTTTTGTGCCTTGTTCCTCTGGAGGTAAGCTTTCCCTTTTTCCTTCCTGACTGCATTATGAACTTGTCTCAGTTACTATTCACAAGTGACTCCACTGGCAGCAGATATTTTTCTAAATTGCTGATAAAAGTACAAAAATTATACAAATGTTATAGAGACAACTAGAAATATGCATATTCTTTTATGTTGCAGTTGTTTTTAAGTATTAATCCCACATTTATACTTGGTTGTAAAGCATTACAATTATACGGCAGTGTTTGTAATGACAATATTTTGGAATATAACAGAAGGAAATTAGTAGTATGCAAGACTAAAAGAATGAGAATATGTATATGGCACAAATACACTGGAATATTTATGTACACGACACAGATGTGGTGGAATGATCAGACAGGGAGTTTGAAATAACTGTTTGAAACACTCTAATGAAAACAATAGATGCCATCCAAGACAGATGGGTAGGTAATGTAAGCAAACAGAGAAATCTCTATTAAAAAATCAAAAGAAAATTTTAGAAATCAAAACTTGTTTAACAAAAATGAAGAATGCCTTTGACAGACATATATGTGTGTGTAAATGTGTAAATAAATATACAAAAATATATAAACACAAATATATGTATATAAATATATATATACACAAAATAGTGTTCCAATATAAAACTCTTTAAAGTGTGATATATATGTAATATATATTTATATATGTGTGTAAATATATATAAATTTATATATGTAACATAATACATATCATATACAATATATAATATATAAGATATTTATATTATATATATTTATATATCCTTCATATATTTATACAAATATTATGTTTGTTATTATATAAATACTTATATTTATATAACATATTTTTATAATATATTATGATATATTTTTGTATAAATATATAGTACATATGTACATATATATACATACATAACTATATGACTGATGTGATTCTACATCATGTAGAACCAGAAAAATGAGAAATTATACTCCATCATATATGCTGAATCAAAGTGCATTCTATTGTCATGTATAACTCATTAAAACAAATTAAGAAATTATAATTTATATATAAATATATATGTCAGACATATATACTGATTATATATGAATATATATGTGAGAAATATATACATGTTTATATGTAGCATATAAATATATATGTATTCTCATATATCTTTGTGTGTATGTGAAATAATAGCCACAAATAGGAAAGACAAAAAGCAAGTGTCAGTGTTTCCTTTCATGGGGGTGTAAGTGTGCAGTGTTGGCAGGACACCAGGTGCACAAGCCAGTGTCTTAGCAGTTGCTCCCATGAAGGGAGGTGTGATCTCCAACTCTAGGGGACAGGAGTGGAAAGACACTTACAGGTCACTGTATGTCCTTCTGCACTTATTGAAATTGCTGAGTGTCGCCCCTGTGCATAGCTTTTACCTATTAAAGATAAATTAAAAATTAATAAACATGTAAATGTGGTTTCTGCTTTTCTGGCACTTAGAGCCTTCAGCTTTGACACTGGTCTTTATTCCACATGCTACTGACCTATGTTTCTAACCCCTAAGTAAACTTTCTCACATCTAACCTAAACTCTCCCCAAACCACACTTTTAAACTCACTAATGAGGATTGGTCAGATGCTTAGTTTTCCTCTTCCATTGCCAATATCTGGTTTCTTCCTCACTGATTATCTCCATAGAAATAAGTAGCAATTTGCTGTTGGGGTGAGTATAAATTTCAGTTCACAAACTCAGCTGTGCAATAAATCAAAGTCTGCTTATGCTCAATAAATGCCTAAATTGAGTTTATATATTAATGCCGTATCTCACCAGGTCATGCAAAATCAATTTGGGCCCTCTTAGGGTGTTCTGCGCCCTCCTGACCCTTCACTGGCTTAGGGCCTATCGTTGTTCAGCTTCTGTCTTGCTGCAGGGTTCCCCCAGGGCACTGACCTCCTGATGCTACACCACTGTTCTTGGGACAGATTCCCTGGAGAAGTCGCTCTCTGCATTAACTGGTCCTGAGTCCCCACAGCAGATGCATGAGCGTCCTCTGTGCCAGCAAGGAAGGCCAGGGCTCCTCTGCCTTCTTCACACCCACTTCTGTCCCCACCCTACTAGTAGTGCGGCTCACTTGTCCTTTATCCTCCCGGCCACAAGACTTAGGCTAAATCTTTTCACCACATCCATCTACTTGTTCATTCAACAAAAAAAAACACTGAGGGCCTAGTGTGTTCCTGGTTCTGTGTTTTCACGGAATTTATATTCTAGTGAGAGACATAAAAAGCCATGAACAAACGTGAAAGCAGTCAAATAAGATTGTGGTTAAGATTATGGGGAAAGTGAGAAATGGCCATTTCATTAAACTTCTGTAACAGTCATTGTTTTCGCGTGGGTAATGTGGAAAAGCATCCAGTATGTGACATAGTCTGGCTCGAAGACTCTTTCTTCCTTCAGTTTCTCCCCTGACATGGTATTCCCAGAGCTGACTGAGGTTTGAATTAGAAGTAAGAGAAGTGGAAAGTAGGAAAAAATAAACAGTGACTTCAAAATGTTATTATTCAGTGACATGCACGCCAGAACCACACTTCTCGAGATAACAAAATAATTTAAATGTAAATTAGCATTCCTATTTTTATTAAGGTTCACGTGTAATTGTAAGGAGAGCCTTATTCTAGTATTTCTCACCCTAAGATAATTTTCTAAAACTTCTGAAAGCCTTAATTCTCTGTTCCCACTCAGACCTGTTTTCTAAAATAAATATCTGCCTGAAGGGCCGTTAGTGCTTTACCTTTTAATTATTACTCAGGTTACTCCAAACAGGCTCCTATGCTCGCCTCTCATGGACACTTGTGTCTAAATGACAAATTCTACCCATGTTGCCAGCACAGCGGGTTTCTCCACTCTTATTTTACTGAATGCTCATTGACATTTGCCACAGAGAGTCTTCCTTTTGAGAGCTTTTCTGTGTCCTCTATATACAGTAATTCAAAGATGTCGGATTTCCTTAACTCCCTCTGTTTAATATGCAACGTTGAATGATTAGAACTAACAATGTTTTGTTAATGCAAAAAACATTTCTATATCCTTCTTGAAGGAGATTTGATTTTCTGTTGGGTTTATGTTGTGCCAAGTATATCACTTTCTAGAGAGGCCTTTTGCTCAATGAATTTTGTCCTTATAACACACTTCTTCACCATCTTAAGGAAAACCTTATTACACATACATTTAAAAAAAAAAAAAACAACTAGTTCCAGTCTGGGTTGAAATCCTGTTGCCTTCACTTTCTGGTTAAACAAATTTGGACAAATACCACTTTTCCCTCATGGATAGAATAATAAAAAATAATAGAGTCTATGACATCAGATTGTTTGAAAATTAAATGAGCTCAAATGTGAGGGAATCTGCAAATGGTGAGTGATCAAACGTGAGCTCTATCTTTGTCCATAATGGAGTTCTCAGCAATTTTATGAAAGTACTTCATTTTGTGCCAAGTCCTCTTGATGATTACAAGCTTGGTGATCACACGGGAATGTTTCAGCCATCGTTTTCTCCATTGGAACATGGTTCTTGCAACTTAGAAAAACAATAGAAGAACTTCAATTTCCTCAATTAGCAAAAGGATAAGTCAAAGAAGAGATTAAAAATACTTGCCAGGATCCCTGGGTGGACATCAGAAGTCATCTTCATTTATGGACATTTACCAAGTGTTGGAAGAGATCTTTAAATGAAATACCAAGCATTAAGACTCTCCTCCTTGGAAAAAAAGAATTTCATTTTATATATCATGCCATGTATGAGGTGTTCAGCTATATCAAAGAGAAAATCTAATTGCTGCTCATATAAAGTTTGAACAGAGCTATAGAAAGAAAATGCATATCATCTTGTATTTTGATGGTAACTACTCAATAAAACATACCGTATATCGTCTGTATTAATTAACACCGTTATCCATGAGAGATTGGTTCTAGGATCCTGCAAACACCAACATCCAAGGATGCTCAAGTCCCTTATCTAAAAGGGTGACATATTTGCATACAACTTCTAAATCTTCTTCCAGACTTTAAATTATCTTTAGATTACTTAGGATCCTAATACAATGCAAATGCTACATAAGTAGTTGTCATACTGCATTGTTTAGGGAATAATGACCAGGAAAACAAATGTTGTACATGTTCCTTATAGAGGTAACCACTGTAGACCAAACTTGCCTTCAATTCATGGTTGGTTGAATTTTCTGATGCGGAAATGGCACAGAAAAAAGTTCGGCTGTAAGAATGAATTCACAATAGCTAAACTGTGGAAGCAACCTAGTTGCCCTTCAATAGATGAATGAAAAAAGAAATTGGTGTATATACACAATGGAATATTAGTCGGTATTAAAAGAAAATAAAATTATGGCTTTTGCAGGTAAATTGATAGAATTAGAGAATATCACGTTAAGCGGAGTAAGCCAATCCCCCCAAAATGTTCAAAAGCCGAATGTTCTCTCTGATAAGTGGATGCTGATTCATAACAAGGAGGGAAGAGGCATAGAAAAAATGGAGGAACTTTGATTGGGCAAAGGGGAGGGGGTGTTGGGAGGGGGCATGAAGGTAGGAAAGATGGTGGAATGAGATGGACATCATTACCCTAGGTACGTGTATGACTGCACATGTGGTGTGACCCTACACCGTATACAACCAGAGAAATGAAAAGTTGTGCTGCAGTTCTGTACAATGAATCCCAAATGCATTCTTCTGTCACATAGACCTAATTAAAATGAATAAATTAATTTAAAAAAAGAATAAATGCAAGTTGACAATGAATTATGTGTAGGCAGAGCAGACTATAATATATACTACAAACCAGCAGTTTATCGGCGGTCAGTATCAGGTTAAGAATTCTGACACAAGTAGGGAAGAGCAGATGGTGTCTCACAGCTCTGCAAGCCTCAAGGTCCTTTCTCAGGTGTGAAGCCTGACTGTTGACATCTGCGGTGGACACAGACACCCTAGCCCTGCCATCCTCCTCCTTCCCCCCTCTTCCTATTGCACCAAGTTCTGCTTGTCCATGTGATTCTGTCAAATACACGAAGCCACGGAAAATAGGAGACAGTTCCAGACTTGACCTTGAGAAACCATCTTCTTCATGGTTGAAATAAAAGATTTTAATTGTAAAGTTAGATGAAAATAAATTCCTGAGCAGAAAATCCAGAGTGCTATGCTTAGATTTATAGGTAGAATAAAATATAAAATAGTTCAAACCACAATCTAAGAAACAAAATTTATGGGGCTGGGGCTGTAGCTCAGTGGAAGAGCACTTGCCTAGCACGTGTGAGGCCCTGGGATTGATCCTCAGCACCACATAAAAATGCATAAATAAAGTAAGGGTATTATGTCCATCTACAACTAAAAAATTTTTTAAAAAAAGAAAATTATAAACACCCAATTTTTTTTAAACAAGAGGGAGATTTTTTTTTTTTTTTTTTTTGCAATCTCTGAAGTCACAATGGATGAGAGATTGTGACCTGAGAATCTCCCATCTGCTCCATATTTAGTTATGGGATAAATGGCAGGACCAGCCCTGATGTGAGAGCCTCTAAGGTAGAAAGCCAAGTTGCAGTATAAAATACTGATGTCCAGGCTGGTTGAGACAGTTCCTTATTAATGTAATAATTTTCAATCCCCACAAAATTCGGAGCCACCTCTACAGGAAACACACCTCTCCATAGCCACTCTCAAGCTCAAATGACATTGCCGAACACTGTTGAAATATCTTTGGTAATGGAGATAACACTCCACATAGAAACAGTGACCCCACCACCCTGTCTATAAGCACATCTGATGTATTTGTTTCATAAATAAAAAGTTAAAAATATTTATGCCCAATGCATGAACACATAACAGTGTAGAATCAAAACATTGGAAAAGAGTATATGGAAAGAAGAAGGAGTTGGAGTCAATTCTTTCTTACCACCCTCAGACTTTGAAATAGGACTTAAGATAAAAAATAATTTTAGAGAAAAGAGTATATTTTATAAGTATAACGGATACAATTTCAAAAATGAGCACTAGGAAATGCAAATTAAAGTGTTTTCACTTCCAGGTGAGAAAAGGGGAAAAAAGAAGAAATATCATTCTAGTTGTAGTAAAGACTTCAAGGTTAAAATTAAAAAAAAAAAAAAAACAGTTTCAAACATCAAAGTTAAAAAATAGGAGAATGTCATTATGACACCAAAATAAAGGAGAACTTGTTAAACAAGATACTAATAAATAGAAATATTCATAAAATAGATTAAATTCAACTTAAAATTTCTTATGAAACAAAGAACATGAAGAAAAGTCACAAATGGTGAGATGCTTTCAACATGCATAATTTAAAAATAAAATAGTTCCTATGAATCCATAAAGAAAGGAAAAATAACCCTATAAAAATTGTATGATCATAAATAGTGATTTCACATAAAAGCAAACAGGAATGTCTGAAAATCATACACATTTCTTTACCTTATTTTTATTCAAAGCGTTAGTGGGGAAGTCCCACCCCTTATTTCCCATCCACCAGAGCCAGACTGAAGGGCAGTGGGTTAGTTTGGGAAGCATATATGGAAGCACTTAGACTCAGCAGGCAGAAGTCAAATGCAGATCTCTTTGGAAAACAACTGGCACTGCATGATAATACCACTCCTGAGTATTTAACTTGGCAAATCATTTAACATTCATATCAAGTATATAGGTAAAATACAAAAATGCAGATTATCTGCTTGTATCCTGAAGAAAAATGGAATCTGTTCTGGGTAATTCTGCTGAGAGGGGATAAATTAAAGGTATTATGCAGTCCCGTAACTTCCGAAAGTTCTTCATGAGACAAAAGCAAACTTCCAGGAATGTCAGAGAGGTAGACTACAGAATCCCACAGGACCACTGCAAACCCGCTGCAGAGGCAGACTGCAGAGCCAGCCAAGGCAGAAGCTGAGCGTGCTGCCACCAGAGCCCTACAGGCAGAGGGGTTGAGGAAAGGGCTGCTGCTGCCATACCCACTCCACAAGGACAGCAGGAATGACCACCTGCCTGACTCAGCTCGCTTCACACTCACTTTGCAAGGTAAGATGGCATGGATGCTCGCTTGCTGGAATCCAGGACATAGTCCTGCACTCTACCAACAAGAGATGTTTGTGAAAAACAAAAGAGCATTGTGAGAAATTTCTAAAATATGAAAAAGAATTGCTGTTAACAACAGGATGAGAAAAAATCATGTGATCATCTTCCTCCATGCAAACAAAACTTTTGGCACAATTTGACAGCTACTCATAATAAAAACTCAGCAAACCAGGAATACAAGAGAACTCCCTCAACTTGGAAAAGGGCATCTACAGAAAGAACTCAAAGCTAAGATCATACTTATTAGTACAAGACTGAATACTTTCTGTTTGGGAATGCAGCAATAATATGGACTACTATTAATTTTATTCAGCCTCATGGTGGAAGCTCTAACCATTGCAATAAAGCAAGAAAAAAAATGTTAGGAAGATTGAAAAGGAAAAACTAATGTTCATAATTTGCAGATAGCATAATTGAGTACATAGAAAATTCTAAGGAATCTTCAGGGTATCTTCCAGCACTAATACACAAAATGATCAAGGTTGTAGGATACACAACTATGCATAAATAATAATTGTATTTTTACCCGCTAACAACAACTGACAAATTGAAATGTTGAGAATTACTATTTATAACAACTATAAAAACAACAGAAAAACATAATCTTTGGAATAAATTTATGTACAAGACCTTTAAAAGGAAAGCTACAAAATACTTTCAAGAGAAATTAAAGCCAAATAAATGAAAAAATATATATATATATCATTTTCCTGATTTGGGAGAGTCAACATTATTAAAATTTTAGTCACCTCAGATAAATCTACGGATTCAAAACACTATGGATTTTTTTGGTAGAAATTCACAATATGATATATAAATTGGTACTAAAAATATTATATAATAGCCAAGACAAATTTGAAAGTAAGAACAAGGTTAGAGAACATATATTACTGGATTTCAAACTTGTTATAACACAAAGAAAGAATTACAACATGGTATTGGTGAAAAGATAGTCAAGTAGATCAGTTGAACAGAATATAAAATTATATGATAGCCAACAGATCTTGAAGACACAGGCAAAATATAATTTTATTAATATTGTATAACTGAACATGATAAAATAGCTTGATATGACCAGATGTTATGAACTCACCCTATAAATATTCATAGAAGTAATTATTAAATTTTTAATAAATATGTCAAGATGACTTAGAGAAAAAATTTTTAAGAACTAGTACTAAAAAATTTGGATATGCAAAAAGAAATAAATGAAACTTGAACTGAAAAAAATTAAATTGTAAATAAATCATAAATTAAATATTAAATAAAATACACAGTTTTTTAAAAAATATATGTCTTTGAAAATCTTGAGATAAAGACTTCTCAGAACATGCACACCAACACAGAATGTGAAATTTAAAAAACACAATTAAAATTAAAGGTTACTATTCATCAAAAATTACTATTAAGAAATGAAAATGCACATCCTAGACTGGCAGAAAATCGTTACAATACATAAATGCACCAGAAATTTTACCTAAGAAAATGCATTTTATAAGGCAATAATCTACCTAAAAAAATTTAAAAAGGAAGTGTGAACAAAACCTTGAAAAGATACTTCATAAGATGATCCCTATCATTAGTCATCAGTAAAACAACAATTTGAATCATGATGATTTACCACTTCTAACTTACTAGAATGGCTAAACTTTGAGATATTGATAATTCTAAGTGTTAAAAATACAAGATGGAACTTGTAGGCAATCAAATGGAACTCAAACACTCTTGGTAGATCCCACAACCACTTTGGAAAACCACTTGGCCGTTGCTTATAAAGCTAAACACATGCTATTCTTTGAGTTAGAAATTCCACTCCTGGATGAAACAGGCCCTCAGAGCAGTTTGTGTAAGAAGGTGTGTGTCGTCTATGAGAGTCCATAATTGAAGACACCCATATGTCTATCAACAGATTAGTGTATAAGAAAATGCAGTGCATCCGAACAATGGAATATTATTTGGCAACAACAACAACAACAACAAAATTACTGATACACACAACCTGGATGGATCTCAAGTGAAAGATCTCAGTCACAGGAGTATTGATTTCCTGTACCAACTTAGTTCCCAACTGCAATGGGAACTAAGGCAGTGGTCACCTGTGCGAGGTGGCAAAATGGATAGAAGGCACACAAGGGAACCTTCTGAGTGATCGACGTGTTCCACAATATTCTGGTGGTTACGCAGGAGAGCCACAAATGGCTGATGTTCACTATAACTACACAGTTTGCTTTACGAGAAAAGACGAACAACTCAAAGGTCAACTGACAGAGAATGCATAAATAGTAGCATGCATAACTGATATAATAATTCACTGACAATGAATTAACTGTATTCAAGGTGCACATCAACAAGAACAGCTCTCTCAAACACAGTGAGCAAAAAAAAAATGTAATTTTAGAAGAAGGCATGCAATATAAATTCATTTGTTTAAAGGAAAAAAATTAAGACTTTACACAGTTTGTTGAGGATACATGTCACACAGACTAACACATTGTGATAGCTTAAAAATGCACCATAATGGTGACCCTGATGTGTGGGGGGAGACGAAGGGCCATGAGCAGGTCCCTCAAAGAGCTTCAAGACTCTTGGGGACTATTTACAGAGTGTTCTTTAAATTCTAAGATGTTGTTCCCACGACGTGATACATGATAAATAAGGTCAGTTATAAAAATAAAGTCTATATAACAATGGCATATGTAGCTATAGAACCAAAACTTAGGATGCACATTGTGAATTCCGCAGTGCTCCTGGAAGACGGAATTTTCCAAAGGTGGTTTTATGTTGTTTTACATGCTCTTCTACAATTCTGTTCGTTTATTGTAATGTGTGTGTGTGTGTGTGTGTGTGTGTGTGTGTGCGCGCATGCTGGGGATTGAACCCGGGGCCCCAAACATGCTAGCTAGGCACTCCACCCTGAGCCACACCCTTGTGTTGTTTATTTCTTGCATTATGCACATAAAGGATCCATGAAGTTGGGCTGGGGATGTGGCTCAGGCGGTAGTGGCGCTCGCCTGGCATGCGTGCGGCCCGGGTTGGATCCTCAGCACCACATACCAACAAAGATGTTGTGTCCGCCGAGAACTGAAAAATAAATATTAAAAATTCTCTCAAAGGATCTATGAAGTCAACAGACCTTCTTCTCCAGACATCAAATTTCTTTCTTTTTTCTTTTTTTTTGTACTAACTCTTTTAATCTCTTTACCTGTAACGACAGGTTTCTATGGCACTTTCTGGCGTATGGCATAGTTATGCAAAGATCATCAAATCCAGAAATTTCCATTTTCAAATCCTGTGCTCGACAGTACCCCCATATTTCTTAACGACACCTTTTTCCTTTCCCCTGGAACTTTGGACTTGATCAGTTACCAGTCTCCAAAATTCCCCATT
Source organism: Ictidomys tridecemlineatus (assembly GCF_052094955.1). Classification (NCBI taxonomy): domain Eukaryota; kingdom Metazoa; phylum Chordata; class Mammalia; order Rodentia; family Sciuridae; genus Ictidomys; species Ictidomys tridecemlineatus. The sequence continues at coordinate 98,269,168 of NC_135489.1, read as the reverse complement.
TCCGACCTGCTATTTTATCATCCCCTTCCACTTGTTTTCCACACTCCCGTGGTCTCCCACAAGATCTCCACCGCCCACAAGCCTTCCCACCATCTTTCTTTCTACGTTGTCTATCAATTCCCCAAATATTTCCCTATAAAGAGTGTTTGCTTACTTTATCAACATTCTCAACTTTCGTTTTCTTCGCCTAAGAAAACCATCACTCTGTTTTACAGCCTCTTCTCACACTCAAACAGCTAAATATAACCAGGGGGGAAAATGCTTGCCTATGCTAATTTATCCCCATTTAAATCTTTAAATCTTAAATACTCCCCTACTTGGAATCCTGCCAAGGCCAAGTCTCCCAGCCTCCTGCCACCTGTACTCTACCTTCCCTGCTCTCCTGACACAAAGGATAAGCCCTGTTTTGTCCTCAGCCAAGGGCCCATCTGTTTACTGGGCCCAGCTCTTGCCCTCTGACAACATTTGTTCCCACAGTTGCCTCCAACTGTTTCTTTCTTTAGTTATTTTTTTCTCTGTACTGGACCTTTCCCATGAACGTAGAAATGTATCGTGACATATCAAGTCTTGTTAATGAACCCATTGTCTCAACAGCTCCCATCGACTGCTGACCATGTTCTTGGAATCCTAGAAAAATGAAAACTTTCCCGTGAGCCATCTGGACCTGCTGATTTTACTTCCTCTTCTCATCTTCTCTCCCAAACCCAGAACAAGTGGGCTTCTGTCCCAGTGCTTGGCAGAACCATTCTTCTCAAGATCCACCATGATCTCTAAATTGCCAAAGCTCAATGAACATCTTCCATCTTCATCTTCTTCAACATCTCAGGAGACTCCTAAATGATCAGTAAACAGACCATTCAACGCTTCCTTCCTGACGCGCTCTCCCCTGTCGGCTTCTTCCTAAGTCATCTCCTGGCCTCTGCTCTCTGCTGCACATCCATGTCTCCACAGTCCGGAAGGCAGGCTTTGCAGCCCTTCTCTACTGCTTCCTGTGTGATCTCCCCAAGCCCCAGATTCCCAACACCAAGACAGTCACAGCACATAGGCGTGTGTGTTCTACCCTGACTTCTCCCTTGAAATCCTCTGGGATGCTTTATGCAAAATAAGAACTTCCCCCACTGTCTATTTTAATTTTCTTTATAGCACTGTGATTGCCAGATGTTTTATGTGTGTGTTTAGTATCTTCTCCTACCCTATAAGTGTATGCTCATGAGGACAGACCTGTATTCACCACTGTATTCTCTAGGCCTAAAGTAATAATAATTACACATTCTAAACACTCATGAGTGCATGCTAAGGGAATAGACAAATACATGATTTCATTTATAAGTGACAAGATAAATGACCTAGAAAGATAGCCATGACAACAGTAGTTACATCTGACAAGGGAAATTAAAGATATCAAATCTGGTTAAAGTTGGAATCATGGTGTGGTCCATAGGGACATGTGCTCTGTCTCTACAATTGCTCTTCCATATGGTACATTTTCATGTAGTTTTTATGTTATAAAAAAAAACGATCTTATGAAAGAATGCATTAACAAAATCTGCTCAGAGTTCTAAGGGTACATAGTTTTGAAATTAAATTTTTGAATAATTTTCAGGATAAAAAAAATCATGATTTTTTTTTTAATATACAAGGAAGTCAGAAACTTGTGAACTAAATTGTAGACTGCATGCCAGCAACACTGAACATGACCTCACAGGTAGACTGGAAATACAAATACCAGGTAGATAAAGAAAAAAATAAGCAAAACTTAAGAGTTGAGTAACGTGGAATTTGATTCAGGCGAATTCAGTCACAAATCAGTAAGCGCCAGAAACTGGTTGACACATCTTCAAGATGATTGCATAGGCTGTGGCTCCAAGTTGAAGCAAAGACACCCCAGAGTTCCGTCCCATAAAGGGAAGACTTGTCAACTCTGACTACTTGCAGATTTTAGAGAAAGCTACAATCAAATATGTATTAAAATTTAATGACCATGATTATAAAATCAGAAATAGGACTTGAAACATTCAAGACATTGAAAAAAAAACTCAGAAAACTTAACTCTGTCAAGTCCAGTCAAGGAAAAAAAATGAAAGAAAAAAAATAAGAAAATACACTAAATAGAAACATATGTAAGATGGCTGGAGTAAGTATATAGATATTCAAAATAAATATGTGTGGGTGAGAAATGTGTCCTCACAGATATTCTTTGATTACTTTTTTTTTTTTTTTGGTGGTGGTTCTGGGGATTGAACCCAGGGACTTGTGCATGTAAGGGAAGCGCTCTACCAATTAAGCCATATCCCCAGCCCTGATTAAATATTTTAAAAATTGCTATTTTGTTTATAAGGAAAAAAGCAATAAAACAATCAAAAAGTAAAAAGAGGCAGATAAGGAAGAAAGGCATTAAAAGCATAAAGATAAAATTTATACTGATAATCAGCTACAAGCTACCTGTAAGTATGTGAGCTAAGAATATACCTGCACCTCCCACATAGCTTCCGAATATATGTAGAAAAAATAGACAAATTCAGAAAAAAATTAAAAATTCACAGTCCTAGCAGGAGAGATAACTCTCTTGGTCTAAAATGAATATATGAGATACATAAAGCAATTAGAAAGTGCAGAGAGGATTTCAATAGCACAATTAAAATACCCGAGTGTGTCATTCTTATCAACCACAAGTACATTCAGAGTCGGCAATCAACTGGAACACACATTCTTTTTTCAACCACAAAAATCGAATTCTACGTTAGATACCCCAGGTGGAGTCTCTTCCTTCTTGGAGAATATGTGAGCAGAACCCTGGATAAAGGAGGGGGATTCCAGATATAACAGATAGAGAGGATCAAGACCCACAAGGTGCCTGGTGCAACTCACTCTCAATGGGAACAAGGCCAGTGGAGTGAGTGAGAGAGAAAGGTGTGATCCAGTGTGTTTCCAGAGAATCAATTTGTGGGGCCTTTGCTCAATGCAGAACTCCAGCTCTGTACATAGAAACTGGGTGATGAGTAGATTTTAAGTAATTCCTTAACAGGAATTACTTAAACAGGAAGAACTCCGAAGGTTTAAGAAAAACTCTAAAGTTCAGGAATTATGACTTTAAGTGTTTGTGTGTCCTACCTGTGATTTTGGTGGATCTATCTGCTATATGCAAGGTATATGAGTTCAATCCCCAGTAGTATCCCTCCAAAAAACAATTAAATAAAAATTAAGTGAGAAACTAAATAAATAATTCAAGTTATAATACCATAAGTTAACCAACTGGTAGAAGTACTAACCAGATAGATCCATCCAAAATTTGAAAATTTGGAACAAATTTACCAATGGTGGGGTCAAAGGACATAAATATTCACAAAAACAAAATATATCATAATGACAGCATGAAAATGTATACCCACTAACCAAGGGGCACACAATAGGAAAGATGTCACCAGGAAGATAAGTTAGTGAAACTGGGCAGATAAACAACTTCACAGCTGCGATTGAATCACAAAAACAGAGAGAGTATACTGATTGACTTAGCCTGGTCTCCACCATCTAAGGCACCAAAGTCATTCCCTAGGACACCAAAGAATCAAGATAGGCCACACCTTTAATGCTAAGGAATGAGCAGTTAGGAGGTGTCCTATAGAACTTCCAGAGGTTTGAATCCAACAACGGTAAAAGTCCTAACTGAAATGCTTACTGACCACAAAAGTAATAAATACCTGAAGAATTGGTGGTTGAAATAAATGGAAAATAATACTGCTCAGGGACTAGCTCCAAATGGTCAAAGAACTATATCACTGAAATATATCCCACTCCTGTGTTAGACAATATCAAAAGTAGAGTCAATGGGGTTAAGAGAGTATGGATGCATTAACCCAAGAAAAGCCCACAAAAGGGGTAAATAATAACCCCCTGAGATGATATGCATAGTAGTAAGGGGTGAAACTTTCTTGGTATCTCACAAACATCAGAACCTAGAGGAAAATGAGAATTTACTATACAAATTTACAATGACAAATTACTACAAACTATCTTGATTTTGTATCACTCATTTTTATTATAAATTGAATAAAATAAAACCCACAAGATATTCAGGATATTTAGTGACATGACCCACTGTCCCAGCAATAGAGGAAAGAATTTGGACTGTGGGGACCAACCACTATGGGTTCAGCAGGGCCCTGTGCTGAGAGGAGATCTGCTAGGAATAAGGATGTTCCTTCTCAAGGGTATAGAAGCCAGGTCATCTCTGAAGGATACCAAAGGACCTGTGAAAGCAGAAGAAATAAAAGAGCAAACACAACAAGCAATATTGACATTCATCATAGATATTGACCATGAAGTTATCCAGCTGGAGAGGCCTTTGGGACCATTGAAAGAGAGGAAATATAAAGTTAACACCTTTCCAGGATAAGGACCTGTGTTGGGTTTATCCAGGGATTTTTGTAGAAAGTGCATGGAGTCCTTGGATAGTAAGAAAGTTAGTTTATTTAAAAGTATGTGATTGTGGCAATATGAATTTGGGTATAGGATAAGGCATTGCAAACTTAGACTTCAAGATAGAGATGGATTTAGAGTGTCTGGGTGCTTGAATTGTGAGCCTAAATCCCAATGATGTGGTATCCACAGGATTTTTTCAGCACCCACATGGGAGAGTGGCCTAATGTACATCTGCGTAAAACCCAGAGCCAGGTCAATGAGACGGGCAGAGTCAATGTCTTGGCACTGATCAAATCAAGGATCAGTCTCATCAACGTATTAGAGTGCCTACTGCCAATCACAAGGAGCGTGTGAAAAACCACACACCCAGGGAAAATCACCCCACCGAGCATCCAGCATACAGCACAGAAGAACCCAGCCTTCTATAAACCCAGTACCCTTTCTCAAATGCAAGAGTGAGAGCAGAGCCTCGCCTCTCCTAGTGCCCAAAGGGTGAATCCATGTCCACAAGCCTAGAGATGTTGCCCTCTTGGAACCAAAGCCAGAGTGAGGCCCCAGAAAGACCACCAGGACAGGAGACCAAAGGACCAGCACAGACACCACCCAAAGGAGAGGCACTGTGGTTAGAGAGAGCTGTGTGTGCCGCCTCCATCAGCAGCCCCTAGTCAGACCATCTTTATTCCTTTTGGATTTTTAAGGATGTAGAGAACCAATATGTTGGTGCAGACATGATCTATGATGATTCATAGCCCTGGTTCAGACAGCCTCACCTTCTAGTCAGTGGCTTACTGTTAGACCAGGACGCAAGAAAAGACCACTGACTCCAATTAAAATCAAATTAAAGCAAGCTTATTATTTCGACCGGCTGGACTGCCTTTTCCTCCCAAAACGGTGGGAACAAGACAGCAGCCCCACCTTTCCTATAGCCCAGCTTTATAGCCCAGAAAATTACACAAAGGGGGGGTTACAGATAACAGAACTCTGACAAGCATCACACTGATGGTAGTTTACATTTTTTGCTGGCCCCAACATCAGAATTTATGAAGACCATTAGAGCCTCAGAGAGGGTCATTGTCTGGCCAGGGAAGGCCAATATTTATGAGGTGTCACTAAAGTTTCAGAGAGGGCTGCTATCTGGTCAGAGAGCCAGGCATGGGTGAGTTCAAGGCACGGGCAGGCATTCCAAGCAGGTTCAGAATTTGCAGTAATTTATAGTAAAGCCGAAATTAGCTTTTCATGGCTTTGTGGTGAGAGGGCTCCCAATTTAATAAAAGATCAGGTTGGGTCTATCATTACCTAAATGAGGCCAACATGGGCTAATTTAAAAAGACTTAAAAAGGGGCAGGGGATTTGACTTAGTTATTCAGCTCACCTGGCTTCAATCCCTGTTACCAAAAAAAAAAAAAAAAAAAAGCAAAATAAAGAAAAGAAATGACTGAAAACCATAACATTAGCCACCCCTGTATCCCACCCAGAAAAAAAAAAAAAATCTATTTGAAGGAGCTCTGCTGACATGCCTATCAGGATAGGATGTGTACCATTTCTGAAACATATAATAAGCAAGGGGGTTGTCTTCCATACCACCTGACTGATCGATGTTGGTTGCCTTATGAGCCACCTATGTCGAAGTGGAGAAAAGTGAACCTTTAATTTTATTCACATTTCCTCCAACTCAATGAGAGACTCTAAAGTCTTTTCAGATTTGCTGCTAGTAGGAATTACTTATGCCAGAAGCATCTTCTGGTAGGAAGTTTGAGGCTACAGAGAAAGAAAAGGCACTAACAAGAATCAAAGAAAGACCATTAGGGGGGAAAAAAAGTTCATCAAAAGACAGAACATCACTTTGAAAGATGAAAGAAATGGAGAATGCACAGATCACAGCTAGAAAAGAAAGATAAAAGACACCACCAAGGTGCAGGCTTCTTGGAAGCTGGTTAAAAGCCAGTGTGTGGGTGTGGACCTGGAGGCGGGTGCGGGTAGGAGCCGACTCGGGTTTCAGACGCAGGAGATGAAGCCGGTGATTCTCTGCTTGGATCGTTGAGCGTCTCCATGTTGGGTACCCTTGCAGAATTCACTCTGATGGTTCCAAAGAGAAGACAATCTTTTAATGACAAAGCATCTCTGAGACAGAACAGTGAGAAGTGACGGGCAGTCAAAATACACAAACCCTCAGGACCCACATGGACAGAGGCAGTATGTGACAATGTCTGCAGAATAAACCCTGGGGGAGGATGACCTCCAATGGAGGTGAGGCCGACCCTGAGGCTGAACTCCATGGAAGGCACGAGAAGGGCGTGCCAGACCCAGCAGAGGGTGGGTTAGGCTGGCAATCAGGACAGAAGCAGAATGCCATTCCCTCGCCAGGCCGGGACTCTGGTGGCTTTAGGTCCATTTCCCAAGGGGTACAAGGCCAGCTTTACTCCGGCCAGGGGCCAGCGCAGGAACCTGGCTCGCAAGCGCACCTGGGCGAGCAGGTGCCTGCTTTTATCCCGACCGCAGCACGCCCCCCTTTCCTTATTGGAGGAGCTCAGTGCTACAAGCTACGTGATTGGCTACTTTTAAAATTGGGGGCGGGGAAAAGGGAGGGGCTATAATTACAGTGGATATCATTGGCTCTTACGTCCTAATTAAGGCTAAATACTATATTCTAAAAATGTATGGACCACCTAACTCTATTTCTCACAGGTAGTATAGATTTTAAAACTACAAAATTCTTCCCATCTTATTAGTACTTTAATGTTAGATGTTTTAATGCTGGACATGTACTATACTGAACAAATCCGTCTTGTAGAGTGTCACAAGGTAGAATCTGACTGCTGCCTTCCCATGTGTGAGCCGTGGGCATCAGTCCTGTCTACACAGCAGCCTCGCTGCAGGTGTGATGAGGACTGTCTTGGGTGTGCACTCCCCAACAGACACAGCTATGTCAAATGCTATGTGGCTGGACCCACTCTGGCCAGTATTTCTTCTCAGACACTCTGCCCATAGGGTCTTGCCAGTTGGTCTCATGGAATATCTCAAATCTGCTTTCCTAAAGTCTATTGTCCATGAATCGCCTGCCCAAAATGTACCCCCACCTTTTTTTTCCTGATATATTGCAAGATCCAAAGAACAAAACCATTTTGATCTAAAGATGTTCCTTGATACTCGTCACTCTTAAACATGACAAATAAGAACAAGATAGATATTTCCCTCATATTTCAACCGCTTCATGACAACAAAATAATAAAAAATAAAAATAACAAGAAAAAAACTGTTGTCACCACAGAGAGTAAGCAGTTGATGGATTTTTCTGCTGAATGATCTATTCTACCATTTCTCTTTGAAGTTCTCCTTCCTCATTCTTTCATCCTGTTTCTGGTCAGGTTTAGAACCTTTAAACAAGGCACTCTCCATAACCTCCTCCCCAAGAAGCCCTTTTCCTGTTCTTCCCACTAACGACATCTCTCTTTCCACTCTCAACAATGGTCTAAGTAGGAGGGGCCATATTTCTACCAAGAGAACTATTTCTGCTCGCCTCTATTAGAAGTGCACTTTGCTGTTTTCTCCCTTTCTGGTGTGATTCAGCATGCGTTCCATTTGATCAGATGTCAAAGATCCCCCTGAGATTTATTTACCTATTTGAGCTACCATATTGATTACACTTTACAACTGTATACATTGGTACCTAGAGACCTAAAGCCAGAATTAATGTGGTCTACATTCCTGTAGTTTTCCTATTGATGGTTACTGTCAAGCTAAATGTGAAAATTAAACACAAAAGAATGACTGATAGGTTTGAATGACGACAGCTTCCTTTCATTAACTTTTCCCACGTGTCCCCATAAAGGCAGGTCCCAGAAAGGCAGCCTCTATCTCAGGACAGCTTCTTCTTCCTAAGATTTGCCATGTCCTGTACTCCCTCCAAGTACCTGTTACTCAAGAATGCTAAACTGTACATCAGAAAATGGAATCCTATTCTAGAAAATCTGGTCACTAAGGAGTCACGTCCTACCTCCTCCTTTCACTAACCCCAAAATATAACTCTAATTTTAATAGAGGAAAAAAAATAGCCACTGTTCCATTTCTTAATGAGAATTCAAAGTCTCCAGAAATAAGATTTATATTGTTATTATTGTGCCTGTTCCCATAGAAATCCACAGAAATGACTAGTGATGGTTTTGTCCCTGTTTGTCAATGATAAGTTGGGGAACATGGGGATAATTTTAAGCGGAACATAATAAAACATTCACTTCTGTTCGTGGAAAAAACATATAATAGGACCATAAAAGAAAAAGGAGCCCAAACCTACCCATGCTGAGACACCCAAGAGCCGAGATATGGGCCTCCAATTATGATTTAGGAACTTTCAAGAATATTTGAGTTCAAATTCATGATTTTATAGAATAATATGTGGCCTGTTATGACAGATTTGCTAAAGGATGTTGCTGCAACAGAAGTTCAGAATATGAGGCATTAGAGATTTTTTTGTGTATGAAAGGACAAGGAAAATAAAACTTGAACCTGCAGTTCAAATGGAAATAGAAAGGTGAACTCACCTGCTCTTAAAATAGCTCATTTCTAGCTTTGCCTCTAGAATGACTGAGAAGGGAAGTCAGCCACTACCTGGGCTCAGCTAAAGTAATATGACATTTGTTTCCACTAACAGAAAAGAATAGCTTCTTGGAAAAGGGCTACGGGCATTTCAATAAGCAGAACGAGTCATGTTTAGACTAGACTTTTTATTGGCAGAAGTAAGCACAGTTTGAAAGACATCCAGAGTAATTCTGGAATGAGCAAAATTGTTCCATTGCCATGTTGAAACCATTGGAACAGCACAAAGAAAATAACAATTCAGTGAAAATGCACGAGCTCAGGATGAGATTTCAAAAACTCAACTACTGTGACAAACCCTAAAGGCAGGTATAAAAAAGGACTTTTAATTTACAGAAATATTGCATAGAGATCAACCCAAACCATGTGCATCTCACACTAATTTCTTACTGAATAGGTCCATCAGTGTAAATCAATCACTGAGGGATTTGTTGAACTCTGTACAGGGTATATTAATTAAGGTCGATTGTGCTGCAATAACAAATAGTTCTCCACTTTTCAGTGGATTTAAGTACAAAAAAAAATAAAGTGTTTCTTTACTTATATCTGTTCTGGGTGGGTTTGGGTGCAGCTCTCTTCCATGTGGTCATGCAAGGATCCAGTTAGTGGCTGATTTGCACCTTCGATATGACTTTCATTACATTTCCGTTCAACCAAAGGGGAAAAGGCTGAAACAAACATCAATTCTGTGCACATTTTACAGGCTAGAATTCAGTGTCACCGACACTACTAATTTACTGCAAGAGAAACGAGGAAATACAAATTATCTGTAGACTAGGAAACAGAGGTCATGAGTTTTGGAAGCCAACTAACCAGTCTCTGCCATAATGTAAAGTATTGTCATTTTACTCAGGAAATAAAAGGGATTGTGGTAAAATCTGTGAAAATTGTTTCAGTAAAAAAAAAAAATAAAGAGATTGTAAGAGAACGACATGTAAAAGAAACGACACTACAAGAAAATGTAAGGTTGAAGTGTCTATTAACATAAGTACGTGTTAAATGTAACAAATGCCATTTTAGGTCGAAATATTCTTCGATTTTTAAAATAAGTCTCAGGAGATGATTCTAATTTCTCAAGTGATTACTTGCGTATTTTCTCTTGGTGGCTGTACATGCCTGAGATGACAATTCTCTTTCCCTGATTTAGGTGCGTACACGCTCAAATAGGAATGAAGAAATGAGCAAATCTGTGGCCAAAGTCCTGTGGTGTGGGTGCATCCTAGGAGTGTGGCGACAGCATTTGAATCACGGAGCTTCGTTCCTGACAGCTTCCCTATTCAGATGTTTGCAGCAGTTAATTTATAAGTGGAATTTCTTAATGTCTTAAGAGGTGCTGAAGGGATTAAGAAAAGCTTCATTAGTCAGATTTATGAGTCCAGATAGGTATAGGAAGGCCGTAGGAATTCAGACACGTTAACTTAGCGAGTTTTGGTTTGTGCCGTCATAGACAAAATGAGCTTTCTAATAATGTCTTTTAACTCGGTGCTTAAACACCTAAGTAAAAAAACAAAACAAAAAAAAACAAAAAAACAACAACAACAAAAAAAACACTTTCGTCGGTTTTTTTGCTGCTGTGAACAAAAGACCTGACAAGAACACTTTCTGAGGAGGAAAAGTTTTCATTTGGGGGCTCATGGTTTCCCAGGTCCCAGTCCATAGATGGAGGATCACGTTTCTCAGAGCCCAAGGTGAAGCAGAAGTGTGTGGCAGAGGAGGATTCTGGAAATGTGGCACCAGAAAGCAGAGACCACAAGAGCTCTGCACAATAAGGACAAAACACTCCAAGGCACGCCCCAGGGGCCACCTCCTCCAGCCACACCCCACCTGCCTGCAGTCACCACCCAGTCAGTCCCTATCAGCGTTAAGCACTGATGAGGTTAATGCTCCCCGAACCCCATCATCTCACCTCTTAACTCTCTTCCATTGCCTCCCACGGGAGCTTCTGGGGGACACCACGTATCTGAACCACAACAACAGGCTCTGAACTAACTTATTTAAGGGGAAAATTATTTAAAATTTTTTGTAAGTTCTCAATCCAAATGTCATGGTTGTCCTCCAAAAGCTCACGTGTGAGACAGTGCAAGAAGGTTCAGAGAAGAAATGATTGGGTTAAGAAAGCCATCGTGAATTAGTCGCCTGATGGATTAATTGAGTGGGAACTGAAAGCAGGTGGGGTGTGTGACAGGAGAGTTACAGGAGAGTTTGAAATAAACAAAGGACAGGAGAGTTTGAAGTAAACATGTTGTGATGAAGAAAGGTGCCTAAGCTAGAAAATGTGTGAAATAGATAAGGATAAAAGGTAAACATGTTTTGAGGTATTTTAGCACAAAACAAGTGTGATTTTCTAAGATAAACAAAGATGTAAACAAGATGTGATGTAATAGAGACGATCTGTTAAGATAGGATAAGAAATAGAAATTATGGAATAAACATGTTTTTGGTTTAAAGTATTGTAAACAACTATAGTATTTAAAGGCCAGGAAGGCTGAGCTCTTTGGCCAGTTCAGACTCACTATGTGTGGGTCAACATCGAGCGAACTGCGTCCCACCAGCCTCTGTTCCTGTGCCTCGTGTGATGTGATGTGATGGAGTGAATAAACCGGGCATTCGAAAAGGCATCTCGCGTGTGGCGGCTTCTTCTTTCAAGACACGGATCGTCGGCCGGGAGAGGTTACCTGGGGCAGGGGCAGCCGTGACTTCAGGACCACCCGGGAGCGGTCGGAGGACCTCGCCGCCGTCCTTTGCTCGTGTCAGCTGGCGTAGTCGGCAGGATTCGATCGGGAGAGTGCACAAGGAAAGAGAGGGGTAAGTGCCTTCCCCAAAACGCACCTTCACAATCCGACCTCCGTTTGTGGCCCGAAGTGACCGTGAGAGTCCGGCACCCGGGAACCCAGCGGAATGAGGAGGGGAGCGCACCCGCTTAATCCTTTACGGTGACGGCGGACCCCATGTGAATGGGCTGGTGTAAAGAAAGGATAGGAATTTGGGCTCAACTGAAGTGGGAGGAGCATTTGGGGAAACTCCTGAACCATATAGAAACGTATAGCTGGATCCAGTGGAATTGGTCTTTATATAAAATAAGAATATACTTCAGCATAGTAAAATGGGCATACGAGATACCATAGCAAAGCTGAAACAGTGTACTCTAAAAAGAAAAAATTCAGAACACAGTGATAGTGAGCTAGAAACTCAGTTGCCATGGCGACCATTAGAGAGGATAGTTCAGGCGAAAATGCCTGAGTTCCAAAAAGGAACCACCGTGGAAATAGCCCTAAGCAATCCACAGATAGTGAAACCAATAATAGAAAGGGCCAATAAACGTGAAATCCCGGGAATCTTATGTAAGATCATTAATGACGTAGACGAGGACAGACTTAAAGGAAAACGCCTGGTTCAGGAAGCGCTTAAGAAATGCAAAAATCCTTTCCTACAAGATATCATAGATAATGAGCCATGTTATAAGTCAGAGCCTGTATCAATTATTAAGACTTCCACGCCCAGCAGGGGACGCCCTGACGGGTTGGAACAAATAGTAGAGACTAGAGATATGACTAGACCAGAAATGTTACAATTGAGACAGGATTTCTCACAGAAAGGATCAACTGATGGAGAATTTTTATATAATGTGTGGTCAAAAGGAGGAGAAAGCCTCAGACTCTCGGGGCGAGAAATGCAATTAGTAAATATTCAGATAGACCACCCCGGAGTGATGGAGGCGATGCAAAGAATGATTGAAGAAGAGCCATTAGAAGTAAAAACATTATTTAATTGGATAGCTAGCGCATGGAGAGAAGGAATTCCCCAATTAGATCTAGGGGCTTTTGAAGGCAAGGTCCAGTGGAAAACCCCGACGGAAGGTATAAGGATGGTAAAAAAACTGGGAGTTTTCTGCAAAGTTTATGATGAGAATCAAGGACCGCCACTACGGTGTAGGTTAAACCCAATGCTCAGACGAATAATAGTAAAGGGGGCACCGGAACAGCATCGGGTACTCCTTTCCACGATGCTAGCAGGAGCCACAGACCTTTGGGATGTGGTGGAATTTTTAAAACAGCATAGAGAATTACAGATCGAAAATAAAATGTCTTTTGAAGCTACCCTGACGTACATGAGAAAAAACTCTTGGGGAGTCACGCCTGGCCAGCGTCGGCTCCCCTTCAGAGGGCCATTCCAGGAACAGCAGCGTCAGGGGAGGAGAGATTATCGCAATCTAAAGCCAGGTCAAAAATGGCAAGGACAGAAATTTACAAACTTAAAAATACGGGGTCCAGACAGCAACCCCCGGGAACAATCAGAAAACCAGATAGGAGGGGTAAATTACAACCGAAGATACACAGAAACCCGATACCAAGCCCCTCAAAGCGCACGCAGGTGGCCAGCGAAAAATCGCCTCGGCGACCCGCGTTTCAATACAGTGCGTTTTGGAATGCAGACTCGAGACCATTCATTCAGCTAACTTTTATTATAGATGGACAAACATGTTCAGACTCGTTTCTGGTGGATACTGGAAGCGAGGTAACTATTATAAGAAATGATTTTGTAAATAGAAAAATAGAAGGAGAGAATGTAAATGTTCAGGGAGTGTCCGGGCATATCCAAACCATGAAGAGATGTAGAGTAAAACTGCTGGTTTATGATAAGGAAATGGAAGTGTCAGTCCTGGTGGGTGGAGTACCACACTCAGTGTTAGGGATAGACGAGATAAGAATGCTATTTGGAGAATGGTTGCCTATCAAGAGAATTAAGCATTGTTATGCAGGCAGCATTCCAGAGGTGATAATTGAGCCCGTAAAGCTGCCACGAATACCACCTTGTTTTACAAAACAATACTCCATAAAGGGAGGTCATGAGGAAATATCAGAGGCCATTAAGGACCTGTTGAATAAGGGAATAATAGAAAAAACTCAATCTTTTCATTACAATAGCCCAGTGTGGCCAATAAAAAAGCCAAACGGGAAGTGGAGACTCACAGTAGACTATAGAAATGTAAATAAGTTAACTCCTACCATGCCGGGTTCTTTGCCTGACATTGACAGTATCTATACGGAAATTAGAAACTTTTCGCCCACATGCTTCTGTGCTATAGATCTAAGTGACATGTTTTTCGCTGTACCTCTTCATAAGGATAGTAGAGAAATGACAACTTTTACGTGGAACTCAGTACAATACCAGTTCACAAGAGTGCCACAAGGATATAAAAATAGTCCAATCATAGCACATAACGCTTTACAACTTTCATTAGGAAGATTACAATTACCAAGAGACACTAAAATATGGACGTATGTTGACGATATTTTATTAGCTGGCAGAAATACAGAGACCCTAACTACTGCCAAAGATATGCTAATAAAGACCCTAGTGGAAGCAGGGTGGAGCATAAACCCAGAGAAGATTCAAGGACCGAGCGCCTCTGTAAAATATCTAGGCATCGTATGGAACGCTAATGGTCCGACAGTGCCACCTACCGTCATAAACAAGATAGAAAACCTAGCATCACCTAAAAACAAAGCCATGGCACAGCAAGCAATAGGAATTTTAGGATATTGGAGACTACACATTCCATATCTACAAGTATTATTGGCACCAATATATAAAATAATAAGGAAAGCATCAGATTTTGTATGGACGGATGCACAAGAAACTGCATTTCGTCAGGCAATTGAATATATAAAAACATTTTCCCAATTATATGTGCCACAGCCAGGAGAAATAATTATTTTAGACATTGTATTCGCCAATGGTTTTGGTAACTGGGGCATTTATACAAAGAGTCACGGGCAGACAAAACCAGTTGGATTTTACTCCAAACGTTTCCCATATGCAGAAAATAAGTATTCTTTCTTTGAAAAAACTGTTTGGACAGCTTATTGTGCTTTTCAGTCTCTAGGGTTTAATATATCCAATAGACAGGTGATGATAAGATGCCCAATGCCTATATTAGATTGGGCTAAGATGCCAGATAATGCATTAACAGGGCTACCAATTGAAGGGAAAGTAATGCAATGGAAATGGTATATAAATAATCTAGCCCAAGATACCTCAATGATGGGAAGTTCAAAAATTACAAAATTAACTGAAAGTGTAAACGCCCAGCCTATGATGCCTGTTCCAGTCCCAATAGTGGAACCAAAAGTAACACCCATTGGAAAATGGGGAGCATCCGAGACACATGCTAATGCCTGGTTTACGGATGGCTCCAGTGCAGTGATAGGAAAGAAAACAAAATGGAAAGCAGTTGCATTTAGGCCCCGTGATGGTAAAATTCTATCTAAAGAAGGTTCAGATGATTCTGCTCAATTGGCTGAACTCTTAGCAGTCCGCCTCGCGGTGGAAGAATCCATAAAGGAGGGAGTAAAATATGTACATATATTTTCAGATTCATGGGCAGTGTGTAATGGTATTGCAATTTGGTCAGCAAAGTGGAAATTAACTGACTTTACAATAAATGGTAAAGATGTATGGGGAAAAGATACATGGAAATGGTTAGCAGAAGCTCCAATCCAAATCCTGATCACTCACGTGGACGCCCATACGGGACGCCAGGATAGTATTTCTAAGAATAATGATATCGCTGATAAATTAAGCAAAATTCCAATACGAGTAAATGCCATTAAATTGAGAAATCCAAACCAATGGGAGGTAGACAAAGCCTCTGATACAAAATTAACTTTAAAACGTAAACCTAATTGGCATGTGGTCAAACCACCAATGGAATCTGATATCACATTGGATGAAATTAAACAAATCCATGCAAATCTTGGACACATTGGAACACATGGTCTGTACCAATGGTTCAATTCTAGAAATATTAAGACAACCTGGAATAAATGTAAACAAGCTATCACTGGCTGTGAAAAATGTGCAGCCAGTGGGAGCAGGTTTAGACGTAATCCACCAAGCACAAGAACGGCCCCAGCAGGATTTAACCAATTAGTGCAGATTGATTATATTGGGCCATTGAGAAATGGAAAATATGTATGTAATATGGTGGATTGCAGCACAGGCCTTGGAATGGCTTACGGATGTACAAAAGCAAACCAAACGTCCACCATAAATTGTGTATGGACATGGTGTGCCCGATATGGATGTCCATGGAGCATAGCCTCAGATCAGGGAACTCACTTTACTGGAGCACGTGTTCAAAAATTGGCAGATGTATTACAAATTTCATGGGATTTCCATTTGGCTTATAACCCCACTGCAGCAGGTGCAGTGGAAAGATTCAATGGGTTACTAAAAACAAAATTACATATGTTAATGGACACGATGCCTTTTGAAAAGGCCCTGCTAATTGCAGTCTTTGAACTTAATTGCAGGCAGAGGCTACATAGGAGTTCCCCTTTTGAGGAAGTGTTCAACAAAGTTATCGAATATCAGGAGGAGGACGAGGAAAAACCATCGAATCGTGCATCAAAAGTATGGATTAAAGATAGAAACAGTACAAAGGTAACTAAGGGTGAAATCATTGCCGATGGGCAAGGAAATACATTTTGGATATCAACTAGTAAAGGAGACCTTAGGCTAACTAAAGATAAAGATGTATGCACGAGATAATGTATATCGACAGATCTGGAGCTTTGTGCTATTCATAATCATTGTTGTGTATGGTTGTGCCTTGTTATCTGGATACTTTCATTGTAATGAGTGGCAAAAACATAAGAACAATACATGTATAGGATCCATAGGAGAGGAAAAAGTGAAAAATGTTATGAGATGTGTTATACTTAATTATACAGTGTGTTTTTGGTAGACATCTTAACATAATAACTATGCTGCTTCAACGCTGGACATTGTTTTTTGCTATTATTTGTGTAACAACAGACAGCACTGCTAGCACTGATAGTGATGCTAGCAGCAGTAATGATGCTGATGTTGGCACTACTACCACCACTACCATCTCTACTACTACTAAACCTACTGATACAACTGCTGCATGGAAATGGATTGAGTCACAAAGTTTGTCAAAAAGTCAATGGTCATATAAGCGATGGGTAGAAGAATACCTACAGTTTCCACAGTCTATGAAAGAGGTAAGCAATGGCACTGTAATACCACAATACTGGAGATCAAGAAAGTTTCTGCAGAATCTAACAGCAATTCAATACTTATACTATCACAAATATGCATTTTGCACCCACTTTAACAGACATTATGCACCGACATCTTGTACATCATTTTACGAATGGAATACTACAGGCATCTATTCACCTTTATTCAGGACTGTGTCAGAAGGTGGATACACGAATGCATATGAAACTAACCCGTTGCGATGCCATCTGATGGATGCCATTCTGGACCAATGGGCACAGAAACCACATTTTGTGTATCATTTCCGGAAAATGAAAGAAAGTACGTGGATAACACAATACAATGCTACAGCAGCCTTGCTGAAAAGACCTGCAGAAGAAATATATGTTGTGGAACCAGATGATGACAGCGATCTCTTCACTTGCAAAAAAGCTACAGATATCAGCATACCTGCATTACCGTTCCAAGCGTGGGCAAGTAACCAACAAAATGATTATCATGCATTTGATTATGAATACGAAGAAGATGAAGCCTCTCATTCCTCTTTCGACTCCTACGAGATAGAAGACGACAGGAAAGCTACCCGCACTAATGACAGCGCAATTGATGATGACACAACAACAACTATCAAGACAACAACTATGGGAATAGACCTCCTACCCTACGATGAGTCCCAAGAAGTGCTTAACAAATGGTATAGTCGTCCAAGACATCTGCAAGGAGCAAGACCAGTCAAAAGATGGCCAGAAGCTCTAAAGAAACCATATGGAGCCTATTGTCCAAAAGAATTACAGGACTATTTGGACTTGATGAGTTCTGAAGATCATAAGATGACAATCTGGTTAGATGACTTGCAAAACAAAACTTTGGGATACACAGACTTTGTAACATGCGTTGCAGATTTTCCAAACCTTCCGATATTTGGTGCATTTGACATCCTGTCTACATATCGCTCAGACGTACATATCTCCAACACATCATTCATGCCAGTGGAAGACTGGTGGAAAGTGCTGACTTTAGGAACAGAAACATGGAGATCACCAGTGGTATTGACTGACCCAATTCCACAGCCATTTACGCATAATATGGCACGACGGACGTATACACCACCAAGTAAGCTTAAAAATATAGGTTATGTGTGTGTTCGCAGTATTTTTGGAGAAATGCAAAATAGGTCAACTGGTGTTGCATTCATAGGACGCGTATGTTTTCCTTATGACCTAGGACTGATAAAATTTTGCAAATACAGGTATTGGTATAAGGTAGCAGGACAAGTAATGGACACAATGTCCTATCCGCAAATAGTACCATGCATGTTCCTGCATCCTTCCAGACTAGATCCTACGTGGCAGACACCACTTTTTCCCATGTTCCACCATGAAGGATGGATCTTATATCATAACATAACCAGACGATATGCATTCAAGAATACAGTAGAGGAATGGGACACAACAGAAATAAACGAAGGTGTATGCCATGAACGACATTCCGACGTCTGTAACAATCAGTTTGTAACCTTTAATCAATCATTCTGGACTAATAATAGAATCCTGAACAGAACACAAAATCCCATGTGGAACTGGACATGGTGTTACAATTTTTCAAAGGAGAACTGCATACCAGAAGAAGATCATACTGTTTTACTTAATGCAACACATATACATCTAATAAGAAATAAAACACATGAAGCGTTTGACTCACCATGGCAACCAGTTTTAGTAATCACACCAACAGACATACATAAAGGAATAAAATGGAACGTGTCATTCCTACAAGTAGACTATTCATTCAACGGATCAGCATTGGCAGAAAATGGAAAGCCATATTCAGACTTATCATATAAATTTTATGATCACTTTATGTCATCTTTAATACCTGTGTTTAACATATCTAACTCAACAATTAGAGACGCCCTACATAATATCAGTATACCTATGATGGCCAAGAAGAGAATCTACAACGACACAAAAGGAGTGCCTATAGCATTAGAAAGATCCAACTGCAGATGGTTCCCATCCAATATCGCCATAATACATGGAGTTCACAGATCCATTGAAGATAATGTGTCAGTATATGACATCCCAATGGATGCAGTCAATACTTCCCACATAACAACGTATTGGGAATCTACGGTGAGACACACATTGAAACCAAAGGCAACAGCATTAACATACAAATATCCAAAAATAGACGAAGTAACATTATTAACAAAGAAGAATGTAATGGATGATGATGTAGAATCAGAAGATGGATGTCCAAGTACACAATTATGGGACACTAAGATCCGGTATCACGTAGAAGCTGCAGACAACAAGACTTTGAGATGGTGGATGACGGCAGGCATGGACTTTTCC
The DNA here is from genome assembly GCF_052094955.1 of Ictidomys tridecemlineatus. NCBI lineage: Eukaryota > Metazoa > Chordata > Mammalia > Rodentia > Sciuridae > Ictidomys > Ictidomys tridecemlineatus. The sequence continues at coordinate 98,249,774 of NC_135489.1, read as the reverse complement.
AAATGGAAAAACGTAATACATACAGGAAAACTGCCATACTATTGGTATATGCTACTACCAGCATTAGAAGATGACAATTCCTGGTGGATGTATGACATTGTGTCTCATGATGTCTTACGAAATACAACGGACATTTATGACAGTTATGCAGGAAATCATAAAATATATGCTTATAAGATGACAATGAAAGACTGCAGAGTGACACCCGAATCGCTCAAACCATGTTTAATATACAGAGGAGGATTCAACGAAACCAGGGGGTGGGTGACAGCCCACTACCCTAGAAGTGTCTTGTTCCCGCCAAAAGCAAAAATGACAACCACTGAAGCCCCAGCATATCTACCACTTCTAAGACAACCACTGAGATTCCTGGTGCACCCCGAGATCCAACCAGTGAGACTACGGCTCTCACTTGGACAAGCATTCAGGGATACCGAAGTATGCGGCTCAGAAAAATGGCAATATGTACTGCCAGATTTATTTTACAGCATAGCACGAAATGCCGCAGGACGACGTCCGTTACAGCTAGCAGCGGTAGGTGCTTTCATCGCTGGAGCTGCTCTTGGAGCATTGATCGCCGGTGCAATGACAGAAGAACTCAGAGTTGAAATTAGTGCATTAAAGAGCTTACAAGGTAAACAAGCATCAGTGATTGCAGGCATATCGAAAAATTTACACTCTGCATCAATACTAATTGATAGAATTAATATAGAACAAGCAATGCTAAAGAAACAAATTGATATCCTCAATACAGTGGTACAAACGACAAATGAAATGTTTGAATCAAGGTTGAAGCATCTAGAAGCAAACCAAGAATGTGCTCATATAGCAGCAATGTTAGAGGCATCATTAGAAGATTTACGAGTTTTGTTCCAAACAGGTATAGGTATGGAAACAGCAACTTCTTTCACAGTATTAGATCCAACACAAGACTCGCATTGTGATATGGGAGATTGTGTGATTCATCTATGGCAGATATCTACAACATCAGCGGTTATTGGATATCCAACAAAACCAGTACCACGTAAAGTCGGAGATACATGGTTATTACCATACGAAACTTTTTATTGGCTAACATGGAACGATACATCATTCTATGTCTCTGCAGATGCAACCTACAGTTTGGGTAAATCAACGATGATTGCTTTCAACTTAGTATCAGACGAACCCTTAACATCGGACGTAACAATCTCTATGCCACAAAGCACCTTGATGGACCTAGGTAACTACAGATTGCTGACATGTCATCCCATGGACTATATGGTAAGAAGATGGCAAAACATCACTTATAATGAAACTCTACCATTGAAAGCAGGATGCCATATACATTATAACACTATGATGATTGAACACATGAACGCAACTCGTAAACAACATCCATTCCGACGAATTAACTCCACAGACCCAGATTACACCAATAGACTATTGTCAGACGTCATCTTTATCTCCAATCACACATTTGGTCTACACGTATTTGTACCACCTCCTCCAGAATCTCAACTATATGAGGAAGCAAAGAAAGCAGTGGAAACCCTAAACAAACAGTTTGCAGAACATGGTAAAATCATAGAAGCTGTTCATAACCAAACTACGAAGATGATACAGCAGTTTCAAGGTGAAACACATAAGGTTAAAGTATTGGTAGACTCAGGATATTTAATACCACGTGACTTTAAGTATACTTATGACTGTTCTGTGATGGGATTTTTCAGGAAGTTAGTTCATGCAGATTTTACGTGTATAATGAGATGGAATCCTTTTCATTGGTTTAAAGAAATTCTTTTCTACGTATGTTTATTTTTCCTTCTAGTAATATTAGTTAAGATTTGTTTGGCAGTGAATAAGAGAACTACTCGAAAGACAGTTGTAAAGCTTGATAAACAAATGTTTTACAGGAACCATGAACAAGCATAGGAAACGCAGAAGACAGTCTGCGCGTCGTACACAAAACGCAGAGCGGAATGAGGTTTTGCACTATGCAAGTTGTGAGCTATGCTTGAGTTTTCATGTACGTAACTTTTTCTGGTATGGTGCATTAAAATGTTATGATGAGGACACGCTATCTTTGTTGCTCCACTTGGTGAATACTTGGGCACCAAGCCATTGTGTTCTACATATAGAGATACAAGACAAGATACCTCGAGTTCCGTCAATCATCGAGTTTATACGCCATGTATGGACTCATCAATGGTACATGACGATACATCGAAGAGAAGTGTCCAAATACGAAAGATACCCGGAACATAATAAGTTTTTGATGGGAATATTCACGGAATGTATGAGAACGGCACATCGAGAACAGAATGTACGAGGATGGCCATGGGCATGGTATATTAATAGTATCATTATTTTCAGGCAGGATGATGACGCCATATCCTCGACAATGTCTTTGTGTCGACCAGGAGCAATCTGTAATAGAGCACCATTCAATCCACTAGATTTGCAAACGCTTTGCTGGAGACAAATTATTCTTCCTTATTTTGTACACATGTGGAACTATACGCTTAGACACGCGGACTTACCGAAATTATATCAAGAATATGTAGGAAAAAATTTTCTTGATGCAGATTTATTTTGATATGTACTTTTGGTTGAAAAATCAGTAAAAATAATAGCCATGTCTGTTGAGAATAGTTATTGGTCCTGCAAAAAGGTGGCGATTGAATAATAATGTCCTAATCATAAGTGAGCTGATCTTGTGGTACCCAGTGACGGGCAACTTCCACGCTTGTACTGCAACCTAAAACAGGGGAAGGGGCCTCCCCAAAACGGGTAAGTAGTACAAGGGCAGTGGACGACCTAAGACAGGGGCTACTTGATTCCCTTTGCATGCAACCAATATAGAAAGACAGGAGACTTGAACACAAGCCTCCCAAAGGGTAATACTTATCCCTGGCCCCGAGGGCCCGATTTCGCCCAATTTATTGTGTTGCATGAACAAAGTGGCCAGCTCATTCGGACATGACACAAAATTTTTCTTTTAAAAATCCGCACCTAAAAAAGATATCTCACAATGTGCATGGACCCTTTCTATTCCCAACAATGACGGACATTTCAACAAATGTTTTAATTCTTTAATTTGTGCTATATCTACTTGTTGATAGGTGTTTTTACAACAACGTGTCTATGGATCGGATAGTAATAGAAAGAATCTTGGGTCGCCGAAAGAAAAACCAACTATGGAGACATGCTTGGAATTTGACCAAAACACCTCCGAGTACTCCGGTACCACTAGTTCCACTCTACGAAGAGACAGAGATAACGGGACCCCTGAGAGTATGCCACGGAGCAGTAATACTTTTGAAGAACATAACTGATGGACAATTGCGACACATGTTGGAAAACTATCCTAGCATTGTACCTTACCCTGTGTGCTGTGAAATTTGGAATTCTTTAGTTCAATATCTCCCGCTGTGTATTGTAGGATTTTGCACCTCTACAGGATGCAATCATTGTATGTTACAGTAATAATTCTTGGACACCTTTGCAGGATAACGGTGTCATTGGCTGTTTAACATGCAGTGGTATACAGCCACCGCCTGATGGATAGTCATTGATACCTTCACCCCTTTTATTGGTCTCGGTATCAAGGGGGTGGAATGACAGGAGAGTTACAGGAGAGTTTGAAATAAACAAAGGACAGGAGAGTTTGAAGTAAACATGTTGTGATGAAGAAAGGTGCCTAAGCTAGAAAATGTGTGAAATAGATAAGGATAAAAGGTAAACATGTTTTGAGGTATTTTAGCACAAAACAAGTGTGATTTTCTAAGATAAACAAAGATGTAAACAAGATGTGATGTAATAGAGACGATCTGTTAAGATAGGATAAGAAATAGAAATTATGGAATAAACATGTTTTTGGTTTAAAGTATTGTAAACAACTATAGTATTTAAAGGCCAGGAAGGCTGAGCTCTTTGGCCAGTTCAGACTCACTATGTGTGGGTCAACATCGAGCGAACTGCGTCCCACCAGCCTCTGTTCCTGTGCCTCGTGTGATGTGATGTGATGGAGTGAATAAACCGGGCATTCGAAAAGGCATCTCGCGTGTGGCGGCTTCTTCTTTCAAGACACGGATCGTCGGCCGGGAGAGGTTACCTGGGGCAGGGGCAGCCGTGACTTCAGGACCACCCGGGAGCGGTCGGAGGACCTCGCCGCCGTCCTTTGCTCGTGTCAGTGTGGCTGGAGGAGGTAGGCATTGGGGACGGTGTCTTTGGGGTGTTTATTTGTGACTGTCAAGTGGAGATCTCTCTCTCTCTCTCTCTCTCTCTCTCTCTCTCTCTCTCTCTCTCTCTCTCTCTCTCTCCCTCCCTCCTTCCTGGTCATCATGTGAACCACTTCCCTCGGCTACACTCTTCCACCATGAGGTTCAGCTTCACCTTGGGCCCAAGGACTGAGACCTCTGTGAGCCTCAAATAGGCTTTTCCTGCTCTACATTGTTCTTGTCAGGTCTTTTAGTCACAGTGGGGAGAGAAAAACAAAAAAAACCATGACTAAAACACCAAACTTAAGTGGCCTAATTTAAAAACAAGTGACAATCATTATAATTTTCCTTGAAAAGACGTTTCCTCCGACACAGAAATTCTTAGACCTGTTATAAGGTGTTGTTCATTTTTAGGTTGTGTCTGATGGTCAAAGTCCTCTGAAGGCCCACGACAAAAGTGCCCAACAATAGTGAAGAAATGACCCGTGTATTCCCTGGACACAGAGGTTTCTGGCCTTGCCCTTGTGCAGAGTGCCAAGGACAGGCTCCTGACAGGAGACGCGGGTGTGCGTGCTTTTCAAATCAGGTGAGAGGAGGGAACACTGAATGGGGCATCCTCTTCCTTTTCTCCACAGGACCTTTTTCCTGTGCTTGGCCAGGCTGAAGGAGGTCAGAGACCAGTGACATTTTTCCTTCTTTTTAACACGGGGGACTCAGGACATAAAACAACAATAATTCATCTGAATAGTAGATATCACTTGAGATGAGAAAATCTAAAAATCTCGCTCTGAACCACATTGTCCCTAGGCAAAGCATGACTTCTGGGCCACGAGACAGCTGTGGTTGGTGGCCCACAAAGGAAGAGACAGGGGACAGGAGGCAGACCTCAGATCACCCAGGTTCCTGGATTCTGCAGTCAGGTCAATCCACCCATCACAGGAGGCCCCATGTTCCGGGGATGGAGACGGCCCCTGGGTTACGGGAGTTTGGGTTTTATGGCTTACAATGAGGGTGAGTTAATCATTGGAGACCTCGGACATGCCCTTTGGTCAGTCAGGGACCAAGTTGTGCGGGGGGTTAAAATGTTAACTCAGGAAGGCAGTTGTAAGAAATCTGGAACTCCTTGTTACTGGGAGAAGCTCAGAGCTCAGTGTTCACACTTATCCTCTTGCTCTGGGACCCGCTGTTACCCGGAGCTCCACCATTGGCTTCTTCCAGGACTCAGTGGCCATGGGAAAGGGTAAACGTCCAGGGCCCAGCGTTTCAGTGTCCGCCTCCTCCCTCCAGGACCCTCTGTGGTTGGGAAGGGGTGAAGGTTTGCCTTTTCTCTCCAGGGCCATGGTCCTGGGAAAGGCTGTACTGCTGGGAGGATCAGCATTGGGCTGACTTCCCCCCCTACACTGTCCTCTGTTTTCCCTGGGGAGCCTCTGTTGTAGGAATGTTATTTTCCATGACCCTTCAGCTGGGAGCAGGTGTAGAGGCCCCACCTGGAGAGAGAGTTCTTCCCCTCAGACCCCCCGGGGCCTTGGCTCTGGTCTCAGAGGGCAACACATCCTCCTCTGCAGTTTTATCTAAGGTTCTTACTGATTCTCACGAATTCTGTGGCTGGGTGCAGGCTTGTCATTCCAATGGTACAGAAGGCAAGACGGAAGGATCCCAAGTTTGGGGACAGCCCCAGCCATTTAGTAAGACCCTGTCTCAAAATTTAAGGAAAAAAAACAACCGAAAAGAACTAGTGATGCTTCAACTTCCACTTCCAATCAATCAATCAATCAATCAATCAATCAAACAGGAGTTCTGCTAGTGAGCCACCCTCGCAGGGGATCATTGTGCTGAATCCTCCCTCCCTATGTAATTGGGGGCAGCACCCTTTCATACATGTCCTTCTGAAGTATCAAGAATTAGGAAAATGTGACAAAGACGATTAACATTTGGCTGATTTCCCCTCAGAGAAAAATGACTCGTGACTCCGTTCCTGCCCTGCGATGCTCTGTCGGCACTCGCCCCTGAGCTGCTTTAACTCCTTCTCCACACTCCCCACACCAGCCTCTGGAGGGGCTTCCACGGCTCCTTGGTTTGGCCAACTTCCACTGACAGAAGGGCTGTGCAGATGATCTGTGGCATTGGATGCTGAAGGAGATGCAGGGGAGGATGCTAGAAAAACAGCTAAGCAAAGTGTTCTGCATCCAGCTAGGCTCTGGCCAACCGTTCCTGACGCAGGCTGGGCCAACTGTCTCCTAAAATATGGATGGAGGTATAGAAGTCACAATTGACACCACTGCAAAAGAAGCCCGTTAAGGCAACATTTGGCCAGGGTCTAGCAGGCAATTCCACTAAGTAAGATGCCAGTATTTCTCCACTTGGCAATAAATCGGAGCCTCAGGGAGATTTGACACCTGGCCTCCCACAACTGGTTCTGATTTGCAGCCCAGTGAGAAGCCCCAGTAGGGCGGAGAGCACGGATTGAGAAACACAAAGGGCTGGCTGTGGTTGATTTGGCATTTACAATAGCTCACAAAACCAGCCAAAGTGAGGCAAGATGACTGCCCCTTCCATCCGTGTTCAGTGTGGTCTAGAAAAGCAAATTCCAAGCTGGCTACATGAGGAAGAACCTTGCTTGATATAAAAAGAGCAGCTGCGATATTCCATGCACACTGTGTCCTCGGCACCTAAGAAGCAGTACAGTGAGCAGCAAATTTCCTGCTTTTTCCAGAAGAGTAGCCATTGATCAGAGAGATACCAGGAAGCGGGCTAGGATGGAAGCCAACCTGGAAGAGGCAGGCAGCAGAGAAAAATATGAACAGGATTGGGGGTTGGGGACTGCCAAGGAAGAAAAAGCGTGTCCTCAGTGACAACTCATTTGCAAAGCAGCGTTCAAGGAGAATAGAAGTGCAGCAAATTAGACCATGGGGAATGGAGGGAAGGGAAGAGATAAGCAAAGGAGAGACAGTGGAATAAATGTGATGTGGTTTTCCCACTACATATGCGACATAACAAGTCCCACCACCAGGCACACGGATCAGAATGGGGCTCTACCTGGAATAAGACACAGTCCATGCACGTGTGATTATATCAAAATGGGTTGTATAAAAGGAACCAATAAATTTAAAAAATAATAATAAAATAAGAAGCATGTATCACAGCAATCAGAAAACAGTTTAGGAAGCATGATTAGTAAACCTGAAAATCAATATATTAAAAATTGGAGCCAACCATAAAGCAGGAGACGGACGACAAACAGTTTAAGATAATAGAAAATGCAATAATCCAATAAACAACGCAGCCTGAGACAATCAAAGGCTCAATGGATGGTGCGAAATACGGTGATAGTGACTCAGAAAAATAAGATACAGACTTTTCTCGAATATAGGGTGCACCTTTCAGGCCCCCAGCCCTTTCATCATCCACTAGGGATCTCTCTGTCACCTGGTTTTGTCCCTATGGTTGTAAAGTGTCTGCAAAACAAAGTCCAGACAAGAAGGAGGCAAATATTCCTCCCCACTAAAGATGTCTGAGGACCTGTGGCTGCTGGGAGAAGGACTCTCTCCTCTCTGAGCGGCTCTCTGTGAACTCTGTGCCCTTTGCCCTGGGTTTTCCCTCAGCCTCCTGAAGGTCTCCGGCAGGGCATCCGGGAGCTTGATGAAAGACAAATCCTCCCCACACAAACGCCATGTTGTTCAAGGTCGTGTCTCCTCCAGCCAATGAGCTTGGCGATGGAGCAAGGGGTCCAGAGAAATAGGGGGGACGCCCTCTTATTTTTGCAAAAAGCTCATTCTTTGGAGACAAAGACCCATGAAGAGGACAGGCTAACACACACACACACACACACACACACACACACACACACACAATTAAGACAGTAATCACTCTACTACAGGCAAATAACAGGGGAAAAAAAAGCAAACATATTTGAAAGGGAAAAATAAAACATCCCTATTTGCAAAGACATAGGTGTCTACATGAAAATCTCAAGGGACCAACCAAATAAACTCCATGAATTAAATGTGTTTCATAAAGATCTCAGGGTAAGATAAACACGTAAAACCCAACTATATTTCTATATACTAACGATGAGCACAGACACCAAGATTAAAAATGTACCACCATTTATCATCACTCAAAAAAAGACAGAAATATTTAATATAGGGCTAGGGACATAGCTCAGTTGGTAGAATACTTGTCTCGCAAGCACAAGGCCCTGGTTCAATTCCCAGCACACACACAAAAACCAAATATTTATTATAAAACTAACAAAGGCTGAGTATCATGTATATGCTAAAAACTGTAGTGTTGATGAAATAATTCAAAAAGATCTAAATAAATGGGGAGAAATACCATATCCACATCTTGGAAGGCTCAACGTAGTAAACAAGTCAATTGTCCCCAAGTTAATATAAAAATTTCACACAATTCCAAGGGCTAGGGATATAGCTCAGTTGGTAGAGTACTTGTCTTGCATGCACAAGGCCCTGGGTTCAATTCCCAGCACCACAAGAAGGAAAAAAAGAATCTTGAAGCACCTTTTAAAATTCTAGCAAATATTTTGTAGGCAGAAAGTTTTCTAAATTTTTTATCAAAATTTTTAATCAGAAGACAAAAACTATCAAAAGACAAAACAAAAAAAAATAAGAACAGGTAAAAGCATATTTGAAAAAAAAAAAGACAATTTCTTCCATTAATCGTTATGTGCAACCTCACGATTTATTATACTTTTATAGTCACCAAACTGTGCCACTTCGGTGAACAAGTGATAACAGATCCATGATTAACTGAACTGAGGAGTCAATCTACCAGTAGACCCATGCAAACATGCCCATTGATTTTTGGAAAAGTGACGAAATAAAGAAGCAAAAAAAATAACCTTTTAACAAAAGTGTTGAAATAATTAGATATTTATAGGAAGAAAGGAAAGATAGAATGAAAGAAAGCCAGAAGAAAAAAGGAAAGGAAGAAAAAAGAGAGAAAACAGAAACCCACCCTTACTCTTATGTTTTAAACAAAGCTAACCGGAAGGGACCATGTACTGAAAGTAAGATGTAAAACTCTTTTAAAAAAAAATAGGAGAAAATCTTTAGGATTTAGAGCTGGGAAGAGTTCTTAGTCTTGACACCAATAGCATAATCGATGAAGGAAAAAATGATAAAGAATGATCAATCTTCAAAACTCAGTGCAACAGGAAGCCTCAGGCCCTGGGTCACCCATAGAAGAACTAACTCAACAATATACGGCCAGATCACCTTTTGCAAGGATTCTAGAACCCAGAAAAGAGGGTGCAGCCCTGTGGATGAGCACAGAGCCTAAAACAAAGCCCCTTCTCTTGGGTAGGAAAGTGTACTGCCTGCCACTCCTAGCCCCTCACTTACCCTGAGAAAACTCTTTACTCCCAGTCTCCCACTCAGGAGGACAAGAGAAGAGTGGAATATGCATGTGATTTCCTAGGTTTGGGAGGCTGCTCCAGGAACTGGTCTCTGGCTCAAAGTGCAGATAGCAAGCAGCACAGTCTGTCAAAAAAGAATAAAAATTAGCTATCCTAAAAGAGAACACAGACAAATAAATCCAATCAGAAATAGTTGCCAACAAAAGGAGATAAGAAGGAACAAGGCAGAAGGGCAGAAGGATCTGGAATGAAAGAACAAGTTAAGTGAATGGGAAAAAGCAACAGAGGGATCAAGAGCAGAACTGACGAATCAGGAGTAGAAGAAGGAATCAGTGAATTTGAAAGCAGGCTTGTTTGAAATCATAGAGCTAGAGAAGAAAGAAAAAAAATGGAGGAAAGTGAGGAAAGTTTAAGAAACTATGAGACACCATCAGGCAGACCAATAGATGCAATATGGAAGTCCCAGAAAGAAAATGGAGAAAGAAAGGAACAGAGAGCCTATTTGAAGAAATAATGGCTGAAAATGTCAAAAAGACACCTGAATTCCACTGATAGGGCAGCACAATTCACTACAGCCAGGATACAAAATCAGGTAAGGTGTCCATCAAGGTGTTTAAAACTTGCCGTATATACACCAGGGAATATTATTCAGTCATGAAAATAATTAAATCCTGTTACTATTCATAGCAAAATGGATGGCACATCATGTTAAATGAAATAAGTGGACACAGAAAGATAATCACCACATGTTGTCTTCATGTGCGAACACTAAAAAAGTTGATTTTGAAGTAGAAAAGGACAGAGTAGTGGCTGTCAGTGGTTAGGAAGGGAGAGGGGGAGAGAGGGGGAGGAAGGCTGGAGAGTGGGTACCAGAGCGGATTGGCTGGGAGGAATAAGTCCTATGGCACAGCAGGGGGACTGACCTTGACCATCACCTGCTACATGTTTTACAGATAACTACAGGAGAGGAACTTGAAGGCTCCAAACACAAAGAAAGGACAAGGAGATAGCACTGCTATTTGCCCTGCCTTGATCAGTAGGAGTCCTGTACTCATATGGAAACATCACACTGTAGCCTAGAAGTACAGATGATTGTTACATGTGAACTAAAAAGAAAAAGAAAGCTTAAAAATGATACAATGGCTAAATACTTCCTAAGGTTCACGGAAGAGATAGATATGCCAATTCAGTAACCTCAAGGAACTATAACCAAATGAAACCCCAAGAAACCCTAAGCCTTTCTAATCATGGTCTCAGAAGTCACAGACAGAGAGTCTATAAGAAAGGGACACGAGATAGCTTCAAGCCACGTAGAGAACAATGTCCAAATGTGAAAGCTAAAAAGTAGTTGTTTTCTGGTTTCCTTGGTACTGGGGATTGAACCCAAGGTGCTTAACCACTGAGTCACATTCCCAGCCTGTTTTAATATTTCATTTAGAGATAGGGTCTTGCTGAGTTACTTAGGGCCTCGCTGAGTTGCTGAGGTTGGCTTTGAACTCTGTCCTCCTGCCTCGGCCTCCTGAGCTTCTGGGATTATAGGCGTGCGCCACCATACCCAGCAAAAAAACTTGGTTTCAAAGGAAAAGAGCAGAATAGTGAGCCAATAGTAAGTTCTTGCCTGTAAGTGAGTATGTTAAGTGTAAATGAACTAACCACCCCCGACACACACACATACACACACACACACACACACACACACACACACACATACATACATAGGTTGGTGAGTGATTAAAAAATATCCAGCTATATATGCTCTCCACAAGGGACTCACTTTAAAACTAAGGACACACATAGGCTGAAAGTGAAGGAATGGCAAAAGTTGACCCGTGAAGACAGAGACCAAATAGAACAGGGGTGTCCACCCTTGTGCCAGACACACTAAGACAGGTGAAGTCATAACCTGTCACAAATAGAAAAGGACATCATCAACAACAAAAGGGTCAATTCACCGGGAAGACGGAACGATTATTAATATGCACGCTCCTAACATTCCACCTGCCAAGTAGACAACGCAAACATTGACAGATTGGAGATGCCAATGCTACACTTTCAAGAATAGATAAAGCTGCCAGGAAGAAGATCAATAAGGAACTAGAGAATGGGAGCAAATCGGCAGACCAGCTGGATCTAACAGACATCTGCAGAACAGAACAGCCCCAGAACATCTCAGCCCCAGAACATCTCAGCCCCAGAACAACAGAACACAAATATTTTATCTCAAGGGCACAGTGAACATTCTCCAGGATTGACCACGTGATAGACCAAAACAAGACTTGGCAAATTTAAGAAGACTGAAAACATGTTTTTTTTATTAGTTGCTCAAGACAATACAATGATCTTGACATATCATACATTTGATCTGAAAACAATTTTTTAAAAAAAGGATTTTCTGACCATAATGGGCAAAATTACAATGGTATTTTTTTTTTTAGGAGACAGAAGAAAACATGGTAAAAATTCAAAAAGAATCTAAAGGGATGCTGAGAAGCCAAAATAACCTTGAAACAAAACAAAAATGGAGGCTTCACAATTTCTGATTTAAAAATTCACTAGAAGCCACAGAATTCAAAGCTGTGTGTTACACCCACTATTATCTATACTCATCATGCACCGCCCCCCCCAAAAAAAATTTAAAATAGTGTATATGACTACTAAAACTGACATGTAGATCCATGTAATAAAATAGAAAATCCAGAAATAATCTCTTGGATTTGGGGCCAAATGAACTCTGAAAGTGTGCCAAGGTCACACAATGGAGAAAGGACATTCTCTCCAACCAGTAGAGTTGGGGAAACTGGGTATCCAAGTGGAAAAGGAAGCAGTCAGGTGCTTACCTTACACAATACCCAAAATTTTACTTGAAGTGGATTAAAGACCTAAAAGCGAGACCCAGAAGGATTAGACTCTTACAGGAAAACAAGGGGAAACTTCAGGACGTTCAACTTAACAATGATTTCTTGGAGCCGATATCACAAACCAAGAGAATAAAAGCTAAAAGACACAGGTGGTCCTACACCAGACTTCACTGTGACTTGCAGGAGGGGACCATCCACAGGGAGAAAGTGCAGGCTGGGGGATGTGAGAAGGGAGGCACAGATCATGGACAAGGTGGAAATCGCTCCCAAACCCACCTACTGATGAGTAAAGAAAGTGTGGCGTGTGTGCACAATGAAACATGGTCGAATAATTTTTTTAAGGGCGATTCTAACAGATACCATAACATGAATGAAACTCAAGGCCTGTTACGGCTCAGACATTAGGTGTCCCTCAAAGCTCATGAGTGAACCATGCAAGAAGGTTTGGAGGTGAAGTGATTGGGTTAGGAGAGCATTAACCTAATCGATGAACCTAATCAGTTAATCCCCTGAAAGGGATTGGCTGGGTGGCAACTGTAGACAGGTGGGCTGTGGCGGCAGGAGGCGGCTCACTGGGGGCATGTCTTGGAGTTTATGCTTTGCCCCTGGTGAGGAGTCTCTCTCTGAAGTCTGGTGGTTATGTCCCGAGCTTCTTTCCTCCTCTAATCCTCAGCCATGATTTTCTGCCTCACTCAGTCACAGAGCAATGATGGATTCAGCTGTCTGTGGACAGAGACCTCTGAAACAAATCAGCTCCCATAAATATTCCTTCCGCTAAATTGTTCTTGTCCTATCTTTTGGTCATAGCAACTCAAAAGCTGAAGAAAACCAAGGGCACTCTGCTAAATGAAATAAGCCAATCACAGAAAGACAGAGACTTTGTGATTCCACTTCTAGGAGACGGCTAAAGTAGTTAAAGTCATCAAAACAGACTTGAATACCGGTTCCCAGGAGAAAGGGGAGGAGGAAAATGAGGAATTTGCTCATCGGGTAGGGAGTTTCAGTTTTGCAAGATGAAAAAGTCCTGCAGATCTGTTGCATAACCATGGAAGTCCATATGACCCTACTGAACTCTGGAGTTAAAAATGGTCAAGATGGTAAATTTCATCTTCTTCCCTACAATTAAAAATTTAAAATCAAATAAAATCAGAAGGTATACATACATACGAAAAACATCCACATAAAAAAATAATAATCCCATGAGACATTTTACCAAAAAACAGCAGATAAGTTCACGAAAAGGCTTTCACATATTAGATGCTGAGGGAATGTCAATTAAAACCCCAGTGAGGTGTTTTTACAGACTGTCCAGAATGGGTAAAACAGAAATGATGATGACCAATTACAGGCAAGGAGGTAAAGTGACCAGATCAGATATAAAACACTCAATGGTCAGATACGGCTTATATGGGAGGAGTCCCCCAAAAGCTCATGTCTGAGACAATGTAAGGAGGTTTAGAGGTGGAATGATTTGGCTCTGAGAGTTTTAACCCAATCAATACACCCATAATAATAATAATAATAATAATAATTCTGATAGGAATTAACTGGGTGGTAACTGTAGGCAGGTAGGGTTTGGCTGGAGGACGTGGTTGGATGAGGGTATGCCCTTGGGATATGTATTTTGTTCCCAAAGAGCAGAGCTGTCTCCTTCTGCTTCCTGGTGGCCTTGCTCCGAGTGGCTTTCCTCCTCTCGACCCTTCCACCTTGATGTTCTGCCTCACCCCAGACCATCATGGGGCAAGGATGGAGCCAGCTGTCTAGGGACTGAAATCTCTCAAAGCATGATCCCAAACACGTTTCATCCTCTAAAATTGTCCGTGTCGGGTCTTTTATCCACAGTACCAAAAACTAAAGGTAAATAAATAATAAAAGACTAAACCCAGTCAAATACAACTGGATGGCTGTTCTAGAAAGTGTTTGATTATATCATTTAGACGTTGACGTTAAACCTACTCTATGACCCAGCAACTGTGCTCCTAGGCATGTATCCCAGAGAAATAAAACTCCTCCACAAAAATGCCGTTCCCATGTATATCACGCTCCTGTTTGTTGTAACTAAAAGCTGGAAATAATCGAGGCTGTCTTTCCGTGGATGGTCAGTCATACCTGGGGTACTTCAATACCAAGGAGCACTGCTCAGCAGGATGAAGAATGAACTATTTATATTCACAGCGAGGTACATGAACCTCCAGCAAATGACCCTGAGAGAGCAGTGCCAATCCAAAAATGTGATGTCTTGCATGATTTTATTTATACGATGTTCTTAGATTAAGAAAAGTGCTGAAGTGGAGCACCGATTAGCAGTTGCCGAGGGTTACACAGGCAAGAGATAGGTGGGATGTGATGGTGGAGGGACCCTTGGGAGATGGAGAGGCTGTGGATCTTGCCTGGATCAATGCTGATGTTCTTATTTACTAGACTGCTATGTCATTTTGGAAGGTGCTACCATTGAAGGGAGAGGATTAAAAATTTCACAGCATCTATTTGTAATAATTCAAATACCAAAAAAAAAAAAGGAGGAGGAGGAGGAGAAGAAGGAGAAGAAGAAGAAAAACTAACCGTTCCACTAGGTCTGAGCATGTTCTGTCTCTGCCATCCCTGTGTCTACCTGGCTGATGCTCTTTTCATTTTATCGACCTGTGTTTCCATCTGTAGTCATTTCCTTCAGCCTGAAAGATTTCCTTTACCATTTCTCACAGTACAGATCTGCTGATGCTGAGTTATTTATTCTATATGTATTTATTTTGGCTTGGTTTTTAAAGTATTTTGCTGGATACGCAATCCTAGATTTTGATAGATACTTTTTTCAGTGCTTTAAAGACATTGTTTTCTTGTTTTCTGACATTGAATTGATTTCTATATAGCCCACAGTCATCTTTTTCTTTCTTGTGCTCCACATAGGACAGATTGAGCACCCCAGTCCAAAAATCCAAAACCTAAGAAGTTCCAACATCTCACACTTTTTTTTAGAGATGGGTGGGGCGGGGCGGGATTGGGAAAAATTCCAAACCACAAATCTTTGTATCATTTAAAGCAATTATTTTACAATAGTGCATAAAATTATCTTGAGTGCATGTGTATGAAATGTGTATACACACAGTTACTTTTTGTGTTAATTTTTATATACAGACTTGGGTCTCATCCCCATGATAGCTCTCTCTATATATACATTTGCCTATATATATATATATATATATATATATATATATATATATATATATATATATACATATAGGCAGATATTAAAAAATTTTTTTTAAATCTGGAATCCAAAACACTTCTTATCCCAAGCATTTCAAAGGAGGGTTATTAAACCTGTGTGCAATTTTTTTTCTCTGATTTTAAGAATTTATTTGTTGAACTAGCTTAAGCAACTAGATTATGATGTTGCAAAAGAAATAGTTTAATCCTCGGAAATAATTTAATCCTTTTGCATCTCGCTTTCAATATTTGGTAGACAGGAGAAGAACTGTTCTCAATTTGGGATTAATTATTCCCGTCCTCAGAGGCAAGACCCTCTGTGTACTCCACCCAGTGTCCTTTGAATAGTTTTCCACTCCAGTTGGTGAGATCCTATCCGATTCTTGGCCTGCCGTGAGCTTGCTGGTCATTTTGGGTGAGGCTTTTCCCTGATGTGGCCCATTTTCCCTGTGTGTGTTCTGAGCGGTACTCAGCAGAAAACTCTGTGAGAACCCCTAGCAAATGTCCAGAGTTCTGCCCTTATCAACTCTCTTCTCCTGTGCTCTGTCCCCTGAGTCTTCAGATGCCTTGGTCTTCTCAGAACCTTGTCCCCTCAGCAGGGAATCTGATGGCCTGAGACCACTCTCCCAGGAGCTGGCAATTCAGAACGGATCTCATGTGCGTTCTCTTGCTCACAGGTAGCTGTCTTGGTTGGCCGGTTTCCATCCCCTTGATATTTCTTCCCTGTATTTTGTCTACATTTCACTTGTTTCTGGGAGGAAGATAAATCCAGTTCGTTTTGCTCCACCTTCGCCAGAAAGGAACAAGAACTTGATAGCACAAGTAGGTTGGATAAAAGACAGCATTCTTGCGGCCAACAAGAAGCACCTTTGAACTGTAAAAACACAAACAAAGTAAAATAAATGGAGAGGAAAAGATACACTAAGCTCGCAGAAATCAAGACAAGGGCACAGTGGTTCTATTAGTACCAAAGCAGATTTCAGAGCAAAGCACCTTACCAGGAATAAAAGTCCATAAATTTTAACAGCATCAATTCATCAAGGAGATGTTAACAATCCTAAACATTCGTGCACTCGTAACAGAGCTTCAAATCACTGGAAAGGAAAATTGATAAAATTGCAAAGAGAAATAGAGAAGCTCACAAAATTCCAAGATTTTTCAATCCTCCTCTCTTAATAATTTATAAGGTAAAGGAATTAGAACTTAAACAAGCAGTCTGCTTAATAAAGGTGGACAGAAAATCAGTAAGGATCCAGAGAACCCCAAGAACACTGTCAACCAGTTTGACCTGATTGACATTTACCCAAGAATACCCAACAACAGAAAGCACACATTTTTTTAAATTACACAACAAAGATTGACCCAGATAGACCACATTAGACCCTATTCTGAACCACTAGTCTTGATAAGAGATTCAAAATTTATAAAGCATATTCTCAGCCACAGAATTAAGTTTGAAATAAATAACAGAAAGATCCATGGGGAAATCTGAAAATATTTGGAAACCAGCACACACTTAAATAAGACTTAAATTAAAAGAAAAGAAAAAGGGTGAACCTATCCACTGTAACAGCTCAAGAAAAATAAAAAATATAGAAAAGAATAAAAATTTTATTTTGTGCATGAGCTAATTATTTACATCTATGAAGAAAGCGACAACCAGGCTTCTAGAATTAATAAATGATGTTAGCACAGTTGAATAATAACAGATCAATAAGCATGAAATAGTGTTACTTATATAAACTAGTGGCAAACATTAGATACTGAAAATTTTGAAAAGAGACAATATCATTTATGATGCCATCAAAAAATAAGTTACCTACAGATAAATTTAACAAAAAAAGTAAGAGACTTGTAATACCACAGACCAAACGACATTGATTATTGATGAGAGATTAAAGATGGTATAAATAAATGGAGAGACATACAAATTTGTTGTTTGAAAATTTTAAATTAATATGTCTGTTTTCTCCAACTTGACTAAATAATTTAATCCCTATCAAAATCCAAAAATCCATATGAGTATGGAAAGACCATACAATTACTAAAACAAGTTTGAACAAAAAAACCAATGTTGAAGGACTAACATTACCAGATTTCAATATTTGCTACAATACAGAAAGCATGAGAGTATAATTTTGATATAAAGATGTACAAATAAATCAATGGAACAAAATATAGAATCTAGAAATAGACTCACACACACACACACACACACACACACACAAATGACTTTGGCAAAAAGGTTAAAAACTCTTCAATGGGAAAAAATATAGTATTTTCCATAAATGGATCTCTCTATGTTAAAAAAATTAATTACATACAAGAATTAGCAAAGTAGGAGCTATGTGTAAAACTTAAAATTATGAAACTCTGAAGAGAAAACCAGGAGGAAATCTTTTGACACTGACTTAGCAAAAAAAAAATTCTTAGATCTGACCCCACAAGTATGAGTCACAAAAGAACAAAATTGATAGGTTGGATTTCAACAAAAGTAAAAGCGACTGCTCTTCAAAAGACACTTTTAAAATAAGAAAAAGGTTAGTCATAAACTGAGAAAAAGTATTTCCAAAGCATGTATGTATGAAAGGACTGTATCCAGGATACATAAGGAACTTTCAACTCAATCCTCATAAAAAACAATCCAACTTCAAGGTATTGAACAGGTGAACAACTATTTGAACAGATGCTTCACCAAACCAACCAACCAACTAACAGACAAAAACAGGAATGATCAATGACTACATGAAAACTATGTTACAATCACTAGCTATTAAGGAAATGCAAATTAAAACCTCAAGGAGAAGCTGTGGCACGTCTTCTATGATTCCTATGATGGTTGGTTGGGGTTAAAAGGTACCCCCCACACACACACACTGGTGAATATGAGCAGGAAACTGCGTGTTTCCATACTGCTCGGGGAATGGGAAACGGCACAGCTCTTCTTGGGAATGATCTGGCAGCCTCTTGGGAAAGTCAATGTCTTTCTACCATAGGCTCCAGCCAACTCCCGAGAGTCTATCTGAGATGAAAGAAAGCCTGTCTCCATGAAAATGTGCACCCATGAATTGTCAAGAGAGCTTCATCTTTAACCCCCAAAGGTGAGTAGGGAAGCACTCCAAAATAAGAAATCTGCAATGAGATATCTCTGCAATGAGATAACTCTCCATATTAAAAGGAAGGGGATAATGATAATTCCGGAACATGCACGGATCCAAAATTACTATGCAGAGAAAGGGAAATCGGGCAAAAATGGATGATCAAGTTTATGGCAGACTCTGGTGAGTGAAAAATAATGCATAGAGCCAGAGGGCAGCTAAGTGGTTGCTGAGGGCAGAGTAAGGGTGGTAAGAAGAGAGGAATTACAGAGAGACGTTGGGAAATTGGGTGGAGTGTGGAGGGAGGTCTTTGCTATTTTAACTGTGGTGATGTTGACAAAGACTTAGACGTAGGCTCTAGTTCATCAAATTATATCCCTTAAATGTGTGTGCTTTAGGATATGTCAGTTAGACTCCAGTGCACCCGTTAGGACAAAGGAGCACAATGTGTACTGTCCTGATAATGAACCACCACCACCCCACCCCCCCAGCCACAGTCCCCAGGGGAAACCACAGTTACAGAATAAAACTTCCTATTTCACAAACACAGGGTGCACGGACCAATTTTACTACTGCCAAAATAAGGGAATTGGAGAGACACACTCCAAACAGCAAGACTCTGTTCTAGACTAGCTTTGGGCTGGGGCACGAGCATTCTTTGAAGGAGCATGGTGACGCACTGGGGACTTCTGCTCATTTTAATGATGCCCTTCGCCTGCTGAAAATAAAGCAATGACTTGTGAGGGTGAGGAGCTGACGGAAACACTGATAGGAGAGACATCTGAAATCGACATTATTAGGCAATGCTTGGGTTTCTTTGTGGATATGCAAGAGCGCCTGCCCCATCGTGCTACGGGCTGAGCATGTGTACATTTTTTAAAATAGAAGAGGTTCCTACTCAATGGTAGCATTTCACACGTTGGGCTTCTCACCAAAAGTGCACATCACCAAAAAGGAAGGAACTGTTTTTAAATCAGACCTCTGCTGTCTGATGACTGTACACCCCTGCAGCACACTCTTAGAGTTCTTGGGGGACACTCACCAACAGGAGGGCTGTAGCATTCCCTCCTTCCATGGAAAGATGAATTGAAGGAAGGAAAGAGTAAAGGGGAGAAAGAGCAAGGGAGGACATACTGCCTCGTCACAGATTGGAACCTGGTGCTCTCTTGTTGAGCCAGCAACATTGTACACTGCACAGGATGTGTATATGCACCGTGTGTGTGTGTGTGTGTGTGTGTGTGTGTGTGTGCGCGTGTGTGCGCGCATGCCTTAACCCTGGCAAATAGGCTCTTATTTCTGAAGAAAATTTTAGCTGGAAAAAAAAAATAACATGATTCCAAAAACTCATTCAACAAGGGGAAAGACCCGACTAGAGAGCCAGGCTCAGGTCAGACAGACAGAAGGAAACATCATCCAAGAAGAGGCCAGCTAAGCCCTTAGGCCCCGGAGGCCCGGGAGCTGGGGCTCATGATATTTTTAAGGGTTCATGAACACTTTTAATATCTCTGAAATTTAGAAGAAAAATAAATACATAACCATGAATTCAGTTCCACATGCATTTGCCTCCGTACCAGCAGCGTGGGGATGTTTGACTTTTTCCCCTGGAGGGAGGAGCTCATCATGGAGGAATAAGGGCCTCAGGTCTCAGCCGTCATAAAGCTTCCTGCAGGGACTGCTAGAGACCTCGGTGCCATTAGAGATGAGGGCTCAGGGCCTACAGGGTCAGGGGTCTATGGCGTGGACAGCAGCAGCAGCCCTGATGCACCTTCCTTCCAGTAGCAGGTGGGCACTGGAGGAGATGTGTTTGGTCCCTACGGCAGGGATAGCACTGAGGGGGGCCAGGAAAGAATTGGTAGGTATTCGCTCCAAGACACTGGCCTGCCGTGTCTCTCATCTTCCACCTGCACAAAAACAAAGCGAATGGGAAGGTCCTTTGACCATCGACGAAAGTCTTCAAGGAAAAAGCAGGAGGACTTTGACTACCCAGCTTCATCTCACCTGCTCTTCCTTATCTTTTTTCTAATCCTTTCTCTACCTTCTTTTCTAATAATTTGCACAATTCATGAACATAGCTTCAGTCTCTTTTATTTATCTCCAGGGAAATTTTCCGAAGAAAATTTTAGCTGGGAAAAAAAGACAACATGATTCCAAAAATTCATGATGGGATGAGGAGGTGGATTTTCATGTGCCAAGAAAAAATCATGTCAAGTCACATCATAAAAACAAAGGAACTCAGCATACGCTGCTCCTGTAACTTCTAGAAGATTCCATGGGCTTTACAAAGTAGCAGTATATGCAAGTTATATTCTGATAAAGCGTTTTAAACCTCTGAACTAATTCAAGTCCCAAACACGTGTCTGAGGCACATTCAGCCTCTTCCGACGGGTTTCCCGGTGTGATCACTCTCCCAGCCTTGACTTTCACTGTGACTGAGGCGGACACCTCCTTGGACCCTCAGCATGTGTGTGGGGCTGGTGTGAATCTGTCACCAGGGTCTCCATGTGAGCAGGGCTGGAACCTGGGCCTGTTGGTGGATTGTTATTCATACACCAAGCTTGGGTGTAGAAGGTTCTGAGAGATTCCATCCTTACCCAATAATGGAAAGAGTTCCATCGGCTTCTGCAGAAATAAATAAATAAATAAAAAGGTAAATCTAAACTTCTAATGAGACAAGACCCACGTTGCTTCAGCGATGACCGAGGAAGATCCCCAAGTGATGATGAGTATCGACACCGATGTCTGTCCACTCTGACAAGGAGGAGACGGAGGGGCCGGCTCAGAACACAGAGTGTGGGCTGGTTGGTCCACGACGTTCACAGGTGGAAGTCTGGCACCAACCAACATTCATTTTTTAACCAAGAGACACTGAGAGCCAAAGGAGCACATTTCCCATGTTTTATTTTTAATACATATTGGTCCTCTACATTGTGCACATACCTTTTTTCTAATAATTGGACAACTTAAAAACATGTCTCTTTTATTTATCAGTGCATTCCAGTTCTACATAATTATGGGTTCCTTCTGACATATTCATAAATGCCTATAAGTACAAGCGCTATTCTTCCTCATTCCCTCCCCTCCTTCCTCACCCTCATCACCTTTCTCTTCTGTATTGGTCTCCCATCTAGTGATTTATTTTGAGGATATTTTGAGGATAATTTGAGTGAAGCTATCCATATTTCTTTATCAAAGTTTATATAAATTATACAAACTGTTCTATAATTTTGGTTCATTATCTATTATTTTCCAAATGGTCCGATTTAGAAATGATGTACTGATGTTCTAAGAAAGCACATTTACTTGAACTATACCCAAAGGACTTAAAACAGCATACTACAGGGACACAGCCACATCAATGTTTATAGCAGCACAATTCACAATAGCTAAACTGTGGAGCCAACCTAGATGCCCTTCAGTGGATGAATGGATAAAAAAAAATGTGGCATATATACACAATGGAATATTACTCAGGAATAAAAGAGAATAAAATCATGGCATTTGCAGGTAAATGGATGGCACCGGAGAAGATGATGCTAAGTGAAGTTAGCCAATCCCCCCCCAAAAAAAAACACAAATGCCAAATGTTTTCTCTGATATAAGGAGGCTGACCCATAGTGGGGTAGGGAGAGGGAGCATGGGAGAAATAGATGAATTCTAGATAGGGAAGATAGGTGGGAGGGAAAGGGAGGGGACAGAGGATTAGCAAGGATGGTGGAATGTGATGGACATTATTATCCAATAATAATATGTAAATAACTTACTTCATTTACAAACTGAGATATGAAAAATTGTGGAATATATGTGTAAAGCAAAAAAAAGTACATACATAAAGACATGAATTGGCATGAACAAACTTTATAATACAAAGATATGAAAAACTGTGCTCTAAATGTGTAGTAAGAATTGTGATGCATTCTGCTGTCACATAGTTAAAAAAATAAAATCAATAAAAAGGAGGAAAAAAACAAAGCACATTTAATTGCTGATTTCTTTAATTTTCTAATAACTCCAGCAAAATGAAATGGCTACACCTTAACAGAATGAGTGTGGGTGCTGTGGTTAGGATCTGAAATGTCCATATTTATTTTGAGGGTATTTTGAGGATACTAATGCTATGGACATTACAGCTATTGGTGAAACTGGAATGGATGGTCATAGGGTCATATGTGCCCATAGCACCACTTGGTCAACATCATTTCCAAATTCTTCTCCTTTCTCTCCCCTCTTCTCTCCACCTCAGTGCCCCACTTCTGCTCCACTGATCTTTTTGTTTTCCAAGTTCCCCTGTTGGTGTTCCCTTTTCCCCTCTGACATCTGCATGGGAGAGAATGCATTCAACCCTGACTTTCTGAGTCTGGGTTATTTCACTTAGCGTGATGTCCTCCAGTTCCATCCATTTACCTACAAGTGAAATAGTTTTATTCTTTATAGCTGAATAAAACTCCATTTATATACATGCCACCCTTTTCTTAGTCTTTTTTTTTTCTTTAAATCACTTCATCTGTTCTTAAAAAGATGAAGCTTTCTCCAGGTCACTGAGTCCAAGAGAGATTCTTTCAAAACACCTCCCTGGATCTTTGGATCATGTGACGTCTCTCCTCTCTTGGAGAGGGACTAAGCCAGGTCCCTGGACACAGAGTGCTTTTCTCAGTAGGGGCTGTCTTCCAACCCAGGCTAACAGAGGGCAGGAGAGTGCTAGCTATCCTCACCTCATAGGTGACAAGGTGAGTATCTGTGTTAGGGATGGGGCAGTGACTTTAAAAAATGATGCTCACGGGGGAATCCTGAAAAATACATTGATTTGAAATCCTTCTTATGCCTTGGCTGGAGATTTGTTTTAACTGCAAAGTTATAGATGTCATATTTTTATCTGATTTTGTTGGGACAACTAAAATTTAGAAGCAATGCCTCCCTTTGTCCTGTTGCTTGCGAGGAGAGGGTTCCCGGGCAAAAGGAAATGAAGGGAAATGAACATTTAAGTCAGTGATTGAATTGATCTCCTGTTTATTATGTGCATGCGTGTTTCCTACTTAACATACATCATTTACAATTATTTGGTGTGATTTATCATAAAAAGTTTTCTACACACGATTTAATCAGCTTTTCATTGTTGTGACAAATAGCTGAGGAAAACCATTTAGAGCAGGAAATATTAGTCATGGTTTCAAAGACTTCAGTACGTGGTTGGCTAGCTTCATTGCTTTGGGTCTGAGGTAAGACAGAACATTATGGCAAAAAGGTAAAGCAGAGGATGCTGCTTAACTTTGGCAGCCAGAAATCAGAGAGAGAGAGAGAGAGAGAGAGAGAGAGAGAGAGTGTGTCCAGGGACAGAGTATAGTCCCGAATGACATGCTCGTTACTTCTTCTAACTGTGTCTCACCTGCCTACAGTTTCCACTACCTCACAGTAGTCCATTTAACTACTAAAGTTTTAATGTACATATGAGTTCAGAGCCCTCATCATCCGTTCACTTCTCCCATAGCCCCTCCTCTGGTCATTGCTGCATTGGTTACCACACCTTCACCACATGAGCTTTTGGGGGACATTTCAGATCCTAACCCACAACACCCACACTCATTCTTTTAAGGTATAGCCATATAACATTTTCTGGAATGATTGGAAAATTAAAGCACACGCAATTAAATGTGCTTCCTTACAACATTTGTACATTATTTCTATATCAGACCATTTGGGAAATAATAGATAACGAACCAAAATTATAAAACAGTTTGTATAATTTATGTAAACTTTGATAAAGAAATATGGACAGCTTCACTCAAATTATCCTCAAACTCTAGTTTCTACATTTCTATAAGGAAGAGCACTTCAGAGGATTTTAAGGTATCATATCATACAAGGATAGTTCCTTTATTTCTATAAATATTGAAAATTCCTACCTCCACTTCCAGTAACAACACAGCACAATGATTCTTTTATAATTTCCTGCAGTTCCCATTAGCAAATAGCCTTTGGAATTTACAGAGAACCCATTTGCAAATAGTATATTCAAATGACTTGCCAGGTGGCAATTAATGATAGATTTGAACCTGTGCCAGTTGCCATAAAGAAAAGGGAATAGTGAACCACACGGGATATTTAGTCAGACGTGGATCCTACTGCAAAGGACAAAAGTGTCCTTGTACAAGGGTCATGGCAGGTGCACCAAAATGAAGACAGGGGAAAACTTGACACAAGCACTTGGTAGGAGGAGGAACTCCAATCCAACAGGAGGCCACCGCTACCTGCTCTTCCTACTTTACACTGATTCATGAGTGGTGCTTGTGTCACGTTTTTGAACCCCGCTCCCCCAGGCCCAGCCTAATGCACTACTGGGAGGTAGAATCCTTAGGAGAGGGGGCTGAGTGGAAGGAAGGAAGGCCATTGGTGGCATGCCATCGAAGGGGACCCTCCCTGTCCCCCTCACGTTTCTCTCTTTGGCTCTCAGCAGACAGGAGGTGAACCGGCCTCCACCACCGTGCACTCCCACCACCGTGTGCTGCCCCACCACAGGCCCAAGGCAGAAAGACCAAGTGAACTGAAACCTCTGAAACCAGGAACCAGAATAGACCTACTTAGAGATATCTCTGGGATTCTCTTCCAGTGATAGCTGACCAATGCAGTTGGATTTGCACTGATCCTCACGGGTGGCTAGGGTCAGTGTTTTGCCAATGTTACAACTTGAATATGTAGGAGATTGCCTGCATTCATGAGGAGTCTGGATCAGTTCTTTGCCAGTTATGCTTTTTGACTGTCTCCGTCTTTCCCTGATTTAAGAGGCAGGTTAAAAATAAAGGTTAAGTTTTGCAGAGAGCTCTCTGAATGTCTCTGAAGGAGCATCCTGCAGTGGCTACAGGTGTGTTTAGCTCATATGACCCCAAATGGTTACACAGCATGGTCCATTGAGGACCTGATTCCTACCCAATCATGATGGCCAGCAGTCGGCATGCTATCCGCTTTCAGTCAATGAAATCAACATGAATTCTGCAACATCATGTCACAGAATAGCTTCACCTGGGAACCAGTTTCTCTAAGCCCCACACAGCCAGCCCCACAACCCAGATGTGGAAGTGAGATGAGGAGACTGCTAGTGTAGGTTTCATTCAATAAGCAAGACAGAGGTGCAGAAAGCTTGCTACCCACCCTCCCAACTGTCCTGGAGGTGAAACAGAGAGCATGGCTGAGCTGGAACCGCACAGTGGACTTGGACAGAGTTAGCAGAGCCTGAGAGCAGAGAGTGGGAGGGAGCTTCCACGTGTGGGAGAGTCACATGACCTGAAACCTCAGTCGACTTGGTGAATGGGGACGAGGAAGCCAAAGCCCACCTGGTGTCTTGGACCAGAGCAACGGGAGAAGAGAGTCATTCTGAACATAAATGGAAACGTCCTCCACAGAGAATACCAGACAAGGTGGCGAGGCTGGAAGGAGGCTGTGAGATGGACCGTCCATCACCAAGAACAGAATGATGAGCCTTTACTGACATCGAGATACAGCAGATGAGGGGCTGGGATCGTGGCTCATGGTAATGGCACGTGAATGGCACTGGGTTCCATCCTCAGCACCATATAAAATTAAATAAACAAAATAAAAGTATTCTGTCCAACTACAACTAAGAAAAACATTTAAAAAAAAAAGATATAGCAGATGAGTCTAGGTGTCATCCCTAGTGCTGGCTACCCTTCTATCATGAGCTGTAGACTTACAAATGAAAAAAATGGAAAATTTCATATCTGCATGTTTTACTATGTGCATTTTAATTTAAAACACACTGACCTTCCATTTAAATCTAAATAGTCTTTAATAAATATTTAATAAAATATCATTTTGAATAAATGATATTTAATAAAATGTCATCTTGAATTAAATGATACCTAACAAAATATTATTTTTAATTAAATGACATTTAATAAAATATCACCTTAAAGGCTGCCAACAGAAATAAAGGTGTAACGGGGGAATCAAGAAATAACTGATAAGGTTTTATGTAGAAGTAAAAATGATAAACAGCTAAGAGTTGGCAATGCTTCTCTTGAAGGCACTCAGAAGTGGGGAAGGGAACGTTTGTGTTATAAAAGTTGCTGTGCTGTTGAACTTCCTAAACCATTTACAGCTATTATTTTGCAACAGTAATACTTTACCCTAAATATTATAAACTATATCATTTAAATAATTAAAAACATGATACTGTTTTATAAAATGTATCTCTAGGAGAATCCAAAGTCCTGCATATTCCAGAGAGAACTCATTTCAAATGTCTGGTTTTTTTCCACCAGAAGTATCCTTTCACTTATATGCATGCTGCTTCAAGAATCTACCTCAGAAAAGTGATTTTCAGTCTCTGGAAGATACTCCTTGGTAGATGAATAAATCATCCCCATAAACAAGCAACTGTAAGCACATAAGCAATTCAGAAGAGTCATAGACAGCCCTCAGGAAAAGAATAAATCCGTCATGGTAAAATACAATTCTTTCCCCCAAGAATTCCAATTAAACCTGTTCCTTAAAAGTGACAGCTATTGTGGATACATTTTTTTCAAGGAAAGGAGACAACTCTTCATAAGCCAGCTGATGGGGTCGCTCATGACTGTGATCAGTCGCATGTCATGAAGCAATTCCCAATATGTTGTATATCCACGCAATAAAATTGAAGTTTTCCCTCATATACTTGGATTTTACAATGTTTGTTTGGCTTGATGAATTACACCCAGAAGACCTGGGGAGACTTTTATTACTGACAATGTTTTTGAATGTCACACTGGGGAAAGACAGATTCTTTCTGGAGTTGTTTCACCTCATAAAAGTAGGTTATCTTGGAGTAGGATGGCCAAACGAAAGTTCTACTTTTTTAATAACCAAGTCTATCTGAAACCTCTATTCATCTAACATAGTCACAAAAACATTCTCCCAACTGCAGCCTGAAGGACCTAAGGAAACAGTAGCAACCTAAATACACAAATTCTACATAATAACCTGTCTCTTCTTGTTCCTGTTGTCCAAAGCACACATTTTCAGGGAGATGTACAGGCAGATGATGTTAAAGAGAGTTACCTTTGCCTGACTTAAGCATCTGCATTATTTTCTTACAAACCTGTGAGAATTTTCCATTCCGAGAGCAATGTGGGTTTGATTAGTAAAGGGAAATGTGACTCCTCTTTTTTACAGATCTACTAAAACTCGTTCCTGTTCTGGCCCCAGCAAACGCAGAACAAGAACACCCCACTCTGTCTCTGCCGTTGAAAACAGGTGGAAAATCAAGACAAAATGTGTGATGTAGCTACTTGAGGGCACTTGAAAGTAAAATGTTTGTGTGAGACCACACAAGAGTTTTCAGAGGTGAGATGATTAGATCATGAGGGGTGCAAACTACTCAGTGGATCTATGGAAGCTCTTCAGGTAACTGTAGGCAGGAGGGTGTGGCTGACCAGGGGCTGGGAGGGGGAAGGAAGGAATAGTTGGTGCTTAATGGGTACAGAGATTGAAGTGTGCGAGACTGATCAGTTCTGGAGTTCTACTGAGAGATACACATACTCAATGTCACTCATTTATAAACTTAGAGTCAAGGTGGCAGACTGAACACTATGTTTTATAGGAGAAGACAGTAGCCACTGGATTGGAAAAGAAGACGAAGATCCCAAGTACCACAAAGCCGATGGTAGTTCTCCATTTTTGTTCTTCAATATTCCTCGTCTGAAGCATCCTGAAGTTCGGAAGTGGGCCGTAGAGCGAGGAAGTGTCAGCTCTCTGGTCAGGGTACCCAAAGGGGAGTTGGGGAGGCGGAAAGTCCTGCAGCAGATGCCCCCACCTGGTTGGCCTCTGGTAAAAGTCCCATAGCAGATGCCCCCTCAGGGAGGCTCACCTGCAGGAGGGCAGAAGAGTCACATGGTGAGACAGGAAGCTACGGCATGGAGAAGAGCTGGTCTTGCTCTTGGAGACCAACTAGAGCCCCAGGAGAACTGTATTAATCCCTTCCAGGGGCAGTGCCTCCAATGACCTCATTAATCAGGTGATTAATTCAACTCTTCCTCCTGAAGGATCCACCGTGTCGACACAGCCTCCTTGGGGACCAAGTTTCCAGCAAAGGAGACATTGCAGGACAGACTCAAACTGTATCTAAATCTCAGCCAGTAGCTTTCGGGTAGCTAAGTGGGTTAACATAACAGCCAACGGTCCAGACAGGCTTGGAGCATGCAGCACTGACCCCTCTGATTTTAATCATTTCTTTATAAATCAGCCTTTCCTCTAACTCGTCATTTCCTTGAATGAAGGAATCAGCCCTTAGTGTCTCCAAACTCCGGTTTTCTGCCAGCGTTTGGGAGGTGATCAGTGCAAGTGGACCCAGGTCGATCAATGGCCATCTGTCCGTGTGTGCATAGGTAATGTGTGATGTGCACAGACAAAAGATACTGAGTGTCACTGGGGAATATTTCAATAAGGGATGATCACCAACAGAATGATCTTGTGTCTTGATCTTCTCCTTTCCAATGGTGGATGCCCCGTGTGGTCGAGCATGCCCCCATCTCGAACATCCAGCCACCACCACCACCGTTCCCTCTTTTCTGAGAGAGGATGAGCTGAAACAAGCCACTAGTTCCACACAAAATGACGAAGGCTGTGTCTTTCATGGACGTCTTCTACATCCCAGCAGGATTGAGACTGATAGCTCCTGAGCACTGCGGGCTGTACCCTATTATGAGAACAGCAACATCAAAACCAGGAAGCAGCCAAGATGAGAAGCAGCCACTCATCTCCGGTTGAGATGGTACTCAGACCCACACGCATGCATGCAGGTGCACAGTGTGTCAGACTTAGAGCTTCTCGCTGCAGTGCATCTGCCCTCCTTCCCTTAGTGCCCTGTGGACTCCCAACCTTCTCTGTGCCTATCACCTACCAAACGGAACTCTGGGACTCAGAGCCCATCATTGCACTGCCTTGAAACCAATCCAGTTGGATCATTCAGCAACGCCCTAGAGTAATAGTGCAGAGTTGTTCTTAAAAATGATTTTCATAACCCACTTGAATCAAACTGTGAAAGATGATGTATTAAGAACTGTGTAATGTTTTGAACGACCAACAATAAAAAAAAAGGAAGAATAAAAAAAAATGATTTTATTATTTAATTGACAAGTAAAGTGTATATGTGTGTGTGTGTGTGTGTGTGTGTGTGTGTGCGCACTCGCTACCTTTCCGTCACTGTAAGCAATACCTGAAAAAATCAGCTTATAAAGAGAAAGGTTTCTGTGGACTCGCACTTTTGGAAGCTCCCCTCCATGACTACTTGGCCCTGGTGCTGTTGGGACTGTGGCAAGACAGCAGGTCGTGCCAGCAGTGCCCGGTAGAGCAGAGCAGCTCACAGCCTGGCTGGGGAGCAACAGAGGACGTGCCCTCAGTGACCTGAAGGCCACCCCCACTAAGCCCACCTCCTAGAGGTTCTATGGCCTTCCAAGGGCACCACGGGCTGGGGGACAAGCCTTTAACCTATGGGCTCTTGGGGTCATTCTAGATGGAAACTGTCATGATGTATTTATGATGTATAATAGAATGTTCATTTTAAATATAAATGTACACATGCATCCACTGTGAAATGACTGGATCAATCGAATTCGCCTAGGTATTACATCACGTACTGGCCTTTTGGGTGAGAACAGTTAAAATCTATTCTTTTTAGTTTTCAAGTATACAATCTGGTGTTACCTGTAGTCACCGTAATGTCAAATAGACCTCTGGAACCTATTCTTCTGTATCAGCCAAGTTTTGCATCCTTTGACCAACATCTCCCACCTCTCTTCCTCCTTCTCCCAGGCTTCCTTCTATAGGATGGGTATGACCTGCTCCCACCGCTCAGGAGAACTGACTGCAATGCTCAAGCCCTGTGAGAAGTTCTTCTTCTAGTATATGCACTCTGGAAATTTCTACACATCTGCCAAAAAAGCAAACACAAGAAAGCTCATGGTAGCCGGGTACAGCGGCTCTTGCCTGTAATCCCAGGTCCTCAGGAGGCTGCGGCAGGAGGATCACAAGTTTGAAGCCAGCCTCAGTAACTTAGTGAGGTCCTGTCTCAAAATAAAAGAGTGTACAGAGCTGGGGATGTGGCTCAGTGATAAATCATCCCTGGGTTCAATCCCCGGTATAAAAAAACAACAAAACTCATAGTGGTTTCATTTAAAAATGAACTGAAGACAACCTAAATGTCCATGAAGAGTGAAATAATAAATAAAATTCCATAATCTAGTGATGTAGAATTCACAGGATATGGACAATGATCAAAAAATAGTGACGGATTTCAGCACAAGGCAAAGACAAAAGAAAAACTAGTAAAAACAGTTCACTTTATATAACGCTCAAAACATGGGCAAAACTGTAGTCTTAAAACCCAAAAATGTCTGCTCTGCTTTGGAGGAGACAAGGCAGGCTTGAAGGAGGAGGCACAGCAGGGCCTGTTGGGAGGCTGGTGATGAGCATGCCTTAGCCTGGGGGTGGCCACACGGTGACATGCTTTGTGTGACCCTCCATAGATCTGTATGCTTTTAAGTGTTGTGCTTTTCTGTACACACCCATCCTTCATTTATTTATCTAAAAGAAAAGCACATAAGCACATTTCAGATGTCTGTGTCTCTCAATTACTTAGTGTCTGATGCACATGCACTTTGTAGTGTGGGTAGGTAGACCCCAAACCACTAAAGCTAAAAAATCAAACACACACAAGAAAAGCTCTTAATTTACAAATTCAACTGCTTTCTTTCTTTTTTTTCTTGTTTTTTGAGGCTTATTGTTAGGGTCTGTAAACAAGTCAGGATGGCGCCTGGCATTTTGCCAGAGGGAGTGGTTTGTGAAGTAACACCAGCGAGCCATTAAGTGTGGAGATTCCTGATTGGCTGACTGCTGTATCTAGTTTATGCTAATTAAGATAAGCTGCGTGGAATGTATAAATACCCCTCCGGTCCTACAATCAACGGCTCCCACTCCTGCTGTATCAATGTACACAAGTGGCTCGTCACCCCCGGGTTATTTTGCTGCAGCCGGGCTGCGGCAGCTTATCATTCTTTGGGGCTGCCATCAGGAGACACATTTTTCGTGGCTTCAATAGCCACTTTTTGTCAAATTGCCCTGCTTTCCCGGGCAGAGGGTCCTTTACTGGTATCCTGGAACCC
Source organism: Ictidomys tridecemlineatus (assembly GCF_052094955.1). Taxonomy (NCBI): domain Eukaryota; kingdom Metazoa; phylum Chordata; class Mammalia; order Rodentia; family Sciuridae; genus Ictidomys; species Ictidomys tridecemlineatus. Next base: position 98,217,890 of record NC_135489.1, on the reverse strand, counting down.
AGGGGAGAGCTGTCATGATTAGGTCTTAGGGTCGGGACCATATCACACAAGACTCTAAGGCACCAGCAAGCCCTCCTGCTCTTCCAGTTCTTCTCCCAGCCTCTCACGGGGTGTTTTGGGGTGAGTCTGCTTTACTCTGCTTTACTCTATGCTTCCTGCTCCATTGGCAGCGGGAGGGAGGGACCCCACACTTGCCGTCATGGCTGCTCTCCTCTGCTGGGGAATGGAGGCTCTTTCCTGGTTCCAGTGGGTGCTGTGCAGGTCCGGTTCTCCGTGGGTGGAGAGCTGACAAGCACAGGAGGTTCTCTGGTACAGAGGGCTATCCTGGCAATCAATGAGAATAAGTGAGAACAATCCCAGGCAAAACCTTCTAGCTCATCATAGGAGACCAATACACCCCAATACCCAAACCAGACAGAAGAACATGGGAAATCAGCGTCTGTCATAGACATAGATTTTAAAATGCTGAGAAAAATCTTAGAAAGTTGATTCTAAGACGATCCAAAAGCATAATTCATTATGACAGAATTCATTATTGAAGTGAGGTTGATCTCTGTAAAGCAAGTTTGATTTCAAATGTTAAGTCAATGAATGTAATTCACAGTGCTAATGAACTAAAAAATAGAATCTATGGAATCGTCTTGAGACCTGCCGAAAAACGATTTTATAAAACCATGAGCTAAACTGAATATCTATTCCTAACAAAAATTCTCAGGGAATGAAAAGTGGAAGAGAACTTTCTGGACTGAATATATGGAAATGCAAAAGGAAAATAAAACCTACGACAAGAAAACGCCAGCAACCTACCTAAACACTAAATGCTTCCCCCCCCCCAGATCAGGAACAGGACAGGCAGGTCCACACTCGGGAGTCTACTCAGCATCACACTGACCCTCTACAGGACAGTGAGAAAAATAAATAGAAGTAAAACGCACCCAGATTTAAGTGAAAAATAATTAGAACATTTTCATGCAGAAAGAACATGAGTATGTGGGGAAAAAATGTTATGAAATACATGCTAGACGTACCAGAAGCAATGAGTGCTTTTAGTTCAGTTCAGTAGAAAACAACAACAATCAACAAACAAACAAACAAAAACTCCAGAATCAACTCCCTGGAAAGTAAAAGAAATTGAAATAGTCAAAACAACCTGAATCAAGAACAGAGAATGAAAAAAAAAATCACACTATCCAGCTTAAAGCTTAACATAATTTGAAACCTAAAATTATAAAACATCCAGAAGAAAAAGTCATAGAAAAATCTTTGTGTGAAGGGTGCAGTGGTACATGCCTGTAATCCCAGAGCTCAGGAGGCTGAGGCAGGAGGATCGCAAGTTTGAGCTCAGCCTCAGCAACTTAGGGAAGCCCTAAGCAACTTAGTGAGACCCTGGTTTCAAAATAAAATAAAATAAAAATAAAAAGAGCTGGAGATGTGGCTCAGTGGTTAAGCGCCCCTGGGTTCCATCCCCAGTACCTTCCCCACTAAAAAAAAAATGTTGTGACCTTGGCTTAGGTAAGTGTTTCTTAGATTTCAAAAATGACATCCATAAAAGAGAATTTTGATGAACTAAACTTTATTGAAATGAAAAACGGCCCCTCTTCAGAAGATACTGTTAAGGGAATCAAAGGTCAAACAGATCAGTGCGTGCCTGGTGGCAGGAGTAGCAGGAAGGAGGGACTCTGGAGGCACTAGAAGTTTCTAAGGGTGTGCTTATATGAATCATCTTGATAAAGGTGGTGGAGTCATAGGTGGGTACCAAGGCTGCCACTTACCAGACTGTACACTTGGAATGTGTGCAGTTTGTTGAAATTCAACTATACTTCAAACAACTATGAAGCTAAGCAAAGGGAATTCACATTTGGTTGCCTTAAATAATAATCAAATCTTGAAGGAAAAGATGCTCATCAACACAGATTTAATAAAACAGCCACAAAGGGGATCCCTGTGGAGCTTTTTTAAACGACCCATATCTCCATTTGAACAATTAGAGTAAAACAGGTTTGATCAGATCACCATTGCCACCAGCGATGACCAGAAAATCCAGGCTGTATACAGGCTCATGTATGTAAATACAGACACTGACACATATACAGACATTCTTTCTATCTGTCTGGTTGTGGGAAAATGTCAAATTTCAAAATATTTCAAATGTTTTCAAAATTATTTGAAGCTGCATTTTTCACTTATGATAATGTTGTACAAAAAGGTCTAGGGTTTATATTTATTGACATTTTAAACGTAAAGTTAGAATTTTAACAGTTTAAACGTATAGTTTCTAATTTTTGTTTTACGTGAGAGAGTGTATCTTCAAAGATAACTACTTGCAATGAATTCAGTCGTTCAAGTAAAGCCAAAGGATCTGTGGAGATCAAGCACAGAAGAGAAGAAAAATTAATATTCTTCCATGATTTTATACTCCCACAAAGAAAAAGTCATCTTTGAACATGCAGCCCTAATTATGAATATTTGCTTACATGTTCTCTAGTCATAGAGAAAAAAAAGGCATACATAGAAGAAGAAACTATAAAGAAAGAAATTCCATAAAATACCATTCCTGCAAACAGGTTATGCTTGGGCACCTTTTGGGTAGTCCACACTTGGCTTTTCTGCTCTAGAATTTCTATTGTAGAATCGATCGTCATCATCACCAGAAAACTTACTGAAGTTCACTCTCCTGGGCCCCCCTCAAGATCTTCTGGGTCAGGAACCCTGGGGTGGGGCCCAGGCATCTGTTTTAAGAGTTGCTTCAGGCTAAGTGTCATGGTGAAGGCAACTCTGGAGGCTGGCACAGGAGGATCACAAGTTTGAGGCCAGCCTCAGCAACTCAGGGAGGGCCTAAGCAACTTCATGAGACCCTGTCTCAAAAAAATAAATAAAAAACGTGTGATTCTGCAATCTGTACAATCAGAAAAATGAGAAATTATACCCCAATGATTCAAATGTATGAATTGCCAAGATCATTGTAACGTCATGTGTAGCTAATAAAATAAAATAAATAAAAATAAATAATAATAATAATAATAATGGAGGAGAGCTGGGATGAAGCATGGTGGTAGTAGTACTTCTTGTTTAACCCACACACAAAAAATAGGTAAGAGGTGAGATTCTCCTAATGTGCCAAGAAGTGCTGCCTAGACGTGGGCACTCTTGTGACGTGAGGGCTCTGTAACAGTGGGTCAGTAAGGAGAGAAAACTGGGCCTGTCCGTCATGCACTTAGGTGCACATCTGTTCTCATAGACACGACTAATCATTAAGTGTCCAAAAACCTTTCCTCTCCTTTACGACTTAGTTACACTCAACTCAGAATCTAGAAGGAAAACCTGTAAAAGGCCCAACTTCCACAGAGGACTGTGGGAATGTGAGAAAGAAGAGAAACCAGTAAGTTAATAACTTAAATACAATGTACACTTTCAGAAATGTCACTGTAGGCCACAGTGTGTTTCTAGCCTCTGGAAGAGTCAGCTGTATGGCTTGACATCATTGCCGAATTCAGGGGAACTAAAATAATGTCAGAGTGTGAGCGAGCGTGTAAATAAGCATGTAAGTGTGAATGTGTGTGTGTGTGTGTGTGTGTGTGTGTGTAAGAGGGGCACAGATGGCTGCTAAGAGGAGACATTAGTAGAAACTAGAGAAGAATCCTGGGGGTCACCATCTGAAGGGTGTAGGAAATCAAAAATAGAGCTAGCAGACACAGACATGTCCCCACACTGAAAAACAGGAAGTCCAGAGAGTGTTTGGGGCCAATTGTGTGATTCTAGAATACAGGATCAACAAGAAGGGGTAGAGTTGAAGGTCCCAAGGGGAAAGGAATGAGGAATCTGTTGTGGCCACAGAAGGAGATAAAAGCTTCATAAAAATCCACACTAGACCAAAACATGAGGACTTAGCTAAGTAACTACCCAGGGGCTAGAAAATCACTTAACAATGGGAACCTTCGTGGGGTATACAGGCAAAGGCCTTCCAGTGCAAAGACCTGTCATCAAGTTCATCTCTCATTTTTATGTGTGATTCTGTTCATACGGATAATTTTGTGATTTGGAGTCCTCTGCTGAATCCCAAGCCAGAGATGCATTTTGTGAAAGGACACACCAAGGTTCACCTTGGCTTACTGAAGGCAGATGCCTCTATTTCAAGACATTTATGGAGACGTCTTATTCAAACATAAACGAGGGGTTGACTTTCTCCTCCCCTGACCGTGGGACAATGAAGGCAGTCTTATCTACTTATGGATTCAGAGATGGAGGGCACATCTGGTCTGTAACCCTGCAGCCCATCAGGGGCAAGCAAAGATTTGGAACACATCAAAATTTTAAACGTAGTGAAGGAGACCTTTCAAAGGGAATACTGAGACGGTTTTGAGATATGTGCCTTCGGATGAGTGGTTGATCGCTGGCTTCCAAAAGGATGTGTGGCATCCTCATCTCTGGAACCTACGAACATAATGTTACTTGAAAAAAGAACACCTAGAGATGTTGTAAGGGTCCCGCGAACGTCGGAGGAAGAGACCACCAAGAGACCGGCTCATGCAACAGCAAAAGGGGGTTTATTGAGGATCCAATCCAGCGCGCTGGGGCTCCAGGCTCACTCAAGACGGGAGAGTGGCCAAGCGCCCTGAGCAGGGGTTGAGCACTGCTTAAGTACACTTTTTTAGGGAGGGCAGAGACTTTACATACACCACAGTCTCCTTTAACAAATCACCACCATACACCGCGGGAAAATCAAACAACAATTCTTAAACATGATTAGCACATTCATTGGCGGGAACAGGTCGGGCGGGAGGGATAGGTCAGTCCTAAGAAGAGGGGTACATTCAAACTGATGGGCTTGGGCCCTGAATGCCTACGTGCCAAGCTGCACAGGGTCCAGGTTATTAAACAACTCAGTGGTCAGTACCGGGCATTGTCTTAACTGCCCCAGGAATTCCAGGTTCTGGGTGCAGTTCAGAGACTTTACCATACCTGGTCCTTCACATTTCAACTCAGGCTTTGCAGCTTAGAAACTTGACCCTTTCAATGTAACTAAGAGAAGGACCTCAAGATCAGATCATATTGGGTTATTCTGGTGTGCCCTAAATCCCGTGACAAGTGTCATTAAAAGAACAGAAGATGAAGAGACACTGAGAAGAGGAATAGAGCAGTTAAAAATAGAGGTGGATGATGTGATTCTGCAATCGGTACACGGGGTAAAAGTGGGAGTGCATAACCCACTTGAATCAAATGTATGAAATATGATATGTCAAGAGCTTTGTAATGTTTTGAACAACCAATAAAAAAAAAGAGGTGGAGATTGGATGCAATGCCACGATTCAAGGGCCACCGGGGGCCACCATGGAGTGTCTGCCCTGCAAAACTTTGATTTCAGACTTGTTACCTCAAGAACTGCAAGGGAAGAAATCTCTGCTGTTTGAAGCCACTAAATCTGTGGCTCAAAGCCACATTCTCTGTGTTCATTTCCTGTTGCTATGAATCCATACCATTATTCTTTCAAATTAGCCTGGCGTAGAAAATAAATAAATTCTACCCCGGAACTCACTCGGATGTGACCTCCCAGTCTCATCTGGATTTAACTTTGTACCGTGCCTTTATTTACTTGTGGCATCAGTCCTGTGTTAAAGCCAACAAACAAGTAAGATGTCTGCAGCATAGTTTCCATATGCAGAGCCCGGGAGATTTGACCTCATACCTTCAGCAATGCTCTCAGGAAAACAAGGGAAATGGGGGTCAGTGAGGGTAAGCACCTGGGCTCTACTTTTGCTTCCTAAGACCTTATTTTTTTATTTGTTCCCTGAAAATATTTCTGAATTTTTGCATACAAATCCTGGGAAGGAAGTAGATGGAGCTCAGACTCTCTAGAGAAAATTTCTGGTGTTCAATATGAATTTAGGATACTTAAAAAGGATTATAGTAGTATTTGAAAGAACATCTCCATTGTTCACAGTTGTCCTGATATTTTTTTCTTAACAGAGGACTAAGTAATTTAGCAAGACCCTGTCTCTAGATAAAATATTTTTAAAAAGGGCTGGGAATGTGGTCCAGTGGGGAAGTGTACCTGGATTCAGTCCCTGGTACCAAACTACATACACACGTACGTATGAAGCTCTAATATAGTTAATCTGAACCCAGGGGAACTTAACCCTAAGCTACATCTCCAGCCCTTTTTAAATATTTTATTTAGAGACAGGGCCTCACTGAGTTGCTGAGGCTGGCTTGGAGCTCTTGATCCTCCTGCCTCAGCCTCCTGAGCTGCGAGGATACAGGTGTGGAGCACCACCGTGCCCGGCTCAGAAAACATTTATGATTGGAACCAAGCAGAGGGTTGAAGACCCAGCAAAAACTACTTAGAACTATGGGCTCCCTAGATCACCAGAATATACAGCCACTAACAACATAAATGGACGGAAACACTGAACCAAGGAAAGCTCAGGTTTCCAAAACCCTGTGGGCGGGAGGCTCCTCTTCAGGGGACAGAACAACGGCAGTGGCTGTCCTGCACACGGGCCTTCCCTGGCTCTTTGATAAAGGGACCTGGTGATGCTGAGGTAGGACAGAAGACAAGAAATGGGTAGAAAGAAGACACACAGGAAGGACAAGAAAATGGGATCTGCATTTGGAAGTTCCGCCTGCTTTTCCTGGCCTGTCACCTCCTGAGCCTGCCTCCTTTTCTGGCGGGTTATTTCCAAGTTCCTGAGGAGTTGAAAGAGCATCTCCATTGTTCACAGTTGTCCTGATTATTTTTCTTAACAAAGTACTAAGTAATTTAGCAAGATTCTGTCTCCAAATAAAATATTTTTAAAAAGGGCTGGGGATGTGGTGCAGTGTTGATCCACCTAGGCACTGTTAATTAACCCCCCCCATAATTAGATTTAGCAAAGAGAGATATGATATATTGAGAAAACTCTAATTTAGGGGACTTTTCAGAGCTATTTATTGATCAGATAGTGAAGATCACAAAGATCCAGAAATTGACACGGGACTGATATCATTCCTATGTACATTCCCGTACCCGCCCTCCCCCACCAAGTTTCCTTATGAAGAATCCCCCAGAGGGCATCCCTCGCTCTCTGGATGACCCACATTCTCCCTGGAATGTGAATCCCTTGCTTTACCCCAAAGGCCTCTCTCTCTCTCGAGCTCACCCTCATCCTCCCTTGAATATCTATCGACTCTTCTAAATAAACCTGTCCTGCTCCGGCTTCCTTTCCACCCCATCTGCAGGAGTCCCACTGGTCCTGAATTGAGCTCAGGGAGCCTTGGTCCTTCTGTGGCAACACCTCTGCTCCAGGGAAGCGCCAGGCCCTCACATCACGTCCTCGCACTTCACTTACTCAAGCTTCGGCCATGTGGCTTCTGTCCCTGGCACCCTACCCATTTGAAACAAGGTCCACATTTTCAACAAATTTCATTTCAAAAAGCCTTTACTGGATTTCCTTGAATAATGATGCACTTCATCAGACCCTCCCAGGCCTTTGGAGATGGGGAGCACAATGCACGGTGCAGTGCTTCTGGCCTTACCGAGAGGAGGCACATCTTAGACACTCATCCCAGATTTCCCACTCAGCACAACCCCTTGGGATCACAGTAAGGGGTGCGAGAAGAGAGATCTGAGGTTGAGGACCTCACTAGAAAGGAAGACTCAGCTAGCTCCGAATTGTTCTCAGGATCCTCAGTAGGAAAGCTTTGAAATTCCTCATTAAACCGTCAAACCTCAATACAGCACAGCCAAGTGTTAAGTTGAGCGTTTTCCACTTTTCTGATTCTCGTGGATCCCTGTTGAGCACCCGGATGCTGTATTTTCATCACTCCAAACATTTGCATTTTTTGTGCTTCACAACGTCTTCACACAATGTTAACATCAAAATCAATCATCACTTAGAGAGGAATCAAGGCAAAAAAAAAATCACCATTGTTGTTTTCCTTCATCTTCATTTTATTTCAAATGGCGCCACCTGCTGGCCATTACTTTTCTTCTTACTTTTTAAAGTAGTCAGAATCAGTTGAGTTCATATACATCAGCCTCCAACAAGGAATCTGGCCAACTTGCTTTTACCCTTACACTTTTGGAAACAAGTCATGAGGATAATGCATTAAAAAAAAAAAGATCGTCAATCTCAATTTATGGGGGGGGGGGGCCGAATGTAAGGGACCTGATCAGATACAGGGGTGACTGGCAAGTCCATGGCAAATCCGTTTTGAAGCAATTGTGCAACAGATCAAAAGTCTTCAAAATGTCCATTCCTGTTGACCCTGAATAACGTTCTTGTGGTTGCATCCTTCAATGGACCAGAGATGTTGACAAACAATTATGTGTATGGCCACCTGAGTTGGCTGTATATTGTACCTACATCTATATCTCTGTCCATAAGTACAGCAAAGTGCCTCCCGTCTTTAAAGGTTTGCTTGTACCTATGGACAGAGATACAATTATAAGTTAAGTTTTAAATTAAAATTAAATTATAAGTTAAGTTTTAAATTAAAATCTTAAAATTTAGAGAATAATACATGACTTATTATATGTTTTATAAAGACCCAGAAAGGAAGAGTTTGAAGGTTTCCAAAGAAATTACAAACATTTAAGGATATGGAATGTTAATCACTCTGATACAATCACTACCCAATATATTCATATATCCAATTATCACATTTTACCCTTAAATACATGCAAATATTATGTATCAAATAAAAAATAAATTTAAAAATTTAGTTCTAAGTTTATTTTTTAATTTTAATTTAATTTAAATTAAAATATATATATGGGAAAATGGTTATGATACAGTGGTAGGTAAAATAAATCAGGAAACTAAATGGTGTTTTTCAGTGTCATTCCAATGTAGGACAAAACATATTTATACATGAATTTAAAATAATTTGCATGGAGAAAGAGGAGTTAGCTATGGATGTAGTGTAGGCACTACAGTTATTTTAATTTTTTTCTTTTAACTTTAGGTGTTTCTAAAATAGACATAATAAGTATCTTTCATTTTATAATCACATAGCTCATTATTTCATGTAAACATGCATTTTTTTTTTTTGATTCAAAACATTTTGCCACAGTACGGAAGAATAAAACCGTGTACTTTACCTCCACCTAGTGGGCATAGCAGAAATTGCAATGAGACTTTAAAAGTTTTCATTTGAAAATATTTGAAAACAAAGAGGAAGGAAGAGAGGAGAGACAGAAGGGCAGAGGAAAATAGAGAAGAAGAAGAAAGACAGAAAGGCCCCAGGAAAAACAGCAAAACCTAAAAACATGATATTTTAGGCAAAGTGCCATCACTACCGTTTCCAGATTACACAAATCTTGTTTTAATAACAAGCCCCAATAGAACTCCTTTAACAGGACACTAGATCACCTCTCGTTTCCTTGTCCACCCCGATGCCCCTCCCCCAGCATCTGCACTTGCTGACCCCTGCTGGCCCCCCCACGCTGCCCTGGCTAACACACCAGCACCTACAGAGTCCAGCTGCCCTGTCCTGCACTGCCATTTCTTATTGGGGTGCCTGGCCTTCCTCTCATCCCTTTCAATGCATTCTCCTCCCTGAGTTTTCTTTTGAGGGTTCTCCGTGACCTTTAAAGAGAACAAATTTGCATCCTAACACATATTTTTTTTCAAATTGTTCCCTTGTTTAAAAATTCTCAAATGGTCCTTGTCATTGAAAAAAAAATCTTGATTCCTGAGTGTCAGGGAGTCACACATGTCTGAGGCCTGGCCTGCATTTACAGATCCATGCCCTTTGTCCTGGGCAGCCCACCACCATGGGGCCTCCCGACTTGGCGGGTGCTCTTCCAATTGCCTGCAATACCTTTCCCACTTCATCAAGGCCAAATGGTCCTATTCACACCTACCCCTTCCTCCGTAAAAACTAGACATTGCCGCAGTCTGGCTGGGCACAATTCAGGAGCCACTTGTCAAGCAGAAAGGAACTTTATTTTTAGAACACACACACGCCACACCACACAAGCTCTTCAGGAATTCCCTCAGAGCCCAACTGCCACCACCGGCTTCCCACAAGCCTCTCCCCCCACACACACACACTCTTCCTGCTCTTGAGGCTGATTGGCTGGGTCATGTGGGTGGAGCCAAAAAAAGTCCCCCAATGAGAAGCTCCGTGGTCTGAAAGGGCAGGGAAACAGCCCAATGAGCATCACCGCAGAGGAGCCAATCAGCTGGCAGCTACAAGTTTGCTGGGGCCACTGTGAGCCAATCATCAGCTGGCAGCTGGAAGTTTGCTGGGGCCCCTTGGGCTGTGGCTCTCAACAAGACATCTAGAGACATTCAGTTACTTTGATACTGATGGCACCCTAAGAGATGATACTACCTATAACTCACACTAAGGGAAATCTTACATGCATGGTCTGTATCTAGACAAGCATCAATAGCTGCTTATGAATACACATATTGTCTTCACTAAGTCTGAATTGGAAGCTGTGCTGCTGAGATATGGGTTGACTATTTTGAGAAACTATTGTCTCATTAGTGCCAGCTTCCATCTTAAATCTCTGAAAAAAAACTATTATTACTTGATTCTTGCATGATTTTGCAAGTACATCAGAAATCACAAGTCAAGAACAGAGATGTGAGCTGTGTGTACCTGAGCGGAGGGAAAATTTAGGGGAGGTGTTCAGAGAGGAAAGACTGGAGCTAAGGACTCAGAAGAAGACATTTTGACTAAAATATCATGTTTTTAGGCTTTGCATATGTTGTACAGCTGTTTTCCCCAAGGCCTTCTTACCCTTATCTTCTGTATGTGAATCCAGGTATCCGGGTACATGATAAAAGAAAAGTTAGCTCCCCAAGACCGATGGATTGGGCAGGTTGGGCAGCAGGAAGCCTCTGACCCAAATGCACAGAACTCAAGGTCCTCCTGGACTCTCTCAGAAAAACAGTGTGTCAAGGCCGGATGCCAGAAAAAGTGGGGGTGACTCCAAGGTCCTGCAGCCCCAGCTTGTGAGGGACTCAGCCCTCTATTAGACCCAGAGTGACCCATGATTTTGTTTAAAATCAAAAAATAAATAGCCCGGCTTTTTGGCATATGCCTGTAATTCCAGCATCTCAGAAGGCTGAGGCAGGAGGATTGCAAGTTCAAAGCCAGCCTCAGCAACTTAGCAAGGCCGTAAGCAACTTAGCAAGATCCTGTCTCAAAATAAAAAATAAATTTTAAAAAAGAGTAGGGCGTTGGGTGGGTGCAGTGGTGCATGCCTATAATCCCAGTGGCTCAAGAGGCTGAGATTCAAGGAGAATTGCGAGTTCAAAACCAGCCTCAGCCACGGTGAGGCACTAAGCAACTCAGTGAGACCCTGTCTCTAAATGAAATTCAAAATAGGTCTGGGGAGGTGGCTCAGTAGTGAAGCTTCCTGAGTTTAATCTCTGTTACCAAATAAATAAACAACAGACCCTTTGCAAGCACACACAAGGTGAGGAATCATGTCAGTTCTGGCATTACAACACCAGATGAAGGTGCCTCATGGCCACCAAGTTATAAAAACAGTGGGAAAACATCAAACCTTTGCCTGACCACCCCAAAATCCTCTCTCCTGGGTGGCCGCGCCAACCTCCCTATTCTCAGAAGTAAGAAAAGGATATTTCCAGTTGAGGAGAGTGCGGTTGTGCCAGGTCACGTCGCACTGGAAACACAGCTTGAGGTGAGCCTCCACCACTATTTCATCTGTGCATCTCCAACCCATTTGATTCTCCCAGGCAGAGTCAGCCTCAGCTTCAGGGGAGGCCGGGACAGACACACGAAGGGCCCTACACTGGGAGGGACCCCCGGCTTGGTCAAGGGCTTTGTGGTCACCAGCGTGAGATTCTTGATGATTGAATCTTCAGTCTGTGCTTTATCAAGGGAGACCAGGAAAGGCATTCGTGGGAGCAGAGGAGGCAGGTTCAATGTTGCACATTTATCCTTCCCTCCCCCGTTTTCACAGCTCCCCGTGCCCATGAGCACAGACAGCAGGTGAACCCAGCAGGCATGCACTCCAGTGTCACTCCAAGGGAACCCGAGGTGACCACGTGATGCCCACCATTGTCACCGTGGAAGAGGAGCACGGACAGCCCCATGTGCTGCCGGGGGAACCAGACCTTGCTCCATGTGCAGAAAGAAGGCAGTGGCCTTCTGAGAAAGAGATGGCCTGTCACCTCCCTTCTCTCCTTGCTGTTTCTCTGCGTTTGCCAGCCACAAGCTTTGAAAAATGATGGCGCCAACGGGCCTGAAGGATGGATAGAGCACCTATGGCGCTTCTGTTCATCAGTAAGCCCCAGGGCTAGGTGCTGGGGCTGTGCACCTATCAGCAAGTGGAATGAAAACGGTGGAGTTAGATCTCTGCAGCACTTCCACTGTCCTGGTGAAAGTGGTACTCACACGCACCTCTGGTCCACCAGATTCAAACTGTAATTCGGTGGTTCTGCACACAATTCAAATGCTTTTATATTTCAATTGAGAACTGGCATAGCCCATCCCATGTCAAGGTGAATGGTAAAGTCTATACAAGGAATTCGTAATTTTAACTTGTCTTTACTTATCATAACAGGAAGTAGTAAATTTAAAAAAAAAAACAACACCATAATAAGTCCAGATGCTAGGGAAGAAGTAAAAAGAAAAATTATATGTCAGTACCCTGAATGGCACTTTTTATCTCTGTTTTGTGAAAGACCTCACATTTTTGTTCTGGACAAGTTATGCATCCAGCCCTGTGCACCGTCTGATTCCAAACAAATTCACCAGGAACCATATTAAAGAATGTGAGCATAGAACATTACAGAAAAGCCCGGGCTCTGGCTATACACATTTGGCTACAAATCCCCATCTGGTCTCTTGGCCCTGCCTGTAGCTAGTTCATGGGTGATAGTCAAAAACTCTTTTTGTTCAAGGCTTACATTAAAACCTCTTGGCATGAAGTAGTAGGCTTTCTGCCTATTTTATGTGCAGCTCTACATTTCGACTTACCTGCAAAAAGTGACAACATCTTGAAGACCACAGGCATCCCCAGACCCATCTCATCATCCAGCTGCAGAGATGCCAGGGCCATCTGTGTCCCCAGATATGAACACAAGAGAGAAGCTGCCTTTGACCATTCCTATTTATAATCTCTCTCCTTTGTCCACTGAAAACACTACCACAGGCCACGTCGACTACATCCTAGGTTCCTTTTCAACATTAATTTTACTTAATTTTGAAGAGGTAATTCATAAACATTATCCAACATCCGTAAACGTTGGAGAAATTTTCTATGACTGCAGTAAAATTAAGCTAGACCTCAATCATATTTTTTAAATATTAATAAATATTTTTATGATTGTAAATTAAGTAATACAATATGTCTATTTTGGATTCCCTTAGAACTCAGGTCTGGAGATAAGAACATGGTAGATGTCATTTTGGGGGAAGGGTTCACAGGGATGGGAGGGTTGAGGGATGGCAAATGTCATACCAGGAAGTTGGAAAAGTCCATGTACAGGGTCTGGTTCGTCTAGTGACAACTTGATTCCCCCAGACCAGCCACAGACACAGCAATGTGAAATTCCTAGGAATTCCCATAAAGGGAGAAGGTTGGGAGATTTGCAAACCAGCTGACCATGGATTGGGTGACCTTGGAGGTGTTAAATTCTCTGGATTTGGGAGCTGGATTTGTGTCCAAGACAGGAAGCCTCCTGGAGAACTGAGCAGTCCTGGGGCAGCAGGTCCATGCCCCTCAACTCACACCTGGATTGGGTGGAAGCCAACATGGCAGACCCCCCTGCCGCTGTGTCTGATATCAGAACTGAGTGGGAGAAGAAATGTGGGCACCAGAACTTCAGCTATAGCTTCTCAATTATCTCTCAAAAAATGATCACAAAGGAAATGAGAAGTTTTTCAATTCAATCGTGACCAAATGCAGTGGATACCGAATGTCCCCAAAGGGTCATGAGCTGAAGGCTTGGTCCCCAACGGGTGGTGGTAATGGGAGGTGGTGGAGACCAGGAGGTGGGTGGGACCTCAGTGGAGTAGGTACATCCCTGGGGGTAGGCCATGGAAGAACATGTCTTGTTCCTGTCTCCTCTCTCTCTCTCTCTCTCTCTCTCTCTCTCTCTCTCTCTCTCTCTCTCCTTCCTGGCCACCCATGAGATCAGCAACTTTGCTCACCACATCTCCCCACCATGATGTTCGGCCTCTCCATGAGCCACAGCAATGGGGCCAAGCAATTATGGGCTGGTACCCCTGAAACATGAGCCAAAAATGCATCGTTTCTCTTTGAATTTCTTTTCTCAGGTACTTTGTCACAGCAATGGAAAGCTGACCAACACATGCGGTTTAATGAAGCCCGTGAGACAGAGCCCAAGCTCTACTCACACACATAGAGTTAATAGGAAGAAATACCGGAAATCAAGGAGCCTAATGTCTATCCCTAGAAGTTAGAAAGAGAAGATCACATTAAACCAACAAATAGCAGAAGAGATGTTTGTATGTCAATCAACATACAAACAAAAAAGAAAATAGGAAACAACTATCCATAAGAATACAATCAACAAAGCCCCAAAACAGTGAGACTCATCAAGAGAAAGGAAACAATGTAAAAGTTACAAATGTCATAATAAAAATGAGATACTAATGCAGAATCTGAATGCACTTAAAAGATAAGAGGATCTTAGAAAAAACTATAAAAATGAGTTTGGTAGATAAAAATTGACAGATTCTTACAAAACCTGAATCACTCAAATTAACACAGAATCATGGGAATTCTGAATAGTCTTTTATCTGTGAAAGATTAAAATAATTAAACAGAAGACTTTTCTAGAAGAAAAAAAAAACTTGAGCCCTAAATTACTTCACCTGTAAACTTACCAAAAATTCAAGAAATGACATCAAATTTGCACATCTTCTAGTAAATAGAAAATGATAAATGCATTTGTATTTTTTAGAAGAACAAAACTCAATATGTGATCTGACAAGGATATTACAAGAAAGAAAAAAAAAATCACAAGATAATCCCCCTCCTAGCCATAAGTGTAAAAATCATGAATAAAATGTGGGCCAATCAAATATAGTTCTACAAAAACAATAGACATGATAACAAAGTTAAGGTCTTGCAAAGGGTGCAATGAGATTGCATCTTGCTAATGAATCAGTGTAAGTTATCACACTAATGAAACGAAAGAGAGAAATCATTATCATCACCCAAGGAAATTAAAAGACTGCATGGGGAAAATTCATCCATTCAGCATCAGAAGTATTTAAAATTGAACCTAGCAGACCAATCATTGAACAAAGAATATACATATTCTGGTAAAAGGTATCTGTGCAGACCCACAACAAATATAAGTTAATTTTGAATGGTTGAAACTTGGCTATTTGGATTACCATAAGAGAAAAAGATCACCAACCCATTTTTTTTTTTCCTTTTTGGTCGCAAGGGGGATTGAAGGCAGAGGCCCTCTACCACTGAGCCACATCCCCAAGCCCTTTTTATTTTATTTTGAGACATGCTAAATTGCTGAGGCTGATCCTCCTGCCTTGGCCTCCCAGGTATTACAGGTATTACAGGTATGTCACAATACCCTACAGGGACCACTTCAGTTTGACCTTGTCATTGAGGCTCTAATCTGTGCAGCATGACAAGAAAAAGAAATAAAAGAGGTAATATTATAAAAGATGAAATACAAAAAATATAATATTAGAAAAGAAGAAATACAACTGTCAGTACTTGCAGATCACCTTGCACCCTGTTCGTGAATTTGAAGATTCAGTAATAAAAAATGTCAATGATCCCCTTAATTTGTGATAGATTCAACAGCACTCAAATTAAAGTACCACCAAGTAAGTTTTATAAAAATTAGTATACTGATTTTAAAAGCTGTATGCATACAAAATTCCAGGAATAACCAAGTAAATATTGAAGGAGAATAACAAAATGAGAAAGCTTCCCTCTATTATTAAGGTGTATAATAAACCTACATTAAAATGATATATGAAAATTTGTGCAGGGAAAGTTGAATAGGATAATGGAAGAAGTAACAAGGGTACACATCTGAGCATACATAAAGATTTGACTTACTATAAAAACGAGATACCAAGGTGGGCATGGTGGCGCACGACTGTAATCCCAGTGGCTCAGGAGGCTGAGGCAGGAGGATCACGAGTTCAAAGCCAGCCTCAGCAATGGCGAAGCATTAATCAGCTCAGTGAGACCCTGTCTCTAAAAATAAAATAAAACAACACAAAATAGGGCTGGGGATGTGGCTCAGTGGCCAAGTGCTAATGAGTCAGTGTAAATTCAACCCCAGTTACCAAAAAAAAAAAAGAAAGAAAAAGAAATTCCAAATCAGTGAAGGGATAATATGTTCTCATTAAATCCAATGAGTTAAGTGGCCATGTGCATAGATTTTTAAAAATTATCCCATATTTCATAGCATCAAAAAATCAGCTCCAGTTTTGATGTTAGGTCTAAACATGAAATGTGAAATGATAAAAAGTTTCAAAATATAACAGTGAGATACCTTTACCATGCTGGCATAGAGCAAGTTTTGTTTATAATATGACATAATGATCAAAGCATCAATGAGAGGCTTTATAAATTGGATTCCTTAGAAAATCGAGGCATTCTCTGAACTACGAAAGGGAAAAGAGGTCACCTAGTGAGCGGCGATATTTGCCACATATTATGGAAAAAAGGACTCGATACATAGAGAAGGGCTTCAAGTCAACAAAAACACAACAGTCAGTGGATTTCAACAGGCACATGACAAAAGTGAATTTTCAAAGGCCAACAAACCTCGTTCATTTGCAAATAAAACCAAAGTCAGATATCACCATATAACAAAGGTTTAAAACAGTAAGGGCTAAAATTGAGAAGGATGCAAAACAACTGGAAAACAACTCTTATACACCCCTGATGCTGATATAAAGCATTCTCCTCACTTTGGGAAACAATTGGAATTACCTAGAAAATCAGAAGAGTAACTTACTTAAGATACAGTAAATCTACACTTTGTAGCATACCCTAACGTTGCTTAAATACCTATGATATGTCACAATGTCAGAAACTCTGTCAGGGTTTTAAAAATCTTTACTTGTTATCTCCTAAGAACCCTGTAGGTATATTTGTGCCATTTGTGGAGCAATTATATAAATGGATTAATGTCACTTTGCTGGTATCAACAGGAGAGTCCAACTCAATATGTCCAACTTAAAAGCCCTCGCATGGTCATTACATGGCAGTGTGTCTGTGTGTGTGTGTGTGTGTGTGTGTGTGTGTGTGTGTGTAATTGCACGAAGCAATTATTTTCCTAACACATGCAGTGGATAGCCATTGTTGCTCATCAATTTCCTCTCTCTGTCCTGTCTCAAGCCCCTCCCTGCATTGAGTGCTGTCTCTTGGTTTTCAGGTAGAACAGATCAGAAGAGATAAGGAATTGATCCCTGTCTCACTTCCCACTCATATGCTGTGCCTTCGTGATATCATTTTCTAAATAAACCACTTGACTGGAGTTCTTCTTACAAAGTATGGGTAGGCACTTGTTAGTTATTTTTACACACTATGGCAAAATACCTGAAATAATTAACTTATAAAGAGAAAAGGTTCATTTTGACTCAGAGTTTTGGAGGTTCCAGTCCATGGTGGATTGACCCCATAGTTTTGGGCCCGTGGTGAGGACCATCATGTGGGAGCATGTGGCAGAGCAAGCCAGCTTATGTCATAAGCCAGGAAGCAAAAGAAAGAAAGAAGAAGAGGCTGGGGTCTCAAAATTCCCTTTGAGGGCCCAGTGACGAAGAGTCTCCTACGAGGCTCCACCTCTCCAAGTGTCTAGTACCTCTCAATAGCACCATCTCACCCAAGGGTCAAAGTCATGAACACATGGTCCTTTCAGGACATTCAGCATCCCACTTTAGCAGAATCCAACCCAAGAAAACAAACCTAAGCATAGTGAGATGCCTACTTTATTTTAAAATACTACATACTATTCGTTATTAAAGGATACCAGGACCATATAGTTTATTACATATATGTTATTTATTTCTGGAAGTATAAGTCATGCACAAATGATCTCTCTTCCCTACCTTGCATTTGCCAGAAATTTGGCAAAATGACTGAAATTTCTAAAATTCGTTATTTTGGCATTAGGAAAATAGTTTTCAAACTTTTTTTTTAAGTAACAGAGATCTTAAAACAAACAAACAAACAAAAACCCACAAGCTGAACTTCTACATCCAATTCAGAGAAAAGCAGATTCTCAGTTGGCAAAGAGGAGATGGGGGCTCAGCGTTCCCACCAGCCAACCTTCATACCCTTATTGCTGTTCTACTCTGGGCATAAAGTGAGGACACCTCTGTCTTTTTGGAATTTCATGACCAAGAAACTTATTTTGTTTCTAATGTGATCCTGCTGGAGAGTTAATATCTTCACTTGTTAAAATATGTAACACCAAAAAAGGGCGGAGGAATAACGGTTACATTTCTAGTATGATAGATAGCACTATAACCAGGGGCTACCTTCTTTTCCACATAACAACTGCACGATCAGTATTGTCATTAACGAATTCTGGGTAAATCGTAAAGTCTACGACAGGTTAGGAAACGTGCGCAGGATTAGATGGATGATAATACCAGAGTGGAGATCGGATCCTGATCCGAGTTCTTTCAAAGCTCACATACATACTCATCACAACTCAAGAAAGCTCACCATTAGCAAAAAACTTAGGAACAAGACAGTGAGACGTGTTTGGTTTTGGAATGACGGATCAAAGACGCAGCCAGAAAGATTCAGCCAAGAAGAGCCCAACCAGGAGCAAGAGTGGATTCCAGTGGATTCCAGGGTTTCTGCTCTGCACAAACCGATAAGTTTGAAAAGCAGGTGAAAAATAAGAGCACGGTAAATCAAACGTGTACTTTCTTGTGTGTTTGCCTTCGCGGGGTGTGGGTGTACCAGCCTGCACACCACCCCTGGTTATAGAGCTGCGAGTTGACTGTTCAAGACCAAAACAGAAAGCAGAGAGACGAATGAGAATCCTAATTGCAAATGCTCAGGCAAGAGGCCCTGGTGACTTGGAGGTTTCTTTGTTCTCAACATTTTCCCCCAAAATTTATCTGGTGAAATCCTAACCCCCAAGGTGATGGTATTAGGAGCCCTTGCCTTTGGGCGGTCCTCAGGTCATGAAAGAAGATCCATTGCAGATGGGACCAGCAGCATCCCTACTGAAGAAGCCTGCGGGAAAATACAGTTCTCCTTACACCACGAGAGAACTCAGCGAGGTCCTCACCAGACCCCAAAGGTGCCGCGGTCTTGACCTTGGATTTCCCCGTCTGCAGAACTGTGAGGAATGGATGCCTGTTGCCCACAAGCCACGCAACCTATGGCTGTGGTTTCTGTAGCCCAAAGTGGTGAGTGGTCCCAATGGAGAGTGAGAGGGAAAGAAAAGGGGTGATTCCAGGTACCATTAGAAGACAGGGTTGTGCAGACTTGCTGGTGGGTTGAGGGTGCCCCTGGGCCTCCTGCTTCATCAGCGAGGTGGGTGATGGTGCAGGTGGAAAGGTCGAGATGGGAAAATTGGGAAGAGGAAAGGGGAGGATGTTTAGAAATCAAGAGTTCTGCTTTATCCTGAGACCCCAGGCCCAGTGTCGGGGGACAGATGGGTGGAGAGAAGATTTGTTGTTGAGATGGGCAACCCCTAAACCAGCAGAGGAGCAGAAACGGGCCATTCAGGGAAAGAAACGTGCAGATAATTGCTTGAGGCGAGACTCACTGAGAAGTTGAGGGTGGGGTGCTCCAAAACACAGAGTGCTTCAGAACAGAAGCTCACAGGGAGCAGGGCCACCTTGGAAGGGAGGAGGGATTTCGCCATCCTAACAGGAAGCAGAGTGGGTACCAGGCGCTGCGTTTGGCGGTGGAAATGGAGGATGTTTGATCTTACTGCTTTAGATTCTTTGTCAGTCACTTAAGGCAAAGTTATGAGCCTAAAATGAGGAGGGGGACGGGGAAAGGTGATGTTGGAGGATGGAGGGAGGGTGTGGAAAATCATATTGGAGGGATACGGGGGTTTATAGAAGGATGACTTAGCAGCCTGGTGTGTGTGTGTGTGTGTGTGTGTGTGTGTGTGTGTGTGTGTGTGTGTTTACGCACCAGTCTCAGGTAGTTGGATGCATATTTGGAATAGCTAGACAGTCAACGAATCAGAGAAGAATGAAGGGAATGAATGGAGGACAGCACCACGGTCTTCTCTGAGTTGGAAGAGGCGCATTGCATGGCCTCTGTCACGTCAGATCTGCTCAGAACTCTTCTGAAAGCCACAGACCTTGGCCACTGTCTGATGCGTCTCTTGGGATAGCAAACTGGCCTGCCTTCCCAGCCCTGCGAGATCTTCCATAGCCATCGCCACTCCCCTCAACTTTGCCCCGACATGGCCTCCAGCTCTGAGATTAGATTGAAATTCCTCTTCCAGAATTGCCCAGGAACCTCAACACTCCCTGCGACATAGCCTCTCAGTCCACCTGTTCACGCCTCTCTCAGCCTCACTGCCGCTGGGTTCTTGGGCGAATAGGCTTAGCTCCACGTATTTCTTTTGTAGTTTTCTCCTTCATTCCCCGTTTCCTTCCTCGACCCTCTTCCCCAAACATCTTTCCTTGATACCCTAACTATTCTCACTCACTGAATACTGCCAGCTCATTGCGTGGGCTAGGATTTCGCTCCTGAGCACACAGCCAGAGCTTGCTGGTTTCACCATCTGCAGGTGCCAGAGAGCCTCCCACCTGCAGTCCCCACTGAGTGACTAAGTGGGCTGCACCCCAGGGAGGCTGCCGCTTCTCTCTGCTTGCAGACTGGCGCCGTCGTGCCCTTAGATACGCCAGCGTGAAGAGGACTTCCATTCGCACAGCTCAAAGTCCTTCCCACCCTCCAGGTCCCGTTTAGGTCCTGCCACCCGTGAGATGAGCGCTCCCCATGTTCTCTGGCCTGCATTAGCCAGCTGTCCACGTATGGGGGCTTCTGCCATCTTACTTTAACATCTCTTTTCTTATAGCTCTCCTCTCCATTACTAGTTATCACTTCAGAAAGAGCTCTGCACACATCCTGCACCATCTGTAGTGTATCTTCAAAGGATCTTACTATTTCCCATCAATCCTGAGGAATGAACAGATAAAGGTCCTCTGTGGTCTGGAATGGCCAATGTCACAGATCCAGCTTTAAACTTTATGGAGATGGCTTAAAAAACGAAAACAAAAACTACCACATGACGCAGGGGAATGGCCTCTGGCTACCAGGGAAGTCACACCAGTCCGGGTCAGGCAAGGGTCAGTCAGGAGCCCAGACCTTCTTGGGAAGAAACATCTCCGATGCGGATTTCTGGAATTAGGTCAGAGTGAGGGAACTAGATCTGGAGTTGTTATGTAATCACAAATAAAGAGGAGGCACAGATTTCGAGCACGTCGTAAATAGAAGCTGATGGCAAACATCTCCACTCTGATTTCCTGAGAAATATGTCCTTTCTTTTTGCTGTTTATTGTGTTCTCCAAAACCCACACCTAAAGATATTTGTAAAGGGAATATTTTAAGAGGACAATGTAAAACTGAATACATCCTATTTTTGTATTCCTCCACCTAGCCGCCACAGGAAAAGGCTTTCATGCTAATCAGCAGGAACGTTCCAGATTCAACAAGCCACTCAGTGACTTTTTGTGTGGATTGCTTTTTATAGCACACAGCTTACTATTTACACGGGCTGCGAAAACAGTGGTCAACACCGGGGCGAGACCCCACGGTGGGCAGAGGGAAGCTCCTTCCTGGGGAAGAGGAAGTTTGCAATCCACCGCCCCCTCCTCCTCTCCATAACGCAGGACCTGGGATGCCAGTTGGTTCTCAGTTTATGGGGAAAACAAACCAGAGATGTGCTTCCTGTGCCTCACCTGCTTGTTAACTGAGGAAGTGACCATAATTATGCCACTTAACCAACCCAACCCTTTGGTATTAGGAACAGAGGGGACCCTGTGAGCCCCCTTCTCTCGTGTGTAAGCACACATGTGTGCATGTGTGTGTGTGTGTGTGTGCGTGTGTGTGCGTGTCCTAATCCACTCAAAACAAAGGGATCAGTCTCTCACATTGGCACTGTGAGATCAAGCTTTAAACTCTACCTGCAAAGAAATAATATATAAAACACACGCACACACACGTGCGCGCACACACACAATGAGAAAAAGCCAACATGCGTAGCTTCATGAGTCAGAGGTACCGCCATTATGGAAAACAGTATGGAGATGGCTTAAAAAACTAAAACCAAAACTACCACATGCTCCAGTTGTCTCGCCCCAGGGCATGTGTCTGTTACAGTGGGAATGTGGTTCATCCCCCACAAAGGTCCACACTGTGGGGGTCTGGTCCCCACTGTGGCTATGAGAGGTGGTGGGACTTGAAGAAGGGGGTTCTAATTGGAGGGGGACTGATCATTGGGAGGCACTGCCCTGGGAGAGTGTTAATGTAGCTCACTAGAGCTGTTTCCATGAGAGGTAACTGTTACAAAAAAAGAAAGGCCCGCCCCTTCCCACTCTCTGGCTTCCTGTCTCCATGTGATCTCTGCCTCTCTACTTCCTCCCACCACCATGACATCCACCATGAGGTGATGTAGTCAGGGGCCCAACAGATGGTACCACTCAATTTTGGACTTTCAGCCTCCAAGACTGAGCCGAATAAATCTTTTTTTCTTCAAGAAGAATTCAGTCTTGGGCATTTAAATACAGCAAGAGAAAACAGACCAAGAAAATATCGAGAGAAATGCAACCAGCGTGTCAGAGAGCTCTCTGCATTCCCAAGCTTCTTGCCACACTGTTCACCATTGCCGAGATACGGAGTCAAGCTAGGTGTCCATCCGTGACTGAATGGGAGGGAGATCGGGACTACAAATGCAATGGAATACTATTCAGCCATAAGAAAGAAGGAGATCCTGTCATTGGCAGCAATGTGGATGAATCTGGAGGACATCTGGTCAAGTGGAATAAGCCATTTGAAGAAGGACAATTAATGCAGGATTTCACAGGCGAAGCTGCTCTTGTAGAAGTTGAGAGGGCTGGGAGTTAGGTTGGAAGTTTGGGTTTGTGAGAGGCAACCCTTCTTTCCACCGGGAGACAGCACTGGTCCTGAGATCTTCTGTCCTCAACTCTCCTTCAAGTGCATCAGCAGAACTAAGACTCACGCTCAGCCCCAGGCCACCATCTTGGCTCCAGGGGCTCTCGCTCCAGCCATGGCCCCTCCTAGTTACTGGGGGACATAATGGCCAATCAGAAGGTAGGTCTGCATTTACTAAACTCAAGGACAATGAATCACCAGTCACGACATGAATAAGAGGGTAGATGTGACTGTGTTTCAAACTTCTAAACTGTTTTGGAAACGCCTCGGTGGAGTGCTCTGGATCACTGAAAACTTCAGGCGACGATGTTGAGCCACGGATCTGAGCTGCCCTCATTTAAGAAATCACAACTTCAGCAAGTCCATGCACCACTAGACCTGTCTTTTCTAGTCCAGAAAACTATGAAGGTCCAAGAACACAGCACTCGTGGGCTGCAGCACACAAGAGCATACAGTCAGGTAGCAAGACCACTTTTCTAGTTGCCTTTCCAAGGCTACAAAGAAGGGACAGGAGAGTCTCTGCAAACAAGGTGCAAAGAATGACAAGACTGGCCTAAGGCTATGTCACCTGAGAATTTAAAGGTCTCTTTCCCTACTCTAGTTAACTCTGTTAACAGGTAACATCTCAGCCATTTCCTCTGTGCTCATTAAAGCGACGTCATAGAACATTTAGAATCTGTGCTCCCTGAGGCCAGCATGTGCAGAGAGGGCCTCTAGAACTTCAAATACACTGGACACATTTGCTGCCTACCTGAAGTGTTCATGGTTTTCTCAACTATTTGATGTGAAGGAAATTTTTTGTTCAGATTTTTAGTTTGTCATTTCATTAATTCCCTTAAAAACTATAAATGCATAACAAATCAATGGAGCTACTCAAGATTTGCTGAATTTATTACCCTTGGAGTTGACATCCTTACCCAAAAAGGCATACACCAACGTTTTAATTATTTGTTCTCCCACAAATATCTTGGGTTTTTTTTTTCACTTTTTATTTTATCTAATGATAAAATTCACTGAATCTAGGGAAGTGTCACATGTGGGGTAGAAATAATGATAGCTACCTTAGATGATGCAGGTTTCACAGGCTGCCTGGCGTGTTGAGATTTCTCTTTGATCTGTCAACATCTCTTTACAAAATTCTGACGTCAGCTTCAGAGGGTGGCATTCAGCAAATATGTCTTTGTGGTTCATCCCCCACAAAGGTTCCACAGAAAGAGAACCCTCCTTCGTTTTCCATACACACATGGATGCATTCTGTATCATATGTCTTTGCACATATATCTACACTAACATCAGCATCGCTCTCTTCCTGATGATAGATGGTCATTCCAGAAACCACAAAAGTCTCTTTTTCTACCAGGAGACAAATGAAACGATTGAGAGAGTATCCGAGAAAGGTGATTGCTGTCTGCGTCTCTTAGGGTCTAGGCAGGAGGGGGATGGCACCATCAAACACTGATTGAAGAAAGTTTGATTGTCTTCAACAAAAGTGGGGGCAGGGTTGGAGGAACTGGTACAGAACAGTGGGGCGCATTGGGGCTCCAACCTAAAAACATTTCAGGAGGGAGTAGTTACTCTCGGTGAAGGTGGAAATTTGGAAAAGACACCCAGTAGGGCTGGTGGATTTTAGGAGTAGGTATAGACATTCTTCAGTGACCCCTTTGGGAGGAACTTGGCTCCAACCACAAAGGGTCTCAGAGTGACTTCCCTTGGCCACCTCTGACTGGGATTCAGAAGGCCAGAGAGGCTCTGGTACTCAGAGGGAGGAAAGGGGTCTAAAGAGTCAGGTGATGCCCAGCAGGTATGTCTCTTCTCATGGATGATGCTCTATGATGTTGACTGATTACTTACTAATGGCTATCTCAATCAAATAAGGCTCCAAGAATAGGACGAGGGGGCGTTCAGATGGAAAAACTGAGGATCACCCTCACCTAGAGAAGCAAACTACAGAAAGACAGTCCCCGCCTGTCGCTGCTGTGCTCTGGAGTCAGGTCAGCAAGTAATGTCTCCATAGCAGGGGACTCTGATAGCCACCTGAATGCATTGGTTTCCGGGCCAAGCATCTGGGATGTCCAAAGTCAGGACACAGAGATGGAGGCTGTCAGCGTAGTGCTCTCCCACCGCTGGCTGCATTGCTCAGGAAAAGGCATGTCACAGGGCCACCCCACGTGACACTGTTGGCGGGTGGCTGTAACTGTCCACCTGTCCAGTGAGAGATGGCCCAAGTAGGATGCAGGCTGGGAAGTTGGGGTACAAAATGGCATGCCAAAGAGTTTAGGAGAGTGTCACAGAGAAAGACGGTGACGAACAGGAATGTGGAGAATGAGAAAGAAGAGGAAGAGGGGAGAAAGGTTAGGAAGCATCTAGTTTAAGAAGATTGTGAGGCTTTCAACCAGACTGGGAAGATGGTAGGGAACGAGAAATAAAGAGAGGAACCAAGTTTTGGGCTTAGGGGTCTGTTAAGCCCCAACAGTTATGTCTAGTAAACAATGTGACTTAGAAGGCACTCAGAGTTCTAGTCTTGGCTGGAGGTTAAATTTGGAAATATCTCATTGACAGCTGAAGTCCCAGGTCTGTCATAGAGAAAAAGACATCACAAGCATTCACCTCTTGGTCCCTCGCAATTCTCTGTAATAGCGCTATGCCTGGAAACAAACACACACGCGTTACCCAGAAAAAAAAAATACCCACACTGCGTCCCATGCCCTCCACCGTCCCTCTATATTATGGAAATGTTTGTTGAGACGGAAGCTATTTTTACTTCAGGAGAAACAGAGACCAGAAGAAGCGGACTTTTAAATTTGTTTTCTGATCCGCATCATGTTGCTAATCAACAGTTTTGTTTTGATAGCTTCCATTTCCTACAAATAGAGATCCCAATGACAGTGGCAATATTTCCTGACTCCAGTCCAGATGGAGCAGGTGCATTCATTGGGTGAGTCACACTCTCAGCTGCCAGAACACAGCCTGGGCTTGGAGGGACTTCATGAAATAAGAGCAAGCTCGGGAAAGAGCGGATTTCTGGGATCCCAGTTGTTTGGACTTTGAGAATTCTGGTAGACTTGGACTTTCTTTCTTTTTTTTTTTTCCAATACCACTGAAAGCAAGAGCAACACTCAGGGTTCCAAGGAGAATTTCCACATCAACAGGTGAATATTGGATCAAAGCCCACGCCTCTCTTGCTTACTTTTTCATTCACCGGGCTTTGACTGCGTTTGCACAGATACACTATTTTTCCCAGTGAAAATACCCACTTTATCAAAAATCATTATCAGAGGCAGCTCTTTTGCAAAGAAGTAGCATATCAGAGGTAACTGCATTAAGAGCCCTTTGCTTCATTCAAAATAAATATATTTGCAATTAAATTGGTTACTGACAGGATGAAAACACCTGTATTGCATTGCATTGGAAGTCTCGGTCTTAAAGCAGCCACGTAAGGGATCCTTAAAATACCTTTAGGGATGACAGCAGAGTTTCTGGGACTAAGATCATAAAAAGATCTGAACCAGGTTCAAGAATCTTGTAAATCACCAAGGAGCGTTTTGACACAATATTTAGACAATTGAGCCAAAGGGGCTGATGTGACGGGCCTGGAAATAGAAGCAGAAATTTGGAATCTCTCCCACATTTCCATCAATGGGAACACTCTCCTGTCACAGGAAAAGAGGGTCCACATCCTGGCTGAGGACAGGCATCACTGTTCCATTCAGCGGTTGACATGAGCTTCGATACCATTATACTCTGATGAAAGGGCTAAATAAAAAGAGGAGGATTTTTAACTCCCCTAAAGGTAATGGCAAACCCAAATTAGAGGCAGCATCAGAGCCAGGAGCTGGGCCACCGAGACACTGAGTCACACTTGTGGGAAGTACAAGTGTGGTCACATATTCAGAGGGCGCAGAATCGTCACTCCTCCCGATTCCTCCCCCACCCCTGCACCCCGCTCCTCCCCACGTCTTTGCTTTTTCCAAGGGGTCCTGGCACAGACACCTGGCAGGGGGAGGCTGCGGGCGAGGTGTCCCCCCGCAGCAGCTGCTCCCCCCTCCCGCCCCACGTTGTGTCGGAGAGGAAGCGGCACAGCCAGTATCAGGGGTGGCAAGTCACCCTCCCAGTGGAACACCCGGCTGACAGCTTCCGGGAATTCTGCAAAGAACCCAGCTGCCTGAGACACGTAAGAGGGAGCAACTTCCTGGAGCTCAGATGACAGGGCTTTGGGCTTGTGTTCCTGTCATCCAATGTGCGCCTTCAGATGAGCTTAGGACCCAGAAAAGAACGATGATTCCCCTCCTGTACCCCCAGCCTTCTAACTGGGCGACCGTGGCTTTCACTCCTTCTGATACCTACCAATGCATTTCACCTTAGAGGGAATTCCAAGAAAAAAACTGCCACTTAGCGAACTCCCAAACTAGTGGAAGCTGTTGATATTGCTGCTATTGTTAAGTCATGTTTATAACAATGTATCATTTATAGTCAACCTGCTATTCGTGAAAAGTTGTTAACCAAACGGCTATGTGAACTCTGATGGGAGGTTGCACTTGCAACTCTTGTTCAGAAAATATTTATTCCTTTGCCACACCCTGACCTCACCCTGGAATGTGCATGCCTGTCTCACACACACAATGGACTAAGGGCCTTGCTTGGCTGTTTGGAATTTGCATGAAGATGGAATTGCTCTTCCAAGCAAAGAGGGAAACAGTGTGCTCATTTGGGTTACTCTGTGTTCCCAGGGCATGAGAACCATCCCCAATCGTTGTTCTTCAGCTTGCAAATGTGGGAGAATGAGATCTCTGCCCACCTGCAGCCTGCGTAATTGCCAAGCCTGCCTGCACACCAGGAAGTGAAAAATAAAGAAATATCGATTGTGTTTGTTGCCAGGGCAAAAGGTCCCCTACAGTCTTACTTCTTTGCTCATTGACTTACCATTTCAGATCAGTTTGATTTTACTGATCTCCAATTAGCAATTGTATCAGCTAGCTACTGCCATAATAATGCTGCATAACAAGCATTCACAACAGTCACCCACACCCAGTAATGTGTATTTATAGCTCAGGCATTGACAGGGGTCAACTAAGGTATGCTTTCTTGGTGTAAAATGTACGCTGGATTTTAAAGACTTTGTATCAAAATGCAAAGTATATCATTGATCATTTTATATTGATTACAGGCCGAAATAAAAGTGTTTGGAGTATAGTGTGCTAAATGGAATATAATATTAAAGCGAAGGGCTAATGAAGTAGCTCAGCCGTAGAGTGCTTGCTTAGCATGCACAAGGCCCTGGGGATGATCCAGCATAAAAAGATAACATGAAATAAAAAATAAAATTAACTCACCTGATGAAGTCACAGAGGATGATAAGTAAGGACTCCTGAAACTTCCTCCTCCCCATCAAAGCAAGGAGAACACGGACACAAATGGTCAGAACTGACTTTCCCAGAGCTATGAAGATCAATCAAAGCTTACAACTAACTTGTTCAGACCTATTTAAAAAAGACATACCCCAATTTTTTAAAAGCAGGTTTTGTGGCATTTTAACTTGCTTTATTCTCTCTCTCTTCCCCAGCACCCACAGCTTGTGGGCCTGGAGAGAGCCGTCCAATCAGCCACCACTGGAGGAGGCAGACAGGAGGTGTCGGGTGCTGCTCTTGAAGATCCCACGCACTAGACTTCTGTTTGACCTGACCTGAAGCTTATATGGATCCCATTTCCCCACAGGGGAGACAATCGGAGGCAATCATGGAGCATCACCTCTGCCTTCTGGGAATCTAGAAGTTCACACACTTACATGGGTTGTGGACAGGCTCCGGAAAGCCCTAAGCATTTCCTTGTGAATGGCCTGAAGGCTCTGTGCCAGCTGGAAGGTAAGATGGAGGCAGAGCCGTCCGGTGGCTGGATGCATAAGGGCAGCTGCCTCAGTGTGCACCCAGAGCCTCTGCAGAGCCTGGGAGACTTGCTGGTTCCAGACTCCTAGGACAATCTCCGTCTAGTTATTAGCTGACCCCTAAACTAATATGCAAAGACTTCAACAACCAAAAGTGACATTGGATGCAGGCCTCACAGAATTCGTACAGAAAATTCACACACACACACACACACACACAATAAACAAATAAACCAAAACCTGCCACCAATAAAAGAAACACAACAAACCCTGGGGTAAGAGAAGAAAGGAAGGATTCTGACTTTAGAAGTTGTCACACAATATTATCTATAATGTCCAGTTTTGCATGAAAAAGATGAAAGAGGAAGAGAAACAAGAAACTATGGCTCATACGCAGAAGGGAAAGATGTCAACAGCAAAGGTACCCGAGGAAGCAGAGACGTTACACCTGTTAGACAAAAGCCCCATAAAAGCCGTTTAAAGGGTGTTGAAAGAACAAACAGAACCCTGTCTGAATAAGGTGAGTATGGCCTTATTCTTTCCCAGTAGAGAAAACAGTCTAGATCACCAGAGAGAAAGGCCAGAAATGCAAATTGCAACAATGGAAAGGTCACCAGGAGAGCTTAAAAGCTGACTGTAGAAGACAGAAGAACGGAAGACTTGAAGATGGATAAATGGAGATTATGCATCTTGTAACAGAGAAGAAAGAATGGAGGGATCCAGTAGCAGTTTCAGAAACCCGTGACCTGCCCTGTGTGTAGATCAAGAGGCACACGCTGGGAGTCACAGCGGTAGCTGAAAACGCTCCAAATTTGATGAAAAACATGACTAGGGGTGAAATTAGCGCAAAGAAAGCCACACTTTGACACATCATCACCCAAACTCACAAAAGACAAAGAGAATCTTGAGGCAGCAAGGAAAAAAGTGACTCATGACATACAAAGGAGCCTCTCTCTCTAAGATGAATGGCTGATCCCTCATGGTCACCCATGGTGGCCAAAAGGGGCTGGCAAGACAAAGGACTGAAGGAAAGGGGGGAAGAACTGTCAGTCGAGAGTTATACCTCTAGCGAATCTCTCCTAGAGAATGAAGGGGAAATAAAGACAAGCTGAAATTTTAACCCAGAAAAGAAAAAGAAAAACCTGAGAGCGATGTCACTGGCTGAGCTTCTCTATAACAAACACTAAAGGAGACATATCAGATTGAGATGGAGGGGAACTAGACAGGAACTCAGATCCACACCAAGGAATACAAAGCACAGGTAAAGAAAACTACATGGGTAAAAACTTTTAAAAGAGCTTTAAGAATTTTTGATGTGTAATCTTTTTTTTTTTTTTTTCCTATCTAATTTCAAAGACCACTGCAGAGGGCGATGTCTGTAAGTCATGGTCTATAGGCACAATGTGTAAAGAGGAAATGTGTTATAATAACAGCGTGGAGACGGGGACAGGGAGGAGCACAGATCTATAGGAACAATGTTGGTATGTACTATTTTCCTTTGTCCATATTTTGCTGCTATTAGAGAATGCCTGAGGCTGGGTGACTTATCAAGAAGAGAGATTTTTTCCTTGCTGTTTGGGGGACCGGGAGTCCAACAGCAAGACACAGAGTCTGGCCAGGGCCCTCTTGCTGCATTGGAATGTGGTCGAAGACATCAAATGCTGAGGGAGCTCAGGGAAGAGAGAAAAAATCAAGTCAAGCACATCACAGGAGCACCATAACTAACCCGCTCCTATAGTAACAGGGTGGCACCTCCTGACCTAATCAGTTCTCAAAGTCTCCCCTAATATCAATAAAATTCCATCACGAGTCTGGGCAGCAGCACTCAACCAAAAGCACTATTGAAGTCATCTGGGTGTCGAAGCCAACTCGATGTTATCTGTTCAGATGTCCCTCCACAGGGAGGGCAGGAAACAAGGAGCGCTCAGGTCCTGGTGCACAGGTTCTGGGGCCATGTGAGTCACGCTCATCTCCTGTCACTGCTCCGACAAGTGGCTGTGAATGAGAGGCTGAGGACAACAGGCATTCATCAGCGTACAGTCCTGGAGGTCTGCGGTTCCGACTCTGTCCCAGGGTGAGGCTGAACTCGGGCCGACAGGCCGCGTTGCTCCTGGAGGACCTGAGGGGCTCGCCCAGCTCCTGTCTCTCCCAGGGCCTGACGCCTGTCTCTTGGCCTCGGGTCACGCTGATCTCGGCTCCCTCCTTCCATCCCTGGCGCTGACTCCTTGCCTTCTTAGGAGGATCCTTGGATCTCACTCAGGGCACACGGGGAATCCAGGATCATCTCTTCATGCAAGATCCTCAATTGAACCACATTTTCAAACTGCTCCTGACCACCTAAGGAAGTTGTCTTTGTCCCTTGGTGCTGTGAAAGCAGAATACCATCAGCTGGGTGACGTGTGGTCCGGAAAAATTCATTTCTCACCGTTCTGGAAGCTGAGCCGTTGAAGGGCGGGGGCCCTGCAGACCTGGTGGCTGGTGGGGGTCCCTTTCCTGGACCATGGACAGCACCTGCTGCTGCCTCCCCAGGTGGGGGAGGGAGCGGGGCAGCGCTCTGGGGCCTCTGGATGACGCGAATCTCATTGATGAGGTCAGAGCACCCCTGCCTTCCCCTCCCAAGGTCATGACCTCCATACCTATGTGGTCAACCTGCGACTCTTCAGCAGACACAGACATTCAGGCCCGAGTATTTGTGAAGTTCCCGGGACGGGGACTGGGCATCCTGGGGAGATCCTACCTCCACCACACCAGGCACCTGTGGTGCGTCGGCCTCCTCGATGACACTGGAAGCACTAGCAGGGTTGTACTACAGGCTGGGTGTGGGGGTGAACCCACTCCGGGTACCCAGAATCCCTGGGCGCGCCACCTGGGCCTGCAGCTTGTTAATATTCCTTCTCCTGACCCTTACGTGCTCCTTGGGTTATGACTGTCCCTCTATAAAGCCTAAAGAACTGTACAGTGTCACCTGTGAGAAGCTGATTTAGAATCCCTGGGACACTTGGCAACATTGAGAGGCCGGGGTCTCGGCCAGGCCGGCACCCCTCTGCCAGGCATCTGTCTTTTGGAAGGAGCTTCTCAGGCCATCACCATGCACATGACCATTCAGGCCCCCTGCACTTGGGAGGGCGGCCTGGGCCTGCAGAAGGACTGACGCAGCCGGGAGAAAGGCGAGCACACAGCATGTACCTCCGTGGAGAGCGACAAGTGTTGTCAAGGAGACAGCACCTGCGCAGGGCTCTGCCTGGGTAGAGTCTTAGAGGAAATGGATCTTTTCAGAGCCCAACTCAGACACCTAACAGAACAGCTTAGAGGCCAGCATGTTCTTCAGCCTTGGAACAAAATTCTGAGCTTTCAAGGATGGATTAATGTGCACAGAACCTGATTGTTGGAGATCCTCTCTAACCTGATTCAAAATGATATCACCCAGTGTTGCTGTAATTGATGCTGTTAAAGAACATGTTTTATGAAGGAGCATCATGCCCATGATGAAAACGTAGGCTCAGTTAGATGCTTTTTTTTTTTTTTTTTTAGAATTCAGTATTGCATTCCAAAAATTGTGAAATTTTGGGAAACGAGACATGGAAGGAGCCCTAAGATCATCCAGTAAAACAAGCATACAGCTCCACGAAGCCCCAAGGCCGCTCTTCAACCTTCTCTATAGCTCCGTTTGAAAATGGAAAACACCATACCCTGTCTGGCGTATGTGGTGTCATGAAGACTGGTGAGGGACATGCAGATTAACCCAGCAAAGTATCACAAGCAAAAGGCAAAAGGATGTGCCCATAGTTTTGAAAAATAAGAAGTTCTCGGGGATAAATTGGGTAAACTTTTAAAGTTTATGTGCCTGTTTCCTCATTTTTGAGATGGTTGTGAAATGAACATCATTAAAATTGACAGACGCCCTCGAAATTGAAAATTCAAATAGCAGCTAGAGGAAATAAAAGAGCATGATTCTTAAACCCAAAAGATTACCAAGAACTCTCATAGATATCCCTTTCATCCTTAAATAGTCACCCTGCATAAACACTGCCACACTTTATTCTCAGGCTACATGTGGACAGACAGCAGCTCACACCTGTCTCCATGACATGGTTGACCTATACACCTTCAAAGAAGCAGTTCTCTGCTACAGAAGAGCAGGAAAATCGAAAGCAAGGCCAAAAGGAACCCATTTTCCAATTATCCCTCTAATCCCTTCTCTGAGCATCAGGTTTAAGGACAACACTTTCTGAATGAAACCATCAGGAAAACTTGAACTTTGCTTCAGATGGCTGGCTGCAGTATTATTCTTGGTGGGAAAATAAATAGCTGCTAATTGGGCATCCTATAGAGAATAAGAATGGTATACGTAAAAACATCAATATCAAGATGCCAATAACATCGTTCATAACATTACGGGGCACTCAATTCCGCAGTGGTTTTAAAATCCTGCACAGTAGACATTGGATATCCTACCAGAGTCGGATGGAAATTCAGCAAGGCAAATTCTAGTTCTCCAGGTCAAATTCTAAATGACCCCTAGACATTTGAATGAATCAAAACACATTTCTAAAAAGAGAACAATAGCTCATGACCAGCAACACACATGAAGTTCACATTTCAGTGTCTTTAAGTCAGGTCGTGTTGGAATCCGTCCTGGTTCACTTGCCCATGGCTGTTTGCAGGTTCCCGGAATCCAGGTGAGCAGTTGGACGGCTTGCACAGCTGAAGATCTTTACTACCTGGGCCTTGACAGAAAAAAAGTGCTCTGATCCCTGTCACAGGTCGTGGCCCTCAGCTTCAGCTGAACAATCGAACGTTTCCCAGAGAAGGCAGAAGAACTGATGCATCAGAAGCTTTCATACGAATGGGTAAGCCTTTCCAGACGGATGGACCTGGAAGCCTGGGACCAACCTTCCCCCTCCTCCCCTTCCGCCTTCTTCCAAACCTCCTCCATGGGTTCTGGGATTCCCACCACCACAGTGCCTTCCCAAGAACCACACACACAGACGTGGACACATACGCACACACAAAACACACACACACACACCTCACAAACTTGCTTTCGCGTGTGTGCACATACATGGCTGTGCACACGCAAGCTCATAAGCATACGTAACATATGTGCTCACACAGAGATCATTAGATCTCAAGAAGATGGATAGAGATTCTTTAAAATAAAGGGTACAGATGCCTTATCCAAATACCACGTAGTTCTTTGCCTTAATGCAAACGCTCATATCCTGATCTTGATAAAGAAACCATTGCTCTTTGATCAAGATGGTATTTTCAGATCTCAAGAGGATTTCCAACTGGTTCATCCACATTTGAACCTCTAGGTGGCAGCAGAAGTCCACAGTTGAAATGCTGAGCGCTCGCACGTTTGTGTGTGTGTGTGTGTGTGTGTGTGGGTGAGTGTGTGTGTATCCTGTGTCTGCAAGTGTGATTTGGGGATGGCACATGTGGTGTGATGATGCAGTGTGTACGTGTGATGTGTGTCACACATGTATGAAGCACAGGTATTTTAAGGGGGTTGGTTGCCCCCCCCCGCCCCCCCGCCCCCCCCCACGTCACTTTAAGGAACCCCTGTGTTAGGAAGTGAGCCCCTAGAGGAGGGTGCAGCTCAAGTGAGAGGCGGAGACCTTAGAGCCAGACAGATAGGGCTGCGCACCTGCTGCGTCCATCCCCTTGCCCTGCCCCCCTGCAGTCTTTGGATCCAGATCTTCCCTGTGGGTCAAGGTGACTGGAGCAGAGAGGCGTGTCTGTGGAAGCTTCTGCTGTGCCTGGAAGTGCTCATCCTTTTCCCTCTGAGCCCCTGCCTGTGTCCTGCTTATTTAACCTATTTTTACTGACTCTCATTGTGGAAGGGGGGTAACTGGCCGGCTCTGTGGCAGCAGGCTGTCCCCTGCCCCACGCAGGGCAGGTGAGCACACTGCCTTAACCACCTGGCAGTGGGCCGTGAGGATTTTGCTGCAACTCTTTTAAGAGGACAATGGAAAAATCTGGCTGTGAGACTTTTGCCTGGGGGCCCTGATAAGAGTCCTGGGAGACAGGCTGGTGATGACTTGCGCTTCCAGACCCAAGGTCCTTTGGTTTGCAGACAAGACGTGGGGAGAAAGGAAGGGTGGGGAGAAAGGAAGGGTGCCGGCACCCGAAGATGTGGGGACAGGGAAGTTCCCAAGAGGATGTCTTGCTTGCTGCTTTTTGGACCACTCAGGGCCCCTGTTTCCCCTTCTGCAAAATGGGGCCACGTGGCATTGAGAGAATTAAGCAAGGTGCTTGGCCTGGGCCTGGGTGGGAAGGCTGCATCATCAGAAGCTTGGATACAGTCTCTGGTGCCACTGTCCCAGCCCCGGGACACCTGCTCTTCTCCTCTCTCCCCAACAACCCTGAGGAGCTCAGCCTCGGCCCGGAGACTCTGAATTTCTGCCAGTTGCCCCATAAAGCACTAAAGGGGCTGGAGAACATGTGTGCACCAGGCCCCCAGCCAGCCCCATGCAAATGTCCCCTTTCCAATCTCCAGACGTCAAGGAGTAACTCTGAATGTCCCCGGCTGCTGGTGTGGCCCCTGGGGCTGGTGGAAGGTGACGCAAGCTAAGCTCCTTGGCAGCTCGGCGGAGCTGGGTGTCAGCACTTGCTGGTTTTGGTGGGAATCCAGAGAAACGTGCCCTGGGGTGGCCTCAGAGCCCCAGTCCCGGGCTTGCTTTGTTGATTTCAGAGCCTGGGAGACAGGGCTGTGCTCATTCACCCACATTCAGGGCCGGGGCGCCCTGTGCCCGTGATGCCCTTTTACCTTGGAATCAGCCTGTTGGTGCCAGTGCTCCTTGGGCTGGACCCTGGGGAGCTGCCTAATCCCGTTCTCAAACCAGACACAGCCGGGGTTTGGAAAGGGGTCACCTCGGCTGCTCCTAGTGAACTTGACCTTTGTCCTTAATGTTCTGCACCAGGGTCCACACATCCCAGTCTCCTCTCACCCCAGGTTCAGGCACACGTGAGAGCCCCCAGTTTGGACGAGTCTAGCTACGCTGAACGCTTCTCCTCGGCTCTAGATTCTATTTTTCAACCAAAGGGGATCTTGTGCCTTCAGGAAAGCAGCTCTGGTCTTCTCCCCACCCTCCCGATGGCTGCCAGGAGGATGGGGGGGGTTCTTCCCACGACAGACACCTGTCCACAGAAACCGTACCCCCTCAACTTCTTCACCCCAGTAAGACGCAAGGAGAAGCCAGTTCTGCCGGGCTCCACGGTGAGCTGCCCGGATTTGAACTTTTTAGAAAGCTACCTGGTGAGTGCTGCTGGGGCACGTGCATCTCCTCCAAGGGGTTTCTCAACTACTGAGCAGAACCTCTTCTATCTTCTCTGCTAAAACATCACCGTCAGAAAGGCACCAGGTCTGCCAGGTTTCAGAGTGACCGTTGGTATTAAATGAGACGCAGCAGTTTCAACCTCCTGGACTTGTCCTGGGAGACATGTAGGTAAGTGTCAGCTGCAATACATTTAGAAAGGGTGGGAGCCCTCTTGCGGACAAATCATAACAATTGGAATTTTTGTGAACAGAAAAAGATTCCACTCCCTTCCCTCTCATTCATTTGTTTTAACTAACAGTGTGATTGACACTAATAATGCGTCAGTCCGTAGCAGTAGTCTTCATGCACAGGTGACAGCCCCTAAAGTCCTGCATACTAACCCAGGGACAGGTGAGGGAAGGTGGGTAGCTGTTTCCCCAGAGCAGAGCAGAGCTCCTGCCGTCCTCCCCTGTGCTGCTCCCAGATGTCACGGGTTCAGTGAGGCAGCGGGCGCTGGGTCTCCTGAAGGCAGGGCCCTCAGCGTGGGCTTCCCGTGTCAGAGACTCAAGTGGGGGCTGCACAGATTCAAGAGTTCCGAGGACATTGGCAGATCTGGCTTGATTTGAACACATTCCTGCTCATTGTGTAACACAGTATCTAAGAGAAAATCCAGGTTGTTCCGGGGGGTGATCCTCCTTGCAATTTAACGATTGCCACTCAAACCAACACTGTCCGTGCAAAATTCTCGAGACCCTAATTGCTAAGACCCTCGCGTCTTCCTGTAAGGCTTCTAGGCCAGCAGCAGGAGGGAGCCAGGGGAGGAGGAGGAGCCGGGGTGGGGGCAGGTGCTGGGTAGCACCTGTCAAACTTGCAGCAGCCGGCTTGGTTTACTGGTCATGGGCAGAGAGGAGCCGTGCAGGGCTGCTGGCTTAGTAATTTGTAGATAATGAGCTCGGGGTGGAGGGCCTGTGGGTTTCCGAGCATATGTTCCAACAGATGGGATGGCCTCAGCAAGGGGAGGGGGTCCACTTGGACCTGCCAATCACAGAGACTTCCAGCTTCTGGAGCGAGCCACCCTTCAGAAAGAGAAAGAAAGAGACTGGACGGCAACTCAGAGTGCAGATCAGTTCAGGCTGAGCTTGACCCTCGGCCATCTCTACCTCTCAGGAGTCTCTAGGGCCCCTCATGAGCCTTCAGATGTGTCCCCAGATGTCACATGTGGGAAAACCTTTTCCTCCAGAGGCATGGCTTTCCAAGTGAGGCACCAGCCCAGCAGCGGCACCTGGAGCCGTGTGAGGACCTGGAATCGCAGCCCACCCCACCCCTGCTGGATGGAAAACTCTGGGTGGGCCTCACGCGGTCTGTGTGACAACAAGCTTTTCAGAGGATTCCTAGAGGTGCCAAGGTTTCAGAAGCACCAGATGAGCTCATTATCCACTTAAGGACGTGCTGTGGTTTGAATCTGGAATGTTCTCCCAAGGGCCACGTTCAAGTCTTGGTCATCAGCCTGCAGAACTCTTGGGAAACGGTCAAACCTGTAAAAGGCGGGCCCAGTGGGAGGAAGTTGAGAGACTGGGGTGTGCTCTTGAAGGAGGTATTGGGAATCCCTTTTCCTCTTGTGTTTATTTTGCTTTGCAGATGCCATGAGGCGAACAGGCTTCCTCTGCCATGTGCTTCCACCCTGGTGTTGGTTGTGCCACTACAGGTCCAAGCAACTGTGCTCGGAAATCATGGGCCAAAGTAAACTTTCTTCCTTATAAGTTGATTTTCTCAGGTGTATATAATCACAGTCCTGAAAAGCTGACTAACCCAGGCGAGAATGTATAATCTCAGGCCCAGAGCATTATTGGACACCAAATGGGATCCAAACAGACATTTTTGGAAGGACTATAGAAATGAAGGAGGGAACTCTGTGATGTTATATCACCTTCTCTCCTCAAATTTGAGAAGTTGTATTAAATCCCAGGAAGAGAACACCTCTGTATCATTTTGTTTTATTTTACACACTCCTCTGAATCAAGATAAAATCTAAGGACTGCACCTACAAGACTCCGCATTCTACTGTCATGTATACCTAAAAAGAATAGATTTTTTTTTAAAGAAAGTAAATATAAGCAAACACACAAAAGAAAAAAAGAGTCAATTCTATAGAGAAATAAAGGGCTGATTTTAGTTCAGTTTGGAATATATGCCATTCGAAACAGCAATTTTAAACCTACAATTTTATAAACGTACTAATTAAAACACAAAGCAGAGAAAAGCAAAACAGAAGACCAAACCCAGTTCCTGAAGTTCCTGCAGACAACGCACCCGCAGTTGGGTGCGTTGGCAAGACCAGCCACAAAAGCAGCACCCTCACATTTGGCTCAGGCATGGGTGTTGAAAGAGCAATTGCTACTCACAGGCACCCTAGATGGGCCCAGTTGCAGGTAACTACTGCCACCTCCAAGCACAGGAAATGTCCAGTCCTTCCATTGCAAAGAATATGGTCCTCTCTGCCAAACTTGCTCTTATCAGGCAAAGGATCTCTCCAAGTTACTTAAACTGACTGAGGTTTTAGTTTGCTCACCTGTGAAATGGAGCTATTAATATCCTCCTCAAATGCATTCTGTACAGGTTAAATGAAATGTGCCAACATCTCCCACCTGGCACCTGATGATGTCAGCAGTTTTGCGAATGTGGGTTGCTACCCATTAGTGGAAAGGAAAATCAATTTGGTGAGTCAGGATTCTAAGTGAATTTTTTGGTTGTTGATTTGGAATGATTTGCTGGGGGTTTGAATTCAAAACTTCTGAGTCAGATTTTCTATTTGTCAGTCCTTCTTTGCCGTAGACAGTGAGATAAACTCTTCATGAAGATTTTGTTTCAGTTTTATGTCTCATACACAAATACAGTCCTTAGTAGAGGTATGGGAAATTGGAAAACAGTCATATCTCATTCTTCCTTCTTCCCTCATCCTTTTATCTGTCCCTCAGAAAAACAGGGAAGCTACCTTGATCC
Organism: Ictidomys tridecemlineatus; assembly: GCF_052094955.1. NCBI lineage: Eukaryota > Metazoa > Chordata > Mammalia > Rodentia > Sciuridae > Ictidomys > Ictidomys tridecemlineatus. The sequence goes on along the minus strand of NC_135489.1, from coordinate 98,178,670 downwards.
CCCTGGAATGGATATTAATGGTAGGTACAATCTAAGTGGAGCAAGGATTTTTCTGCACTCGGCAAGTGTCGGTCATTACTGTAGCTACTTTTCTGCTTTCTGGGAAGGAAATGGTGAGCAGCAGAGTTTTCCTGAGAGTAGGACATTGCATGTATTCAGCCAGTCCCTAAGGGGCCAGTGGGCCTGCAGGGTCTTCCAGGGCAGGATCGGGCACTAAAATGCAACTCTAAAGAATAAAGGAGAGATAAAGAAGAGAGCACAGGTACCGTCCTTACCCTTTTTTCCAGGTGTTATCATGCAGGTAGTTGGAATACAGGGCATCAGGAGCTGGTGTGTGTGTGTGTGTGTGTGTGTGTGTGTGTGTGTGTGTGTGTGTGTGTGTAAGAGGGGGCTAGGAGTATAAATGGGAGAGGGTGGGGAATTCTCAGCCAGGGCTGCACCTCTGTAATGGAGGAGAAAGCAAATATGAGTGGTCTGAAGAGTGGAAAAAAGAAATGAAAGTCTGCAGGATAGCCCAAGATAAATGGGCGCCAGGCTGCAGGGACAGGGCTTATCCAATTAACTGAAAACCCGTGTAGCCACCACTCTCAGAAATAATAACTGCCCCTGGGTGTTGTCCTCGACCCCTAACCCCAGGCAGCTGGGCCACTGTGGGGACATGGGGGGGGGGTTGGGCAGGGGGGACTAGGCCCAGCTGTGGAGCACAAATGACCTCCATTCCACCGAACAATGACCTTAAGTCCAGGGGGCAGAAGCCAGGAAGATTTACCACCCAGCTAGCCTCCTCTCCATGGGCAGCAGCCGTCCCCAGCAGACATGGGCCCTGAGCCACCTCCCCTCACGTCTGGGACACTGCAGCAGCTGAGCTCAGAGCCACAGGACGATCCATGCCTGGTGGGGCAGAAGCTCCTTCCTGCTCAGCCCTGCTGGCCAGATGTTGGAAGGCAACCAAACTCTGGTGGACAGTAAACCTTAAGCATTTTATTCTAAGGATCTAAATAAGTCAGGTTTCTACGTATTTATATTCAATCAAATTTATTTTAAGTGACACATGAAGACATAAAAACTGTACTTATTAATGGGGTAATGTGATATTTTGATTCATACACCCGTGGTGTAATGTTTAAAGCAGGATTGATATATCCATCTCCTCGAACATTTATCATTTTTTTATAGTAAAAACTTGCAAAGTCCTTTCTTCTAGCTTTTTGAGATATTATGAAATATGACATTACAATTGTCACTTATGGTCACCCTACTTCTTACACCTACCTCATTGGAACTTGGGGCCTCCCTCCCTCCTGACCTCTCTTCTCAGCCTCCGGAGGGTATAACCACCCTCATGTTCTATGAGATCAACCTTGTTAGATGCCACAGATGAGTGAGATGGCTTGGTGCTTGGTCTTTCTGTGCCTGGCTTATTTCACTTAACATAATGACCCCCTGTCCCATGTCACAAATAACAGCATTTCATTCTTTTTATGGCTGAGGATTTTTCCCTTGTGGGTATGCACCGTATTCTCTCTAGCCCCCCCCCGCCGCCCCCCCGCCCAGTGGATGGACACTTGGGTTGTTTCCAAGTCTTGAGGATGGTGAAAGTGACTTGCCCGTCCCCTGTCCTCATCCCATCCAAGAGTGTGTGGGCTGGATGGGCAGAGAGCTGACTTGCACATTGGGGTGGGAGATGAAAGAGAAGGAGCCTGCTTTTAGGAACACATTGATATAACTACTTTCCAAAAAAGCCAAAAGTCCTTCAGCTTTAACATCCAACTTTGTTGTCCTTGTTGTTTTCTTCTAGAAATATGTGTTTGAATTTTTGTGTGGTACCCGAGAATCTCATTATGAATTCACCCATTCGAAAAATATCAGTGCAGCGCTTTACCCACTGGAACCCCCAGCCGCCTCTCTCATTAGCAGTGTGACGGAGACTTTAGATGTGGGTTCGCAACCTCGACTGAGCCACCTGGAAAGCCACATCAGGATCCCGATTTCAGTCAGTCTCACTTCTGGGTACACATAACCAAAGGAATTAAAAGCAGGCACTTGAAGAGATATTCATAAACCTGTGGTCTACAGAATCGTTATTCACAACACCCCAAACGTGGAAGCAATCCAAGCGTCCATCAATAGATGAATGGATAAGCCAAGTGTGGTCCAGCCACACCACGGAACATGGTTCACCTTGAGGTGGATAAAAGGAAGGAGATCTGGCACATGCTACAACACGTGTGAACCTTATGAACAGTGTGCTAAGTGACTTAGGTCACACACAAGAAGCCACAATTTTAAAAAAAATCCCAATGTTTAGGCCCTACGCAACCAATTTAGTTAATATTTCCAGAAACAGATCTCTGATTTCCTGTACTCACCTCATTTAGTGAGTATATCTGAGAACCACCAGGTACCAGCCACTCTGAGGTGACAGTGAACAAAAGCAACAACAATGTCCCTTTCCTACCTGGACTTCCATCCTAGACGGGGAGACAAAACTTCATAACTATGCAGAATTTGTACTGTGCATTGGAATGTGATCACTTCAATGGGAAGAACCAGGTAGGTTAAGAGGGACTGGAGTGGAGAAGGGGGTGGTAGAATGGGTATTATGGTGGGCATTGTTATTTCAAAGGATCTTCTGACGGTACTATAAGGGTACAAATGAAAAAAAAATCACATAAGGCATACATTGTCAGTAATTTTTTTTCTCACATATTAGGGTAGCAATTCTGCAAACACTTGATCCGCATGCTAGGATTAAACAAATCTATATACATGCTGCAGGGAAAGAGACCCCGTTTCCTTACTTATAGAGAAAGGTACAAAAAAGGAAAGGAGGCAGAGATGCCAAAATGAACCCTATCCTTCTTGATTACAGCCAAAGATAGCAATATGGACCCCTATTTATTTTAATGTGCATGCAAATGAATATGCAGACATACCCCCCCCACACACACAGAACCACAAACTCGGGTTTATATACATGCACATTTTTCTACTTCTGTTTGCTGAAAAGGCTTAAAAACTGACACTCCCCTGGCAATTAGCCTACTCAACAGCTACAACTTGGTCTGTATCTGTTTCCCATAGAAGGAACAAAGACTCCGTGGAGAGAAGTCTTGTTCTGCACTGGGGAAGAGAAAATTTAAAATGAGCTTGGAGTATTTTACTCTTCTAGAAAGTGAGCAAGTTTTTAAAAATGGGGAAGGAGGTGGAAAAATGGGAACATTTCAACAGGAACAAACCTTAAAAGAGCACCAATGGTCAAAACTAGAATAATTTTATCAACAGAAACAAATAACCATCACCTTTGATCTTACCCCAAAGAACAAAATGAATGGCCGTGAATCCGTGCTGGTACACATGATGGACTCCATACTCCATGGCGGGGAGGAACGCATCTTGCTTATGGAGCAGTTGCAATGAATAAACTCAGAAGACTGAGGAAGCCCACGTGGACAATTTATGCAGGCAAGTCCACTGATAAGTGCCAGTTAGTGGTCAGAACTTCAGTGAGAACCAGGATACTGGCATAGCCCGAAAGCATCCCCCACCCAGTCTCCCTGCTGGTGTGGTAGTTTTCATTCATGTCCACAAATCCTTCAACACTCCTCCCTCTGGGAAGTGGAGCTCAGCTCCCCTGAGCCCTACTTCCATGAAGGACCAAGCCATGGAAAGGAAGTTACTGAGTCTTCAGGGCAGAAAACTGATACCACCTTAATCGGGGCCAAGCTGCCACCCCAGATGAGAAGCCATGTTGATATCATGCCTCCCTTAATGTGAGACGAGACAGACAGACCTCTATGGCGGTCTTCGTGAAATCTGCAACTGTGTCACCAGGAGGAAATACCATATAAGCCCCCTTTAAGGGGATTCTGCAAACCACTTGATAGGTATTACTCAGAGGTGTCAAGGCCACGCAAAACTCCAAGGAATACTACAGATTGGGGACCAGAGAGAAATGGGTGCAATGGAATGCAGTGCATTGTCCTAAATGGATCTTGGAAGAAAAAATAAATAAACATTAAGAGACAAAGAGATGAACTCGCATAGTCTGCAGTTCATAGCATTTTATCTACGGTGAACACACCGTGGCTTTCTGAGATGTTGACTGATGAAGAAGCTGAATGAAGGACCAGGAACTTGCAGCACCATATTCGAAATTCTTCTATAAATTTAAAGTGATTTAAAATCAAAGAGCCAAATTACAAAAGAAGAAGAAGAAGAAGAAGGAAAAGGAGAAGGAGAAGGAGAAGGATGTGGTCTATATACAATGGAATATTCAGCCACAAAGAAGAATGAATTCCTATCATTTGTAGCAAAATGGATAGAAAAGGAGGACATTATGTCAAGTGAAATAAACCAGACGCAGAAAGAGAAGTACAGCATGTTCTCTCACCTATGTGAAAACTAAAAAGAATAATAACTTGAAAATGAAATAGTGATTCCTAGGGACCAAGAAAGATGCGAGTGGGAGGGAGGGAGGAGACATGAAGATTGGGTATGACCAGTGCACTTTGTGTGACTGTCTAGGGACATCACCCTGAATGGAGTTAATGTGTACAATGAAAACAATCCAAAATAAAAATACAAAACAAGAAAAAAGAAGGAGCAATGGGCCTTACAGGCCTTCAAAGAGTAGCAAGTAATAACAAGTGCGTGCTCAATAAGGCCAGACAGTCCACCTATGAAAGCCCGCAGACTGGGCGGTCCTCACTGAGAACCAGGCCAGTCTGATCACTTCTTTGCTGGCTCTTGGTGACAAAAGATGACCACCATCTCTTTGGTAGTAGATAAGAGAAAATGGGGAGAGGTTTTGTATTAATCAGCTTTTTGTTGCTATCCCAGTTACACGAGAGCATCAGCTTATAAAGAGAAAAGGCATTTGGGGGTCAAAGTTTTGGAGGTCTCTCTGCATGATCATTTGGCTCCCTCTCCTTTCGGGCTGAGATGAGGCAGCACATCACGCCGGGAGGCATGTTGGCAGAGAAAAGCGGGTCCTCTCTGGGCCGGGGAGAGAGCTCAGTTGGTAGAGTGTTTGCTTCGCAGGCACAAGGCCCTGGGTTCACTCCCCAGCACCCAAACAACAATACGGGCTCTTCTCGTAGCCAGGAACGAAGCAGGAGGAAGAGAAACAGACCAGGCCCCCAGGCCCCTTCCTGGGCACACCCCAATGACCTGGCTTCCTCCCATTGGGTTCCACCTCCCAAAGGCTCCAGCACCTCTCAATCGCCCCCCACGCTAAGAGCCAGGCCTTCAACCCAGGGTCCTTTGGGGGTCATTCCAGATCCAAACCAGAGCAGGGGTTTTCAGCCTCAAGATCCACGGCCTCCTCCACTGTGGCGAGTTCCAATGTGGAGATTTGTCCCTGTCTGGAAAAAAATCAGTCCTGACTGGAGACATGTTGGCCTGAGCCAGTTGCAGACCAGAACAGCGGGTTCTAAACTCCTGAAACTTGTGCCGTGGCTTCAGCTGGCTCTCAGGGTTTTCACTTTCCTTTCCCTCCCCTCGAGCCTCCATGTTGGAGCCAAAGCAAACTTTCCCACGGGAGGAAGAAGAAGGAGCCCGCGGGCCGCTGGCCAAGAGACACCCTCAGCAGCAAGATCAAGAGTGCCCGGGGACTCCCGCCGTCTCACTCTAGGGTGGCCGGTTGCTGTTTCCAGGATGTGAGCACCAGTTTCAGTTACAGAGATTCCATGTGGAAATGACTTTGTAGAAGACAGGTGGGGGTGGGGAGGAGGAAGTCATGGTCAGGGACAAGGGGACGCTCAGATCACTTGGGAAGAGATCCATCAGAAACAATTCCAGAAGATATCAGGATTCTCTTTCCTCTTCCTCCAAAGAGCTTATAAAATGCATCTGTGGTTGTGTGTGTGTGTGTGTGTGTGTGTGTGTGTGTGTCCCCCATATCGGGTGTGGATACAGTCAGAGACATCAATACCTGGAAGGAAGGAACCCAGGAACACAGGGAACGTGGCTCTAGCCAAAGATTCACTGTAAACCGTGTCTCTGGATGAACAGCAGATTCCTCACGTCTTAACTCAGGGTTCTAGAGATTTTATTCTTAATTCTCAGAAAAGTCCTGGTGAGATTTGAGACATTCAAAGTAGAAAATTATGGCATTTTATGGAATTCATCTGTCACCTCCCCATCTGAACCAGTGGGCACATGTGCACACCCACACCCACAGCCACACACACACACACACACACACACACACACACACACACACTCAATGAAGGTGAGATGAATTCCTGTTTGTGTTCTCCATTTAAATTTCTCAATAAGCCCCAAGATGAAAGTTGACTGAACATGGACAAAATGTTTCCAGATGCCGTCAGCAGCCATCTCTGGTAACGAGGGACGTGTGAGTGAATGTGGATGTGGATGTGGATCAGAGTCAGCTCACTGTTGTCGGACCGCGTCCCGGGACTAACGCCAGCACAAGCAATGCGGAACTCTGACTCCAGAGCCTAAATCTCAGTGATCAGCGTTGGCCTCTTTCCGATTCCAAGACAAGCAGACCATCGTCCACAGGACTCAGTACGAAAGTCTGGTACCTGGCGAGTTGCAATTGGACGGCCACTCTCCCCACAGCACAGCAGAGCAAGGCTTTCCTTTCTGGTGGCCACTCTCCCATCCGGACCAAGAGCTCCAGTGGGGTGAGTCCTGCAGTCCCTATGAGAAGGAACAGCCCTGCTGGACCAGGCTGCCACCCCAGGGCCTCCACGGACTGCAATGGCTTGTGTGGGTTGAAGAGACACTAAGCACAAGCACCCAACCTGCGATGCTCAGTGGACTCGGCCACTGATGGCTGAGGGCAAATCACCAAGACAAGAAGGAGTCTTTGCTGAAATTGTTGTAGGCTTAAAAAACACCTAGTGATCTGGCTTATGGCATCAAAATGTGGATTCTTGTTGTCAGCAAGGGGTCGGGGGCAGTCTCACATAGCCAACACAGCACAGACGGCAAAACCACACTTTGACACGTTTTAGGAGAAACAAATCAAAACCATTCATGCATTTAATTACTCATAAGACACAGATGGATGGAAGAGATTAAGAGGGAAAAAATATGGACAGAACAAGCTTGGAGTTAATAAACACAGCACATACAAAAGCTGCTGGAGATGCAAAAATGCCAGGGTCAGATGAGCCAGCTCTGCTGTGAAACCTTTCATCTTAGCCAGCAGCATGCAAAGCAGGGCACACTGCCCACCTCGTGAGGAAGGCCCAGCACCAGGCCACAGAGAACAGGAAGATGTTTCCCAAGCGCAGTCCTTGCATAGGGGAGAAAGATCCAGGTGTGCAGGGGCTGCTGCTCAGAGCCCTGCACAGCTGCAGATCACGAGTGCATTCCAACTGGCTTAGGGCCCTGCATCTAGACAGGAGGAGGGGCCAGTACACTTTGGCCCGAAAAGGGAGCCAAGGCAGAGAGGACGATTCCTGAATGTGCAGATCACCCTTCCAATGCATGTCTTTCAAAATATCAGGGACCTCCCTAAGCAGGGTCTCATGTCTCTAAACATTCGAATTTCAAATTGAAGCCCAAAGTGCTGAGGATTATTTTCCTTCATCCATATTTTAGCCATTCTTAAAATAGAATCTGGAGGGTATTTCCCCCAATATCGTTCAAGACACATGCTCTTTTATTGAATTTTTTACTCAGAATAATTACGCCCTGAAATCATTGCCTTCCTCCATTTAAACGACAATAATAGTGATTGCATAGATGTGCTTTGGAAGGATGAATCCGATTTCAAAGTGAAAAAAAAAAAAACCAAATCTAATGTCATTAGGGACACTAATATTTATTCCAAGCAAACCCTTTCACATTATGGAATAATTAAACTAGGGAATTAAGTTCACATTTTAAAGTTTTTTTTTTTTTTAAATAAAGTGAGATTAACATTTCACGATATAAACATTGTGTGGGCTGCAAATTGTGGTGTCTAAAAGTGAAGTTTTACTGGCACACAGAGTCATGCTTATTCACAGGCACCTTGCCTACGGCTGCTTTCCCGTGGTAACTACAGAGTTGAGCAACCGTGGCCAAGACCAGACAGTGTGCTCCTGGCTTTGCACCCCAGTGCACTACCGCCTTGGTGATGTCTTCATAATGCAATGACTTTTCCCAGGGACATTTGTGCCACCAGACTATGACATTGCATTCATTTAACGGTGGTGCATGTTCCTGATGGCAATCAAGAGAGGTCTAACTCAACACTTTAAATTCACAGGGGAGTGTAGATTTTATTCTGCTATCTTATTGGATGGCAAAGTATGTCTTTATTATGCAATGACACTATTGTTGTGCCATAGACAATAATACATATTGATAATTCCAGGGTGGCTGTTCATCATCAGATTTCCAATCATGGGCAGAAAAATTAGGAAATTTAAAATATGATACTTTATCACAGTAAAATTATTTCCCCCAAATTATGTATGTTTGTACACACACTTCCACAGGTGCACTTCACGTTATGCTGGGGCTATGTCTACACACACACAAACACATAACACACTCATGTGTACCCTAAGTAAGCTTCCAGATGGCTTTTTCGTTAACCAAGCAAACAAAGCTGTTTATAGATGGTTAATTAATTATATTGTGTTTGGTTGCAGCAGTTGAAGAAATATACACAGAGAAAATAAATTTCACTAGTTTTCCAGAAAGAACATTCGTTCAAAGAGTTGAGCACACTGGGAAGAATCTCAATAGTAATTTAAAAACAGGGCAAGATTTTAAAACTATTGTAATAAATTTTATAATTTATAATCAAAATTATGAACTATTAGATGATGATAGAAGTTATTTTTGTTACATTGAGGATGAGAAAACTTTTAAATAAGACTCAAATATCATAAACCAATAAAAGGAACAAAGATTTAAAATTTCTAGCTCATTAAGAACTTAAATTATTCAAAGGATACTTCAGCCTCATAAAAACTAATGCAAATTAAAATTACGCCTGTTAAATGACAAAAAAAAGTCTAAAAACTTACTTCTCCCTGAGATTAAAAAAATGGGGATTATCACATAGTTTTCTTTTTTAAAAAATTTATAAACAGACAAGACATCTGTGTCATTTAAAGGTCAAAAATCATGAAGTTACACAGTTAATTACTTGAACTACAAATCAGTCAAAATGATTACATACTTCAGTATTAATGTTGATACTCTTAAAATCTATACCATTACTTTCACTATAAATTAATTATTAAATGACTTATTAAAAATCACTATAAACGTGAACAAAAGATGTAACTCGTAGACTCTCAGGATTTGCGGCAGCTGGAAGGGTTGAATTTGTTCAATTCATGTAAAACCTGTGACATGCTCAATGGAGATAAAGAAAAATGCAGAATCTATGTACAACGAGATGCCATTCAGCCTGGAGGGATGAAATGTTGTCATGTCTGGAGGACACTGTGCTAAGTGGAAGAAGCGGGCACAGAAACGGCACATGATCTCACTCATGCAAAAGCTAAAGATGTTGCTGTCACAGGCGTTGAGAGAGGATGGGGGAGAGGAACCGTGGGAAAAGCTGCTTCAATAGGTTCTAAGCTACATTTAGGAGAAATAACTTCTAGTGCGCCATGTGTCCATGTATCAAAATAGACATTACCCCATAAATATGTGCAATCTTTAAACGTGGGGCATGCGAGGAGCTCCCACTTCACACACACTCTGCCGGAAACAATTTTATTCTGATGAAATTGTCAAGTGTTGTGAGTATGGGAAGCCCTGGGTACGGTGGTTGAGAAGCCAAATTGGTACAACCACTGGACCTCAGAAAAGAAATCCCATCCCTAGATCTACTCTCTAGAAACGTGTGTGTCAGAACCTATGTTGTTTGAAGAACATGCTTATAATGTCAAGATACACATACAACCATAACTCATCAGGAGCAGAATGGATAACTGAATTGGGTGGAATTAAAAACAGGAGTCAAAGTGAGTGAAACTGAATCATCATCAGTACACAGATAAATTACTTAGCTACAACATTTTGATCATGGTGAGTCAGAAATACCCACGACAGGATTGTATTCATGTACTACTCAAAACATTCAAAACTGAACAGCATGTTTTTTAGAGATCTGCACATATTTAATGGAATTCTAAGGGAAACAGAAAATGGAAAACACAAAAAAATCAGGATAATGGTTAGTTCTGAGGGAAAAGAACAGGAAGAAAGCAAGATGAACTCAGGAAGAGGGTGGAATTCAGCAAGGCAGATTGGGACCCCAGAATCTTAATGATTTTTTTTTCTTTAACTGATTGATGAGTACAATTGTGGTTTGTAAAATTACTCTTTATGTCTTAAAAATCATAATAAATATTTTATTCTATTACTTAATAAAACTACCAAATATTATTTGTTAATAAAATATTACTAGAATAAAACCTGTTTTTTTTTTTGCTTGTTTGTTTTTGGTATCAGTGATTGAACTTAGGGCCACTCAAACACTGAGCCACATCCCCAGCTCTATTTTGTATTTTATTTAGAGACAGGGTCTCACTGAGTTGCTTAGAGCCTCACTGTTGCTGAGGCTGGCTTTGAACTCGCGATCCTCCTGCCTCAGCCTCCCAAGACACTGGGATTACATGCATGTGCTACTGCACCCAGCAAGAATAAAATCTATTTTTTAATGGTAAATGACACATTGTTACATTCTATATTCTTATTTTAATTCACAGTACTGAAATCTATATTCAAAAGTGAAATACAGTGTTCAGTTATCTTTTTCAGTACTAGCATCTTAAGCTTCTAGTGTTAAGATTATAACTAACTTCACTACATGAAGTGAGGAATTTTCAATTCTTGTACAGTCTGGTTCAAATGTTTAGGAATTATCTAGTTTGTATTTGTTTAGTTTCATTTTGTTTTCTTTCACTAATGGTGACTTTTGCTTATTTTAAAGGTCCTTTTCATTCTAAAATGCAAGTCAAAGCAAAGGACTAGGTCAAGTAATCAAAAAAATGTTTTGCTGTTGCTTATTGAATGTAAGCATCCTCCAGCACCCTAACATTGCATGACCCCCAATTGTGTGGGTGAAGCTGCTATTGAAAAACAGGTCAGTAAAGGGGAATCACGTTTTCATGCCACTTCACATTCCATTGTTCCTTAATGGACTCAGGTGAGCATTTCATGGCAAACATTCCTCGTTCTTCTAGGGAAAGAACAGCCAGGGTGCTCCTCAGGATGAGTTCCACAGCTCCTCACTTCACTTTCTGAATGATAGCCTGGTAATATGACAGAATATTTTAGCTAATAATAAATTTCGAGCTTTTGTATTATGGGCTCAATTATGATCTCTCCAAAAAACTGGGTCTATATTCAAATATAGTATATTTATAAAAGGGTCTTTGAAGATGTAATTAAATGAAGGATCATGAGATAAGGAGATTATCCTGTCTTATCTGTAGTATAGCCAAGGCAAGCCAACAGATATGGACAAAAGAGACACACAAAGTGAAGGCAATGTGAAGACAGAGGTAGAGAACGGAGTGGAGTGGCCACGAAGCCAAGGCATCTGGAAAACACCAGAAGCTAGCAGAATTGAGGAAATGGCCTCCCCACAGCCTCTTGATGGAACAGGGACCTGCTGGTACCTCGATGTAATATTCTGGCATCCAAAACAGTGAAAGAATGAATTCATGTTCTTTTGGTCCATCGGGTTGGTGATAATCTGTTACAGCAGCCACAGGAAACCAATACAGATTGTTGTACTGGAAAATGAGATGCTTCTATTACAACCATCTAGAAATGTGGGAATCGTGTCAAAGTTGGGCAATGCGCAGAAGTTGCATTAGTTTTGAGGGTTTTTTGTATATAAAAATTCTTGGATTGCCCTAAAAGCACAAGTGACAGGATTATGAATGTTGAAGGCCCTGCAAGTGAGAACACTGGAGACACTAAAGAGTGCAGTAGAGAAATCTTGAATCTCAGCGAATGCATGTGTAGGCATAGATAATGTGGACGGAAATATGGGCCTTAAATGTACTTTTATTATCGAGAACTTAGAATAACATGTAAAACATGTTGCCAGAAAAACGCAGGAACATCAGCCCTTGTTCTATAGGCAGAGGACTTGGCTGAGTGGTAGGCTGTGTGCAAAGATGAACTTCTGAGCAATTGATTTCCATATTTAGCTCAAAAGATTTCCAAGTGAAGTTCTGAAGGTATGGCTTGGTTTCCTTTTTCCTGAGTCTAGTGCAAAAGGAAAAAGAGGTGGAGGAAGGAACCGTTAGGCAAAATGAAACAAACAAACAAACAAATTGCATGATTTAAGACATTTGCAGTCCAGTTGTAAAAGATGCTCGTCTTAGGAGATTCACGGTTAGGAGAGTATGCTCTGGAGAGAAGCCCAAAGGTACAGCTAGACAGCAAGATCATGCGTGTGACGCATGGATGCATTTCAGCAGAGACAGTAATAAAGAAGGGGTTCTCCAGGAAGTATCTGAGAAGGACTCTCTTGTCTAGTGATATGAGTCCCTGTGACCTATACAGGAGGTCCACAGGGCTTCTAATAATGGTTTATCAGCAGAACGACCACTGACCTGCGCTGAAGGGAACTGAGAGGAGAAAAATGAAGGAAAGCTCTTGATCCTCTGGGACTCTACAGGCAGATGGAATCACCTACATAATCACCCCAATTATCAGAGTGCCCCAATTCCCATGTCGGCTGCCCTTCTAAGGGACAGAGAGAAGCCACACAAGCGAGGAGGCAATGTGAAGATCAAGGCAGAAACTGAAGTGATGTGGCCGTAAACCAAGGAAGCTGATAACCACTAGATACTAGAAGGTGCAAGGAACAGAATCTCCCCTCTGGAGATTAGCTGAATGCTAACACCTCAACTTTGGGATTCCGGCCTTCATAATAGTGAGATGATTAATTTCTGTTGTGTTAAGCCAAAAAAGTGTGTTGAAACTTGTTGCAGTATTCCTACAAAGCTAATACACTGGGACAGGCCGTGAACCCCAGAGGCGAGACCCACCAATTTTTAAGGCACTGTGGGTACTTCAAACCTAGAAGCAGGAAGCCTAGACAGGTTGTCTGAGTTTCCAACTGAGTTTCCAACTGTAAACAGTCACACAAGTATTTCCACGGCAGAACAAGAAAGGCCTGTATTTCACCTGTAACTTAGTTGTCTTGGTTTGAAACATATTCACACTGTGAATTAAGATAAAATAAAATTGCAGAACTGTTAGGGTGTGGATCTGAAATATTCCCCCAAGCTCAGGAGTTGAAGGCGTGGTCCCCAAGGCAGCAAGTGTTCAGAGATGGGGACTTGAGGGGGTGACTGGATCATGAGGCTCTGACTCATGGATGGATCGACCCATGGATGGATCTGACGGGACGGGGACGTGGAGAGGCGAGGGACACTTCAGGAGGCGGGGCCCGGTTGGAGGGAGTAGGTCATGGGACCATGTCCCTGAAGGCTGCCCTTGGTTCCCAGCCTCTTGCTCTTGCCGTCTTTGCTTGTCATCCCGGATGAGGTGGGCAGCTTGACTTCACCACGTGCCCTGTGCCGTGACACTCTGCATCGACACAGCTCAGCAGCAGTGGAGCCAAGCATCCACCAGGCAAGATAAATCTTTCCTCCCTCAAGTTGATTTTCTGAGACATTTTGTCACAGTGATGGATGGGAAGCTGACTAACCCAAGAACTGAACAGCAGGACAAATATGAACCGCACCTCCTTGGGCTAAGTCTATTTTTAGTTATTTGGATATTGATTTATGCACATGTATGTTTTAGACAAAATTCATCGGCATTTCATTTTCTGCTACCATAATCGAACTAATTTTTCATTTCCGTATATCTGAGACACATATTTTCACATATTTATGGGAAATGGCACGTCAAGTCGATACACGTGTACCATGTGTCATGATCCAGGAAGAGTGATTAGCACTTCTATCTCTGCAAACGTGAATTCTCTCTCTGTGTTGAAAACTCTGCTACTCTTCTTAGAAAAGAACTAACTCCTCCTCTATAAATTGTGTTTGGGCAGCTCTTATAAATAAAAGGAAAAGCTACGAACCTGATTTTTAAATTTTTAAAAGATGGCTTCATTCACTCACCGACATTAAGAACACGGAAGGAGTTTGCTTTGAGGGATAGCACACTTCTGGAAATCGTCGGGCTTCCTCTTATAGAGACTCAAAGACAACCACGTTTTTAGTCCCCTGGAACATGATGGCCAATATTCTTTCAGAAACCACAGGTGAGAACTTGTTAGAGGGACTGTAGACGTAAGGGGGACTTATTAGAGGACAGGTGTAGATGTCACACATCAGCAAACACTCTGGACAATAGGGCCACACAGCAGCAGTGACTAGGGTGCCGTGCCCGCAGCTGAGCACTTTACAGTGTGTGGGGGGGGAGAGATCTGCTGTCGTTTCTTGGTGCCTGGAGCTCTCCACCACAGTGTGCCCATCCCCACCCTCAGCTGAGCCTCCTGGGGTTGGCGCGGCCTGTATCTGGCCTTTCTTCATCTTGTTCACTGATGAGAGTGTGTGGCCTGGGGTGGGAGTGGGAGCATCGACACACAGGCCCAGGTAGAACGAAACACGAGAACTGCATGAGAATACTGGACCCGATAGAATGTGGCTTCAACCCAATTTAGTGCTCAAAACGATCATCTAAAATTGGCACTCAGGATTTTAATTGGCAGCGAGGCGTAAGACACTTGAGGCTCTATCCTTCCTGTGCCTCAGGCTGGTGCCGGTCAGCACGGGGCCTTGTCCTCCCCTGCAGCACTCTCAGAGCAGCAGCTGCAGTGGGTACGGCGCCCATCAAGTGTCCCCAAGCCCTGTCTCCATCCTGAGGCGAGGGGCCATTTCCCCACAAGCTGCATGTAAAACAACAGAGAGCCCCAAACTCAAAGCCCCCCGTCACGTGAGATAAGGCTCCTGACGTCCGTGCTGCGGATGCTGCTCTCCTTCGGCAATGCATCGGGGCCCCTGCACAGCAAGAAGGGGTGACGCCATCTGCTCACCATCTGGGTAAGAACAGAACAACATTCCTTTAACGTAGTCTGGAAATCAGGCCTGCTGCTCCGTGAAGGGTCATCCTGAGGTTTTATTGCCTGTAAAGTGGCTGGTCATTGCAGCTCGTTTTGTAATTCGGAGTCACTTCTATAAAACCAGAGGCCAGCCTAGCAGGGCCTTCGTGACAAGCCTCCCACATAAGCCTGCTCGGGGCTGCCTCTGTGTGCTGGAAAACAGGGACCTGCAGGGACTCGGGAGAACGTCTGGAGGCCCAGGGTCGGTCTGCATGGCGCTGGCGACACGGGCGGCCAGGCCCTGCATCCACAGGACAAGGCAGCCAAGGAGGCTGGGTTCTTCTCCCCTAGCTCAGCCCGTCTGCTTTGGGACACGGCATCTGTGGGACTCTGGACTCCAGGACCAGATGTCCTTCTGAGACAAACCCAACGGCTGAGAGAAGTTCCAGACCAGGGAGGGATGAGGCCAAGGAAAGAGCTGAGGAGATAACAGAGAAGTTTCCAGAAGTGATTCACAGCCCCCGATGGGAAAGCTCTGTGGGAATGTCCCGGCAGTCTATTTTCCTTTTTATGTGTGCCTGAGCATACCAGTGCACAAAAAAGAAAGAAAGGGAACAAACCTCACAACTCTACGTGGCCAATGAAGGCCAAATAAGAGATCTGTTTCAACCACATAAGAATATTCTAAGATCAAAAACACATTTACTACAAACTGTCAGCCGTCAGCATCTATTATATCTTTTTTCCTTATTTGTTCTGATTTGTTATCTATGACAGCAGAATGCATTTCAATTCAGAGCACACAGAGAGAGCACGATTTCTCATGTCTCGGGTTGTACCCAAAGCAGAGTCCCACCACTCGTGTCTTCACACTTGTACGTGGGGGAATGATGCCCATCTCATTCCACCGCCTTTCTTGCCCCCTCCCTCCACTTCCCTCCCCCTTCCTTTACAGTTCCTCATTCCTCTCATGCTCCCCCACCACACCCCCGTTATGGATCAGCATCCTCATATCGGAGAAAACATTTGCCATTTGGTTTTTGGGGATTGGCTGACTTCACTGAGCATTATCTTCTCCAACTCCATCCATTTACCTGCAAATGCCATGATTTTATTCTCTTTTAGTGCTGAGCAATATTCCATTGTGTAGATACACCACATTTTTTTTATTCCATTCATCCACTGAAGAGCATCTAGGTTGGCTCCACCATTTAGCTATTGTGAATTGTGCTGCTATGAACATTGATGTGGCTGTGTCCCTGTAGTAGGCTGTTTTAAGTCCTTTGGGTATAGGATGAGGAGAGGGATACCTGGGTCAAATGGTGGTTCCATTTCAAGTTTCCCAAGGAATCTGCATACTGATTCCCATATTGGCTGCACCATTTGCAGTCCCACCAGCAGTGTGTGAGGGTGCCTTTCCCCACATCCTCGCCAACACTATTGTTTGTATTCTTGATAGCTGCCATTCTGACTGGGGTGCGATGAAATCCTAGAGTAGCTTTGATTTGCATTTCTCTAATTGCTAGAGATGATGAGCATTTTTTCATATATTTGTTGATTGATTGCCTATCACCATCTGAGAAGTGTCTGTTCAGGTCCCAGGCCCCTTTGTTGTTTGGGTTATTTGTTTTTTCGGTGTTAAAATCTTTGAGTTCTTCGTAGACCCTAGAGATCAGTGCTCTATCTGAGGTGCGTGGGGTAAAGATTTGCTCCCATTCTGTGGGCTCTCTATTCACCTCACTGATGGTTTCTTTTGCTGAGAAGAAACTTTTTAGTTTGAATCCATCCCTTTCATTGATGCTTGATTTTCATTCTTTCAATAGAGGAGTCTCATTAAGGAAGGCAGGGCCTGAGCCATCATGATAGAGATTTGGGCCTACTTTTTTTTTTCTATTAGGCACAGTGTCTCTGGTTTAAGTCAGAATGATTTTAATGTTGGTTTCTGGTTCTTCTAAGCTTCCTTCAGAGTGAGGAGATATTTAAAATTCTTTATTCTATGAATCTCTTATAACTTGGATATCAAAAGTAGATGAGGATAACACACAGAAAGAGAGCTGTAGGCAAACTCTACTTCTTAAAATAGAGAAAACAATCGTCCAGATCAGAAACAGTAAAAACTATGACACTTCATAACCCCAAAATCTTACCTTGAGGATAAAAAGTGGTTCATCATTAGAAACTTTTAAAATAAAATCCCCTACTTTAGGAGACTGACATATCTTAATAATTCCTCTGAAGAAAGGAAGAATGGGTAAAATTTAACATTTACTGTTTTTGTATAAACAAATAAATTCAGGATAAAATGAAACCTCTAAAATGAATAGAATACATATAATTGAAATCTGTGGAAGACATCAAATTTGATGATGATTTTAAAAATTGAATCAGAGATGGCAAATTTTTAAAAAATGCATTGGAGACAGTATCATCACAAACACATAACCCAGAAGTGGAGATTGTATTTATAAAATAAGAGCTGGTGACTTATGTCAGACAGAATGACACGAAACATTCTGATCTGCAACGAAGATTCTATTTCAACAGTTCAAAGGAATCGATTCAATCCTTCTTAGCATAATTTACTAAGATAGCCAGGTAAAAATGAACTGAGAAAGGTCAAGAGCTTTCTGATAGACTTAAATGTGAAATTATATGAAAGGGAGAAAGGATAGCCCATTAATCTTATTAAAACATAGAAAACCACGAAAATAAATATGTAGGGCCCATTATGAGGAAAAATAGATTTTTTCTTGCAGAACAGAGGAAATAGAGCATGTCCTGGAATTTTGAGTGTATTTGTGAATAAAGCTTTCAGTGAAGAAAATGACCAGTAGTAACCTTATTTTGTGGCAAAACGGCAACCAAGAAAACCTTCCTTCCACATCACTAGCTCTCACTTTAGTTTGGCTTAATTGGTGTCAATCCCAGCTGAACTAAGTTCTCAATTTTAGTCGCTATATTTTTTTCCACTCCAGTGTCTCGACTCTATTTTTAATATTTTTGTATTCTGTCAAAGCACCCAATCTTGTCTTTTAAGGCCTCAGTGAGAATGATTCTATTTATTTGAGTGTTCATTCTTGACAACTTCATTATGGGAATATTCTTGGGATCTCTTTCTGTTGTTCAACACCCCCCCAAACACTTTGGTCAGGTAAGGTTTTCTCTTCCTAAATGCCTGGTTATTTTTCTATTGGATGACAGACATTGTGATAAAAAATAGTCATGCTAATTCTATCTCTGGATGATGAAATCTTCCTGGAACAATTTTTACGTCCATGGGGATATTCTGATAGGAGGGTTAGCTCAACTCATCATAGCTAGACTACGGAACCACCCGAGGTGTTCTTCAAGTGATGGAAAATGTGCTATCTAGACACAGTGGAATATTACTCAACCTTAAAGAAGGATGAAAATATGGCATTTGCTGATAAATGGATGGAGCTGGAGAATATCATGCTAAGTGAAATAAGTCAACTCCAAAGAACCAAAGACTGAATGTTTTCTCTGATATGCAGATGCTAATTCACAGTGTGGGGTGGCTAAGAAAGAATGGAGTTATTTTGGATTAGGCGGAGGGGAGTGAAGGGAGGGGGAGGGGTATAGCAGTAGGAAGGAGAGTCAGAATGAATGGGACATTAGTACCCTATGTGCACACATTACTTTACGATGTGTCAAAGCGCATTTTAGTGTCATGTATAACTAATTAGAACAAATTTTTTAAATATTTTTTAAAAGGAAGTTTAGCACTCCTGGATCACCTTAATCCAATCAAGGAACCCTAGTTTGAAGACACTGGAACCCTGTAAGAAGGCTTTTTCTATTTCCTTCTCATGCCTAGTGTAGAGGGTTCTGAATTCCACCCAAAGCCTAGGGTGCCTGGTGTTTCCTGACCCAGGTAAACGCGCAGAGAAATTCAGCTCGCTGCATCTTCAGGCTTCCGGCACAGCCAGCAGGTGGGAAATCACTGATGAGTCTCCCAAGCCGGCGGGTTGAGCTAGGCCTCTGATTTCCTCCTGGTCTTGGCGTGGTAGAGCCTCTTAAAACAGCACTCCGGCTGCATTTGGTCTGGAGTTGCACCACCCAGCAGAAGTACAAATAAACCACACAGAGGGAGTTTTAAATTTTCCAGAAACCACATTTCAAAAATATATCAGGACGGGCTGGGGATGCAGCTTAGTGGTAGAGTGCTTGCCTGGCATGCATGAGGTCCATGGTCTGATCTCCAGCACCACCAAAAAAAAAAAAAAAAAGATATATATATATATCCTTTTTTCATATTATATTTATATATATACCTTTTTATTATATATATGCACACACATACACACAAGCAGGAAATAGATGCAATTAACTTTAATGGTGCACAGACCCTCCTTGACACAATAAGGGATGTCCTGTAAATCCATTACATCTGAAAATGTCATAGGTCGAAAATGTGCTCTATGCACCTGACCTCCAGCACAGTGTACTTCCAAGTGTCGGTTGTCTCCCTTTGACATGACGTAGCTGGCTGGGAGCTGTACCTTGATGCCACTATCCAGTGTTGCAAGAGGATCATGTCATATATTGCTACCCCAGGAGAAGATCAGAATTCAACATTTTAAGCGTGATTCCTGTTAAATGCGTATCATTTTTTTTTTTTGCATTTCTGTTAGATGCGTATCATTTTGCCCCATCAGGAAAACAAAAAACATAACAAACTGAACCATTATAATTTGTGAACGATTTCTCTTTTATTTAATCCAGTATCTCCAAACTATCATTTCAACATTATCGTCTATGCAAAAGCTATTGATGAGATGCGCTTTACACTTTTTCCCCATCAAAATCTTCAAAAGCAGCATAATTTTAAAATCTCAGCACACCTCCGTTAGGACCAGCCACATTTCAGTGTTCTGTGACCAGGGGTAATGTCTCTCTCACTGCTGTCCAGAGCATCGAAATGCAAGTTAAATACTGAAGCAAGGGATGTCCCACGGTGTGGGATGGACCAGGGGTTTGTGAAACCAAGAGAGCCAGGGTGGTCTCATCACCCGCCTCAGGGTCTGAACGATGAAAAGGGATCGAGAGGAAGAGGGGAGTTCTCTAGAAACCTGACTCTGTGTTACTCTCCATCATCTGCCGGGGAAGCAGGCGATTCTAGTCACCTTCCCCCTGAGCAAAGTGGCATGGATTCAGGGGGTCACGGGGAGAGACCAGTGGCCTCTCCTGGACCTAGAGAGTCAGGACACCTGTTTTCTGAGACTTACCTGGAAAGTCTCATGGTCACCGATGGGGCTGATGCCACCCTGTCACGTGAAAGGACAAAGGTGGCAACTTTGGAGCAAGCTGTTCTTGCACCGATTTGGGGCCCACCTAGTAAAAAGGAGGTAGAGAAAAAGGGCCCGAGCACACTTTTTCCAATTGCCTTAAGTCTTCCTAGCCCTGAAACAAGCCCAGGGTGGCAAAGAAGTGGATTTTTCAATACGATGATACTTGAAATTTTAATTACTACGTTGGACTGCCCAACACAGTTACTGAGATGTGACTGCTCCTATAACTAAAAGGTACCATACAGCCGCGGAGGCCTTCTGAGATATTAATTGATAAGTAAGGGGAGAGGAACAGTTTCAGAGTAAGCATTGCATGCAGGGATAAGACACAATAAACTTTGACCAAGTCTGACCAAGTCCTGTTCATTCAATGAGCCAACACGGTGGTAGAGAGCTGGCCTGGCATGCATGGGGCTCTAGGTTTGATCCCCAGCACCACCAAAACACACACACACACACACACACACACACACACACACACATATACATGTAACAAGAAATAGACGAAACTCACTTTAATGGTGCATAGATTCTCCTTGCACAATAGTTTGTCCTGATAAACCCATCATGCACCAAAAATGTCAAGATTGTGCTCAATGCACCTGACCTCCAGAGCATCCTGGTTCAGCAGCCCGTGTACTTCAGAGTGTCGGGTTTGTCTTCGCTGTTTGCTAGCCTTTTGGGGGGATCAGAAAGAGCTTAGGGGACATAAGGACAGGAGGAGCTTAAGAGCTCAGGATGCAGAGTAGAGCTGCTTCCTAGGGGTCCTGCCCTTGATCCATGGGTACAAGCACAAGATGGTACAATGAGATGGTGTCACTGCTCCTCAGTGACAGGTGCCCAGGTGTCACCGGTGCCCAGGCACCAACCATCAGTGGAATCAGTTAAGAGCCCTGGGGACACCCAGGGTTCCCACCATTCCCAGGTCCCTCTGCGCTGTGCAACCTTCTTGGTGCTCCTGGCCAGGTTGATGGGGTTTGTGATGGGCAGAGAAGCACTCAGAATCCTTGACAAGAAAGTGAATGTTTTCTTTTTCCCATTCCTGGTGAGAGATGATTGAAACTGGCAGAGTTAGAGACCGTTTTCTTACCTTGAACCAATAAATAAATAAAGCATATTCTTTCCCCCCAATCCAACCTCCATCACCAGGAGTCCAGAGAAAGATACTGGCCTCCAAAGTAAAGAATGCTGCACAGACAGACTTGAACTTCATTGAATCCTATGAAGCCAGCACTTACTTCCCTGGAGATCATGATCTTCAGTATTTTTTTTAAAAAAGAATAAAGGTTAATCTTTGCAGCAGATAGAAGGAGAAGAAGCAGAGAGTTAGAGAGAAAATAGCATGAGCCACGAGACAGGTCAAGATGCTGGAGGTGGTTAATCCACAGACACGTACAATTTGGGAGACTTTGGAGACAGAGGGATCTTGATTGCTTAGGCACATATCTTTTTTCTTTCTTTCATTATTTTCTTCTTTCTCTCTCTCTTTCTCTCTCTCTCTCTCTCTCTCTCTCTCTCTCTCTCTCTCTCTCTCTCTTTCTTTTTTTCTTTCTTTCTTTCTAGTCCCAGGGATTAAACTCAGGGTCTCTCAACCACTGAGCCACCTCCCCAGCCCTATTTTGTATTTTCCTTAGAGTCAGGGTCTCCCTGAGTTGCTTAGCATTTTGCTGTTGCTGAGGCTGGCTTTCAAACCAGTGATCCTCCTGCCCCAGCCTCCCCAGCCACTGGGATGACAGGTGTGCGACACATTTTATTTTTTACGTGAGAAAATCCCATCAAATGATTGCAGAATGTGAGGCTTGCTTGTAACAGAGCAGTGGAACCCAATGGTACTTGACTTCCTAATCAGAGTTTCTCTTTACCATTCCCCCCCGCCCCACCACCAAGGCAGTAATTTGTCTCTAAGGAACTCTCCTTGATTGGCTGTACTTCTTTCTTGCTTTCTCACTCAGAGCACTAGATTGATCTTGGACTTGAGCCTCTGCGACCATAAGAAATAAAATCCCTGGTGTTTACTCATCAAGACTCTGAGACTTCCCCGTGACAGCCCTGGAGGATGAGTGGTGCTCCATCCTAGACGTCCTTCTTCCCCACGAGCACCCTGCTGCCCCATTCCAGTTGGGGTGATAGACTTGCCTGCCTCTGAAGCTGGGCTGGTCTCAGGTGGGGAAATGTGTGCGTGCCGCAGCCCTGTTCCCTCGGAACGCTGCTGGCACTTCTTCTAGAAATGCCCCCCACCCCTGCTTTTTGAACCCAACCTCCAAATGGTAAGAGGCCCACACCACATGGAGAGGCCGTGTGTGGGCACAGAGCTCTGCGGAGGCAGGGCTTCGAGTCACGCATTCCACTCAGGGAGCCAGACATGTGAGTGAGAGAGCTTCCAGATGGTTCCCGCTCCCAGACATTCCAGCCAGCCCGATGCTTCAGGTCTCCCAGGCAGAACCCTGGACCTGTGTCTGTAGCCGTCTCTGCCACACATGTCTGAGTGCCTGACTACAGAATCTGGAAACACAGAAAAATGTTACTGTGCCATTAAATGGGAGATGCTTTGGGGGTGAGTCAATGGTAACAGGAACTTAACTTTTTTGGTTTTTTTGGTAAAACGTTCTGCCATCTACTGCTTGGGAGCTGGAAGGAGCACAGCACATGAACATGGGGGAGAAAACTTCCCAGGGGGGAGCTGATGGCAACTTTTGACCCAGAGAGTCCAGAATTTTACTTATTTATGTTTCTTTCTCCCAAATTCATTCTTGATGATAAAAGATTCCATGCTGCTGACGTTGACCACAAACGTCTCTGAGCTTCTGACTTTGGTTATGTTCGAGATTATGTCTGATCATCAGGACTGTTTTGAAAGCAGAAACCGTCAAAATGTTCAAAGTCCTCCAGGCCGGCTTCCCTGTTCAAGACGGACCAGGCCCAGGAATGAGTCTCCCTCACAGGAGCCTGGGTGATCTGGGAGTGGGGGCATCACGTGGAAAAGAGGAAACGCCATTCGGAAAAAGGCGACCAGGACTCAAGAACAGGCATCATGGAAGGAGGGGAGGGAGGGGAAGGTTCTGGGGAAGGAAATGGAACAAATTCTGTTATGTGCACGTACAAATATGGCATCATGAATCCCATCATTATACATAATTATAATGCACCAAATGAAAAGAAGGACCTTTATAAAAGCAGAGTGGAGCTCGGGTGGGGACGAGGGACGGTTGGTAGGGAGACGCATAATAGAGTATGAGGGGGACTGGGGGTGGTGGACATTTTTTTTATCTTGATTGTGGTGACGGTTTCACAGGTACACATGTGTGTCCAAACTTCCCAAGTTGTACCCTTCAAATACACAGTGGTTCCACCTCCATGAAGTGATTAAAATCTGCATCACAGTCAAGATTCTGTCACTTGACGGTCTGCTAATCCTTTTCTGTAAAGGAAATGAAACTATTGCAGAAAGAGCTCTCTTATCCCACCCCTTCCCTTGTCTCCCAAAGTAACTCCTACCAAGATGCTAGGTCTTAGGGCATTTTCCAGGCACAGCTTTACACGTTTCCTGAATGTATGCACATGTTACATTCATTTTCTTTTGTGAGTTTAGAATATTTCCACAAGTGCTATCCTATTGGGGAAATTACCTAATTGGTATCATAGGAGAAGAAATCAACCCTGTTTATCCTTTTCCTATCTTCTTTCCAGGCCTGGCGTAGAAGCAGCTGACCATGGCTGGCCTAGGGTACCATTGCTCTTTCCTAGACGTTGTGCATTTCCCCTCTGCTGGATTCCTTGTGTGTGTGTGT
Organism: Ictidomys tridecemlineatus; assembly: GCF_052094955.1. Classification (NCBI taxonomy): domain Eukaryota; kingdom Metazoa; phylum Chordata; class Mammalia; order Rodentia; family Sciuridae; genus Ictidomys; species Ictidomys tridecemlineatus. The sequence goes on along the minus strand of NC_135489.1, from coordinate 98,154,557 downwards.
GTATATGTGTGTGTGTGTGTGTGTGTTTGTGTGTATGTGTGTATGTGTGTGTGTGTTTGTGTGTGTTTGCTTCAATATATTTTAAAGTATGTGTATATATGTACATATATATATATATGATTCACACACACATATATTCTTTAACATTAAAAAATTGGCTGTCCTTTATTTTTTTCTTTTTCTTTCATTGACATATAATAAAGAAGATAGCATTTCCTGATTGTTTTTCTCTGTCTCTTGTTTTTTCCTATGTTCCTCATCTCTGTACTGGGAATTTTCCTCCAAAAATGTAAATGAGATCCACTGAATCATTTCTCAGGTAAAACCTTTTCAGTTCCATGAAATGGTTCTGTTTTCTACGCTGCCCCTTCTGAGTGGCAGTCACCTGTTCTTAATTCATGGATGTCATTTCTTCTTCAATTCTTGATTAAGGTTCACAGATATTTCTTGTCCACCCTGGTTTCTCTCTTTGTCTGTCTGTCTGTTGGGTTGGCTGGTTGCTCCGTGCCCCTGGCTGGCCTTGAACTCCTGGGCTCAACCCACCTCCCCACCAGCCTCCCAGGGCTGGGACAACAGGTCACCTCTGTTCCACACACTCTGGATTATCTTTGTTTCTTCTGGGGTCAACTCTGTTTGTTCATCCCGTTCCCAACCCTTTCTTTCTTTCTTTCTTCCTTCCTTCCTTTCTTTCTTTCTTTCTTTCTTTCTTTCTTTCTTTCTTTCTTTCTTTCTTTCTTTCTTTCTTTCTTTCTTTCTCCTTCCTTCCTTCCTTCCTTCCTTCCTTCCTTCCTTCCTTCCTTCCTTCCTTCCTTCCTTCCTTCCTTCCTTCCTTCCTTCCTTCCTTTCTTTCTTTCTTTCTCCTTCCTTCCTTCCTTCCTTCCTTCCTTCCTTCCTTCCTTCCTTCCCTCCCTCCCTCCCTCCCTCCCTCCCTCCCTCCCTTCCTTCCTTCCTTCTTCCCCCCTTTGATACTTTTCTTGGATTTTGTGTTTTTCTAAATACAGCACAAGGTTGACTGAGTTAGACAGTTCACATGGATTTCTCCTACCTTTCCTCTCACTTTGGACCTCTTCCCAGAATTTGAAGGGTTCTTGCAAGCTCTAGGACAGGTGAGGTGCTTCACCTGGCAGGATTCTTGAGGATATAAATAATGGCAAGGGAAATTGGCCGGCATCCCCAAGCCTCGATGCCCAGACAGGACCGTATCCCAGGGAATCCATTACTTTAGGAGGCTTAGCCCTTTCCCAGCAGGTATTTCTGTCTTCAGTCTGGGAAGGGAAGGGTGGGAAGCCCTGCTATGACCCCAACTCTATTCTCAGAATTGTCAAGAACGTATTCTGTGTTCTGCAGTGTATTCTTAGGACCGTGACCCATGTAAACTACATGCACTGAAATCATCTCCCCAGCCTGGAGATGTCAAATTAGGAGAGTCTTCTGAATTCAACACTTGATCCTCTAATCCAGAGATGTCTCTCTGTGATTTATAAACCCTCTTTCAGCATATTCTACATGCCACTTTGTATATTTACAATAAAAATAGGGTGCATAGATTTTACAACGGCTGTGCATTTTGTGACGTCTTTCAATGGAGGCTTCTGCTGAGATTGGGCTGTGTTCTTCCTTGTTATACGTTCATGGTTCATCCCTTCCCTGCCTTCCAAAGCAGAGCCAGAATCAATGGAATTCCATCACCTAATAAAATCCAGTTACCCTTGACTATCACGCCACTCTAGGTTTTATGAAAGGTTTCCCTTCCTAGCTTCAACAAGGAGCTAATGAAATGGTATACACCGCGGCACTCGCTCATCAAATCATTTAAATAATGAGTGACCATCCAGTGAGTGCCAGCCTCCTCAGAAAATACAAAAATCCAAATCTGCATTCCATAGCATGACAAAGTTTATAGTGCAGGAAGAAAGACACAAGAAGGACACTTGTGGGGCAGCAGGATCCCAGAGAAGAACGGGGAGTGTTGTGACACTTCAGAGGAGGAACTGGCCCCCTGCATACAGCAAGGAGCTGCCCCCAGAGAATTGACCCCCAACGTGAAATCTGAAGGATGGAGAGTGGAGCTTTGCCAGGCAAAAGGACCAGGCATTTCAGGCAGAGGAAGAAGCATTGGTGCAACACCCATCTCATCTGCTGGAGCTATGATTTTCAAAGACTTTTTTTAAGAGCTGGGCTTGGAACCCAGGGCCTCATGCCTGCTAGACAGATACACTGAACCACACCCCAGAAGAAGCAGAACACGTTCTTTAAACACAGTCTTCTTCAAATGCCAGGTCGGTCCGTGAGGATGCTCTAGGTCTCTCAGGAGCAGAGCTGAAGGTAGCTGTTAGTGACAGAGCTACTGAGCAGAGCCGAATCTCTCCTGCCGGAATCAGCCTCTACCAGAGCCACAGCCTGAGTTTGAGATTCCTGCCACTTCGCCTCCTCCCCTGTCCAGGACGGCCCCTGCGCACGGGGACAGCGGTTGTACTGTAAGTCCACCTTGATGGAAGTCCTCCCTACGCTCGTCCCCACAAGACGACCTTATAAAATCTCACAGAGCAAAGCCTCAAAAGCAGGTACCCGAATACCTTTCAGAACGAGGGCTGCGTTTCCTCAATAAATGGTCTGCGCAGCTCCTGTGAGTCAGATCAGGGAATGAGCCGGCGAGAAGCGGGAAAGCAGGGAGCTGAGTGACTCTCCTTGAGAACATAAGGTTTTGCAAAAGGTGCATTGAGTATGGTTTATTAGTCCTGAGATGTTGGAAGCAGAGACACCAAGAATGAGGAGAAAAGTAGCTCTGGATGCAAAAGTCAATGTTGGGTGAAAATGAAAAGGATCATTTTTTTTTTTTTAAGGAACACAGATGTGTGTATTTAGTTTTCAGTTGTCTCTGAAGCATGCCGGCTGAAGCAGGAGAGGTTAGAGTCAGCTTGTACTGGGTCACGAGAGCCAGTTACGAGGTGGCCAAGAGTTTTACAAGCTGGTTGTTAAAACCTAACAATTATTCAGAGTGGAATGGGGGGAGACTTACCGTTCAATCAGCCACATGTAAAATAAATGCAAAAAATACTCAAAACTTCTCACGCCAGAATCAGGTTGCCACACGGTACGTCCGTGCTGGTGCGGCTCCTGAATGGGTCACTCTGCGTGGGGTGCAAATACGGTGCGAGACTGGAATAAGACACGTGTTCACGTCACAGACGCCGAGCTCCTGCCGACTCTGCTCCATGATGTCGTGTTGGCAGCCTGAGCTATTCACATCATAGGATCTGGCACAGGCTAGAGCCGGCGTGTTCTCATTTGCAGCGCAGGTCATTAGACGTTTACCAGAGCACCACGGCCAAGGGCACAGGGCCTGGAAACAGCTGCTTGAAGTTTTAGCTCAGTCAGTGACTAGCCGTGTGACCCGAGCTGGTTACTCAATCCTCCGTCTCTCTTTTCTCACGTGGTTACTTTGAAGGATCAAATGAATCAAAACATGTGGAGCACTTAGAACAGTGCCTGGCATACAGTAAGTACCTACTACAACAGCCCTCCTTATCCACAATTTCACTTTTTGCTGTTTGAATGACCAGCACTTAACCATGATGTCAAATGGAAAATTCCAGAAGTAAATGTAAGCTCTTCCTTGTGGGCTGGTTACAGCAGCATGTTACAATACCACACCGTCCTGCTCCATCCCAGCCTAGGGCCTGAATCATCCTTTGTCCAGCGTATCCACAGTGTATACACTACCTGCCCGTTAGTCGCTTCACAGCCACCTCAGTGACCAGATCAAGTGCAGCAGTGTCACATTGCTGTGTTCAAGTGACCCTGGTTTTACCCACTGATGACCCCAAAGCACCACAGCAGTCATGCTTGTCACTTGAATATGCCAAAGAGAAGCTATGAAGTACCTCCTTGGTGTGGAAAGGGGAAATTCACTGTCTACGTGGGGTCGGTAAGATCTGTGGTTTCAGGCACCCCTGCAAGTATTGGGAAGAGTATAGTAGGAAACGGTCATCCACTGTTAGATGTGGTGCTATCGTTACATTTAAGTATGTGCCACTAACAGCACACCTCTCCTGTCTAAGGACCGGATGTCTGCCTGAAAACTCACAGACACATACAAAGGCCTATTTTCTGAGTCTTCACGGTGACAGAAGCCCCAGGTGTTTTCTGGGCATATAGACAACATCCCAAGGTCAACATTTTCTGCTTCCCTTGCAAGTTCTGAACAGTTCAGATGCCCCAAGTCCCCTGAAACCATCACCTGTAGCCTTCTGTTAGAGGCCATTGTTAGAGGCAGTCACTATAACAAAACACCCGAGGCAATTAACTTATAAGGAGAAAAGTTTTATTTTGGCTCACCAGTTTCAGAGATTACAATCCACGATTGGGTGGATTCATGGCTTTTAGTTCTCTGGCTGGGGTACTGGAGAGCAAGGGCCAGGGGCATGGGGTGGGGCCAATTGCTCACCTCATAGCAGAAAGCCAAAAAGGAAGGAGGAAGAAGTTGTGTCCCTCAATGTCACCTTTAGTGACCTAGGGACCTCCCACTCGGCCCCACTCCTGAAGGCTCCACCTCCTCCAAGCAGCCTTCTGATGATGTTGGACCTCTGAAGGCATTCCTTGCCCATGCCTCTTTACCCCTACTTCCTCTCCATTGCTGGGATATAGACACGATGGTAGGATCCCAAACAACCCTTTTGAACTGTGAGGTGACTTTGGAAATGCAGATTCCATAATAGACTCATGATGTGGAAGTGGCCTGGTTCCCCTCCCAAGGACTCTGTGAAACACAATCTCACACCAGCCCTTTTCTGGGAAAGAGAACGGAGCGTGCTGTTGAGGCCTTTCCTCATGATGCTGTGTGAATCATGGAACGGACAGAATTTGGAATCTCACTCTCCCTTGGGTCTTCTGATCTGTACCATCAAAAAATCTGCTTTGATCCCAGTGGTGGGGCGTTTCCTGTGCACATCAAGGTTGGAGAAGCCCTGGTTGAAGCCCTTTTGTTTTTAGTTCAGCTGAGCCCTAAGCCTAAGGAATTTTGCCCTAATAGGATCAAATCTGCAGATAGCAACCCCTGCAGAAAGGACCCTCAGAGCGGCAAAGAGCAACAGGACCTGGTGGGTAAAGAAAGTGTGTCAGAGGCAGAGACTGGAGCCTGGGCCACATCAGATAGAAAGCTCTGGCTGGGGGTCCAGGGGACGGTTGGCTTTGCTTGGCCTTGACCCAGAGGATCATGCCAGGCCGACCCTGGGGTCTGGCCATGTGACAGCTGAGTAGCAGACTCATCCTCCCTCTCCCTTCTCATAAGTAAGCCCTCCCTCTGGGAGCCTGGATCTTGGAAACCCTGTCCCAGGAACCGAGCTCTTGGTTTTTGTACCACAGTTTGAGATTCACAGATCAGAGTGAGCTCCTGGTTCTTTCCTGCTCTCTCCTAAGAATTCTATGTGGCTTTTCTAGGAAAGCTCTTGCTCAGTCTGTATAGGATGATTTAATCCTTCTCCCCACTTTCTTATTTTGGGATTCTGTCTAACAAGAAGCCGATCCTGTGGTGCACGGTACTCACTCGTGGTCACGCTGCTCATGTCCCCTGGATCATCCTGCCATTTATGTAACCCTTGGTGGTCACTGCCATCTGGGTCCACTGTCCTGTCTTCCCTCTGTTCTCTGCCAAGGTCAGATCAGCTCCCTAACTGTAGGGTGCAGGGCCCCGCCGTCCAGGGAAATCGTGATCACTGCAGGTACTTGGAAAGTGCTTCAAAGACCAGGTTCTATTGTAGAATAGACTAGAGAGAGGCAGAATAGATGATCTAGGTGTGGGCAGTCAGGAGATGCCAATGGAAACGTAGCCTATGACTCACAGATTCCCAGAGAGGGGGCCAGGCCACACCTCTGCAGGGCCACATGGAGGAAGCACCAGGGCCCATCCGGAGACAGAAAGAGCAAGGGGAATGGTGGGGAGAGCCTTCGCTATGGTGTCGGTGGAAAGGAATGGGCCAGGCAGAGCGAGCGGCTGAACAGGCTTAGATTGGCCAGTTGGGATAACCTGAGTGGGGTCCAGGTGTAGGGGTGGCTGGCCCTGGGGCAAGGAGGGGAGGGGAATATTGGCTGGAGCCATGGAGCCAGGCTGGGGGGACAGGCCCCTGATGGTCCCTGAGTGCCACTCCAGGGCAGACTGTCTGCTGCCTCCAGGAATCAGCTCAGCCTGGAAGGGTGTGTTCCTCCTTGGTCAGCAGGCCCCAGAAGTCCCAGCATCAAGAATATAGTAAAAAAAAAAGAGAATACGGTCAATGCGGGAACGCTCGGAGAGCGCAATGCGTTGGCCTTGAAGGCGGAGCCTTGGATGTGCAGGTGGAATATCCTAAGTCAAACAAAAGCAGGGAAGTCCTGTCTTGGGAAAGACCATACAGAGGGGTGGGCGGGGAAGAAGCAGGTGTCAGGAACGGCCGGGGGCCCCCAGGGGCTGCTGAGGAAACATGCCCTCACGTGGACGCAGGAAAGGAGGCAGGTTCTAGAAGGTAAGGCTGAAGACCCCCCGCCATGGCTGATCCCTGAAGGGCTGTGGACCGTCCAGGTGAGGCACCACCTGCCAGGCCACAGTGAGCCTCTGGCTTAAAGCTGATGCTGCCACGGAGCTTAGGCAGACTCCGGTGAGAGGTGAGCATGGTAAACCAGGGGCCGGGCCTCCTAAGAAGCGGGCCTGGACTGGTCCAGCTGCACCAGAATATCAAGCCGGAGGACCAAGGGGTCAAAGTGCCTAGGAGCCACCGGCAAGAAGTAGAATAGAGACAAATACTAAGTAGAAAATAACGGAACCACGAATGGATGAGGATTCCGACCGTGAAAATAAAGACAATTGAGGACATCTAAGAATGCTTTCTAGAATTTTCTAAAATGGCCATTGAACTTGGTGACATTGGATACAGGAATGAGGTGGTTTCACTGTTTAGAGGGGCTCAGTAACTTCCCACCACTGTGACCAGGACAGCGTTGACCTGGAGCTGTCAGGAGGCAGTGCACCGCGATCCACACGCTGGCCTGCAACCTCGGCTCAGGGCTCAGCTCTTGGTGCTGCTCCACAAGCTCCTGTTTGCACACAGGATTCTGGATATTATAGACCATAAAATGAAAGAGGCTAAGTCTTTCATTCTTAAAAAAAAAAGAGGAATACTTTTGAGATTTGAGAACAAACATATTCATTAGGTAAGAAGAAGTGGCTAAGTACAGAAGGAACACAAAAAACTTAGCACCGAAAAAAAAATAAATCACCCAATTGCTACATGGGCAAAGGAACTGAACAAACACTTCACAGAAGAAGAAGTAAGAATGGTGAAATATATACATGAAAAAATGTTTAACCTTTCTAGCAATTGGAGAAATGCAAATGGAAACTACCCTGAGTCCAGCTCACTTCAGTCAGAGCGGCAGAGATGAAGAATACAAGTAGCAATAAATGTTGGCGAGAGATGGGGAGAAAGGCACACTCACGCACTGCTGGTGGGAGTGCAAATTGGTGCAACCACGCTGGAAAGCAGTATGGAGATTCCTCAGAAAACTGGGACTGGAACCACCATTTGACCCAGTTATCCCACTCCTTGGTCTACCCAAAGGACTTTAAAAACAACATACTATAGTAACGCAGCCATATCCATATTTATAGCAGCTCAGTTTATAATAGCCAAGGTACGGAAACAACCTAGAGGTTCTTCAAAGAATGAATGGATAAAGAAAATGTGGTATATATACACAATGGAATATTACTCAGCCATAAAGAAGAATGAAATTATGGCATTTGCCAGAGAATATCATGCTAAGTGAAATAGGCTAATCCCAAAGAACTAAAGGTCCATTGTTCTCTCTGATTTGTGGATGCTAACCCAAAGCAAGGGAGGCTGGGGAGGAGAATAATAGAAATCCATTGAATCAGAGAAAGGGAAATGAAGGGAAGGGATCGGGGAGGGGAATAGGACATACTGTAGAATTAATTGGTGGTAACTCCTCTAGCCTTGTATTTGCTTTCACAACCAGGGTAACTCCACATCACAGACACCCCCAGGAGTGGTATCCAAAATAGAACAAGTTACACTCTACGTATGTCCAATCTACCAAAGTACAGTCTATTGTCATGCGCAACTAAAAAGAACAATTTTTTTTTAAAAAAGAAAGTTGCTAACTAATTGACAGCATCAGTCTCCAGAGTCCCAGGTCACATCATTTGTCCTTACAATAGCCATGTTCTATTATCATTATACTTTTTTAGTTGTGCAGAAGTTGAAACCAAAACGCTGAAGTGAGACTTCCTTGTGGTCACAAACACACATTGACCGTAGAGGAAAACAGAAAGACAAGTGATGTTTCCAGGGGACCCTTTTCTTTTCTTTTTAAATTTGACCTCAAAAAACTTTACCTACTCTTTAAAAAGTGTTCTTCAAAGCTCCTGCTGAATTAGCCAGCAACTCACTTGAGCCCCACATTTATAAATAGAACTGATCATTTTTACCGGGATAGAAGATAGGAGAGAACAGATAATCTCTATGAAGATAGGGATTAAGTTTCTTTAAAAAAAAAAATCTTTACTGAAGGTCCTGAATCAAAAATGTTCATGGACCTAGGACATGGCATTTTGAAGAGGAGTTGGAAGGGGTGGAGGTGAGACCGGTGACATTTGTGCAGGTGAGGACAACAGTGTCGTTTATGGGCGGGGATGGAGGGTGGATGTGTTTACTTCTGCTGGCTCGAAACCTCCCAGATTAGTTGGGAACTAACTCACAGGAGGTTCAAATTGGTGGAGCTGGTAAACAGCTGCAGCTCCACCCGCGCAGGCGCTACCCTGAGTTTTCTCTGTGTGGATCTGTGCCCAGAGGGGACTAGGGAGCCGCCACCCTCCGTGAACGCAAAATCTCCTCCCCAGGCTCTGTGCCAGCCAGGCTGTGCGGCTCAGTGGTCAGTCGCCTTGCTCCTCTCTGATAGTGTAAGGGGGCTTCTGCCTGGGCAGAAAGGGCTGTCCTTTCTATGGTGCATCGTGTATGAGCCCTGCTCAATCCTTAGGAAAACAGAAAGGAGAAAGCATCCATAGCAATCCTGAGACCCACATTTACCTCCAGGCAGCCGGAGACAGCAGTCTGCCTGCTAAAAATGCCGAGCACCAAGCCAGAGTGTGCCCAAGATGGCATACCCTTTTATAAGTCAGGATGGATCAAGGGTCCTTGTGGAGATTAATCAGTGCATGCACTTCAGAATAGAAAACCTATGACTCTGGCCAGGCGCGGTGGCCCTCCCTTGTAATTCCAGCAGACTGGGAGGCCGAGGCAGGAGGATCGCGAGTTCAAAGCCAGCCTCAGCCATGGTGAGGCGCTAAGCAACACAGTGAGGCGCTAAGCAACACAGTGAGACGCTGTCCCTATATAAACAGGGCTGGGGATGTGGCTCAGTGGTCGAGTGCCCCTGAGTTCAATCCCCGGTACCCCCATTCCCCCAAAATGGATGACTCTGGATACTGATTCTTAAATATCATCCTGCCTACGGGTTTTTGGCTTCAAACTCTGCCTAGCCCCTGATTTTGCAAAGCTCTTGTTCCCAAAGCTGCCCAGAACCCCTGTCCCCCACCTCCGTGAATCCCTGGCAGGCAGCAGTGCCCGATGACATTTCCCTCCAAAAGAGTCACCCAGGAGTCCCCTCGTGCCACAGAGGACTCTGTGTTTTCCTGAACCCAGGGGTCTTTTCTGACATATGACCCCAATGGTACGGGCTGCCTCCTGCCTGGCCCGAGGGTCAGGTGACGCCTGGTTGACGGTGTCAGAACAGGAGCTTGGTTCCCAGGAGCCCACTATCAGATGTGCCAGTTTTGGCCCGGGGCTTTCTGGGTCACCTGGATCAAGGGCTCGTGTAGCGGTTGATTATCAGGACTTGGTCCTTGAAGGCCATCTGTCGGCTGCCGGTGACCACCGTGACAAGGCATCACACACTGGGAGGCTTCACACAGGTGCCTTCTCCACATTCCGGAGGCCAGAGGTCTGGAATCGGGTGTTGGCAGGCCCGCACCCCGTCTCGGCGAGACTCTCGGGGAGAATCCTTCTTTGCCTGTCCCAGCCTCTGGTGACGATCGATGTTCCTCTTGGCCATGTCACTCCATCTCTGTCTCATCTCCACGTGGCCATCTCCCCTGTGTGTCTTGAGCCTTCAAAGCTGTCTCTATAAAGACACCAGCCTATGGATCCAGGACCCCCGTCATCCCGTCTGACCTCAATGTCAACTTGATCCCATCGGCAAAGACTCTGTTTCCAAATAAGGTCCCAGTCACAGACTCCAGGTCAGGGCACATCTCTGCAGGGGACGCAGTTCAGTCTACACTAGGCCAGATCACAGGAACCACTGTGGCCCCTCGGCAAAGCCACCTACCAGCACCCTTGGGGACTCGGGCCAGCACCTCCTCCCCAGAAACAAGACGGGGCCGTGTGGACGAGTCGGACTCTGCAGCTGCGTCTTTCATTCCACTTACGGACTGTTTCCCTTTTGTAGAGGGAGATGCAGGAGGAGGCAAAGGTCAAGATGAGCTCTCTGCTAACCCAGGGCCGTCTGGTGTCACTGGAACCCTAGGTGGCTACCGAGACCGAACCCTGCCCCTGGAGCAGAATGCAGTCAGAGCCCCCACTGACTCCGCCACTTCTGCCCTGGGCGCGTAGACCAGAGTCCAGAATAGGGCTGCAGTGGCCGTGGGCTGCTGTCATGGGCCCGGGGCAGTGGTTTCCGCACTCCAGCACTTAATAAGGGAAATGATCATCATAATCATCAGAATAGAGAGCTGGGCGCAGCGGCCCAGGCCTGTAGTCCCAGTGGCTCAGGAGGCTGAGGTAGGAGGATCATGAGTTCAGAGCCAGCCTCAGTGAAAGTGAGGCGCTCAGTAACTCATGAGCCCCCGTCTCCAAATAAAATACAAAACAGGGCTGGGGAGGTGCTCAGTGGTCGAGTGCCCTGAGTTCAATCCCTGGTACCAAATAAATCATCATCATCATCATCATCATCATCAGAGGAAAATGCCAGACTCCGCCTGGATCTAGGGGATCAAGTGCCCCAGGAGCACTGCCCTGTCCTTCCCATGACCACACCAACAGGTGCACACGGACGTGAAGTGGCCCTGCCCCGTCCCATCACTCCGCAGACCCTGTCTCCCAAGCTGGGCTGCTTCCCAGGTGGACTCCCGTCCCCCAGGTGTTCAACATGGCTCTGTCCCCCTGCCACTTCCTGGAGGCAGAGCGTCCAGGCCACTCTGAAGATGCCCACGTTCATTGAGCCCTGTCCTGTGGCAGAACTCCACCCCAAAGCACCCGGGGGTGATAAGACAAAGGAGGACAGATGTGCTGCTTCATGGAGCTCATGGTGTGGCAGGAGAGGAAAATATCTGACCTCAGCAGAAGAGGGACCATCTCAGCAACGTCCGAGAGTGAGAGGTAGGCAGGATGGCTGTCTGTCCAGCAGTGACCAAGACCCAGGCCCCAGGTAAACTTGGCAGCAAGAAGTCCATATAGCGCATCCTGATAAGGAAAAATAAAAATGTGAGATAGAAAGATATTCAACCAAATTCACAGGGTGGAGGCCTTGGTGGCTCACGGGCAGTGACAGGCCCCGCTCCTGACGGCTGGAGTGGTGGAACTTACATGTTGGTGTCCAGCTCCAGAGAAGCCACAGGCTGCCTTTGCAGCTACAGAAAGATCCTGCCCGAGGTGGTGACAGTGTACGAATCTTCAAAAAGATGCCCGAGAAACAAAAACCACCACCAACAAAAGACCCTCCTAAAATCACGATGTAAGTCATTTGTCCTCTGGCAAAGATCGGGCCTTGCAAAGGCTGAGGTCTCAACACTTTGCAGGAAAGACAGCGGAATTACTAGCAGCAGGCAAGTCTGGTGATGCCCAGGCTGAGCCAGGAGGGGACGTCGGATGCCAGGGGTGGCCTCAGGGGACGCCTCTCTGATGAACGTTAATCATACCTCCTAGAATTCATAGGCTGAAATCCTAACTTTCAGTGACTAGGAATACGACTGCAGTGGGAACCAGGGTTTTCACAGCGGCGATCCTAGGGTAAAATGAAGTCCTGGGACTGGGCCCTGATCCAATCTGACGGTGGTCCTTATGAGAAGAGGAGATTCGGACACAGACAGGCACAGAGCGAGGACCCGGGAGGACCCAGGGAGAAGGCAGCACCTGCAGGCCCAGGAGAGGGGTCTCAGAAGTCAGCAGAGTTGACACCTTGGTCTCAGAGCCCCCAGCCTCCAGGACTGTGAGAAAATGGGTTCCCCCGGAATGGAGCATGTCACGGTGGCCCTCCAAGATCACAGCTGACACCTCCCCTCCTGCAAGTCTTTTCAGGACACCACCTTGCACTCATTAAAGCCCGTGCTGAAGATGGTTTACGCTCAGAATATCCAGCTTTTATTGGATCAATAAAACTCTTGTTCTTATCCTGTGCTACGTAAACAACCAGTTATTGATCAAGTAAAGCAAAGAAATCTCAGACTCCTGGAACACACTGTTCAGATAAAGGAAATGATAAAACTCTCCAGAGGAGGGGGCGGGGGGTGGCAGACAAAATAGAAGCCACCCCCCCAAAAAATTCTCAGTCATCACCTTAAACAGAGCAAGCTTCCCTGGCGACTGTGATCTCTTGTCCCACAAAAGCTTGATTTTTGTTGTTGGTTCCACGTCCCTCCCGTCTGCAGGGTGGCTTGTTCTTTCATACGAGGTCCAGGGGCATTGGAGCAAGGGCCCTCAGGGTGGTGGACTGCGGGGCTGGAGAAGGGGGCTCAGCCTCCGGTCACTTGTGCTTGGTGCTGTTCCCTCCGCCCTTAAGAAACCTTATCCCCAGCCTCGCGTGGGTTTTGTCTGATTGCAAAATGAGCCGATTGGACTTTGACTTCTGGGAAGATGGAGTCGATAAACATTTCCCTCTTCCTCCCACTGAGCACGACTATAAATCCTACACATAATAAAAGAAAGAAATAACTGGTTCAGAAAGGGAGAGAAGGCAGGTCAGCTCTGGTCCTCGGTACCCGAGGCTCAGCATGGCACACCTTCTGGGGATTTCTTTTTGCTGAACACGACTGTGACTTGCAGCTGACATGCAGGCAAAGAGTGTCACCACACAGCCAGGTCTCTCTAGCCAAACGACAAGGAGAGACACAGCTGAGCAAGGCAGGGACTTTTAGATGGTAAACCCCGCTGGAGGTTGCTGGTCCAGGCCCAGCCACGGACGGCAGCAGAACCACACGGAGGTCTGGACTCCCACCTGCTCTCGGCAGCTCGGCAGAGGTGCCCCCAAGCCTCCCCTCTCTAGGCCCTTGCTCCTGCCAGGGTGGCGTTCATGCCAATGAAAACAGAAAGTTCAGATAAGATCCGAATCCTCATACTGCGAACCCCCAATGTCAAGGTTCTGACTGGAAAAATGACTCCTCAGAAGAGTAACCAGGAAGACTTCAGACCAAAGGGAAGAAGGCCATCAATAAGCTCCAGGCAACCTTGACAGAGATGTTTTTAGAACCACTGAAAGGGAAAAAAAAAACCGCAAAACTTCAAAGCAGGAATAAAAATGCAAACTCATGAAACAAGTCGCCAAGGACCAAAATGTCTCAATGAGCGATGACAAACGTGCTTAACACACGACAAACTGGAAAGTCTCAGGAAAAAAAAAATCGAAGCTGTAAGGAAGACCCAAATAGAGGTTTTAACTGGGGGGAAAAAAGGAACCCATGTGGAGCATCTCTTATCTGAGGTGCGTGGAGCCAGAAACGTGCTTTGGGGTTTTCAGATTCATGAAGGTTTGTGTAGATACACGATGAAAAAAATTGTGGAGGGGACCCAAGATGAAGTACGAGGATCGTTGATGTGGCGAATGCATCTCGTCCACCCAGATGGCAGGTGATTTGATTCAACATTTTAGTGAGGCTACAAGTTCACCCAGGACCCACAGGCCCCCACCCCACTGCTTCCTGAAATGGGTTTCTGCCTTTCTTCTTTTCAGAGAGCTCGGGGGGCTGTGGGGTGGGGGGACACAGGGCACCTCTTACAATATCACCAGCTATCAATGAGCCCCAGTTTCGTCTGTGTGGCCGGGCTGGGAACCGAGGTGTGTGGGTCCCCAGGCGGCTCAGCTCTGGGTGAGTCACCCCAGGGCGGCAGGATGACTGTGCAGGTGCTGAATGGCCTGTCCCCCTGCAGAGGCAGAGGGGGGAGGCCTTGGCCTCTGGGGACCAAGCACAAGGGAAGGCATGGCTCCATTGTGCTCCCCAGACGCCGGTGGCCCAGTTTACCTTTTGCCATTTCAGCCACTTCCTCTGTGTGGTCCCGGAACAAATGGAAATGGCACAAGTCACCCTGCTCTCCTTTGTGTCCCCTGCCCTCCTGGGGATCCAGCCCTAAGAGATGTGAAATGATGAATTTTCGGTCTTCAGTCACAAAGGAGGATGCAGTCACCTGGTAAACCAGTTTGGAGACATTGTTTCCACAGACATTTGAAGTTTCTCAACCACATGAAACATGTGTAGTTCGTCGTAACTATTTCTCAGCCTACAGTTTAGTGGCATTAAGTTCCATGACCTGGCTGTTGTGAATTGTGCCGATATAAACATGGAAGTGGCCATATCACTAGAGTATGTTGATTTTAGTTCTTTTGAATAAATCCTAAGGAGTAGAATAGCTGGGTCTTATGATGGCTCCATTCCTAGTTTTCTCTGCAAAATCTCCATACTGATTTCCAATATGGTTGTACTCATTTGAAGAAACAATTAAGAGGAATTTGTTCTTGAACAGATGTTCCAGGCCCTTCTTCTCTTACCTGAGTGTAGGACTAACTTGGTGGTGCAGGGAGGCCTGGTAAGACACCAAGGAGACTGTTGCATTAATTCAGGCAAAATAATAATAATAAAATAACAAGCCTCATGGAAAGTGCTTCCACATTCCACAAAATCATCATTTAAATTTTTTTTAAAAGAGAGAGAATTTTCGATATTTATTTTTCAGTTTTCGGTAGACACAACATCTTTATTATTATTATTTTATGTGGTGCTGAGGATGGAACCCAGCGCCCCACGCACGCCAGGCGAGCGCGTTACCGCTTGAGCCACATCCCCAGCCCCATCATTTAACTTTTAAATCATACTCCCTTGGTAATAATTCTCCAATTCAAGTGTAAATCTATCTAGTTTGGAGAATCCTAGTTACAGGATCTTAAAAGATGAAGTCCCTGCCTTCCCTGGAGTCGGCAGGTGAAAGCAAAGGAGACAGATACACAGGGACCCCTGGGCCACCCCCCCCCATTCCATGCCCTCTGCTCAGAGAGACTTTACTGTGGATGGAAACTTGGGAGCATTGTTCTGGGGCCAAGTCCCACTCCTGGTGACATTTCTGAAGACCAGGGCTCTGTGCTTGGTGGAGCATTAGATTCCCCAGACTGTCCCAGGTACCATTTAAAACACCCACCAGGCCAAGGAGAGTGGTTTGAAGTGGGTGCACTTGTGGGAGATGATAAATACCACTTAGGTCAATCAAGGTGCCATCCCAGAACGCACCAGTGGCCTGCTGGGGCTGGTGACTGGGTCAACACCTGGACTCTCACATACCTGTCAGTCAGTCTCTGCCATAGGAACCCTCCACAGAGAGGAATTGGTGCTCAACAGCCTTCCAAAGCTTTTGGAAAGCAGTTCCCAAACTCTCATGTGTGGCCATGTTTAACTTCATATGACAGGGTTTAAAAACAATTTTTTTTAAAAAAAGCATGTGTGAGTGTGTGTATGTTTGTATGTTTATTTCTCTACCAAGCTCTCCATCCTTCCATCCGTCTACCCTTCTATCCATATTTCCATCAATCATCTATCTGTCATCTCTGTATTATCTATCATCCATTATCCATCCATCTATTATCTCTGTAAATCTCTATCAATCTTCTATCTACTTACCCATCCATTTATCATCAATCTTCTGTCTTCCATCCATGTATCTACCAATCTCTGTACCTGCTTATCAATTCATCTATCATTAATCATCTGCTATCTATCTATCTAGTATCTCTTCCGTCTTTGGTTGATTTTTATATTTTCACTGACACAAATGTAAAGTCCACTTTTTTTTTTAACAGAAACTGGCATAAAGTGAGCTGGATATCAATTGCCACCATGATCCCATTTCCTCAGTATCACTAACTTCACAAAATGGATCCTGTGCAATATTGTCACACTTGCATACTCCTAGGATGGCACCCCACAGGACCAGGTTAAATACATGGGAGCGTCATGGTGGAAAGCACACTGAGATGTCAAGCATCAACAAAATGAATGAAAAAAATAGCAGAGAGATGGAATTTGTGAATGGTTAGGGAATAGTTGCTCTGCCTTCTCTTTAGCTGAGTGGTATTATGTTCCTTCCAGGACCTTTTTGTAGACCCAGAGCTGGGACTTGGAGATGTGGCCATGCCGGCAGCCCCAGCACAGCCCCAGCTCTTTGTGAACTCCTTGGTCAGCCCTGGGCACTGGACGTGAGCCCTGTTTCCACTACCAATTTGACGTGAGACAAATAATGTGGAGTCAGCAAAACCCTTTGGAGGATTGCAAACTTTTGGAAAGTACAACCCAGTGCCTCTGCCTTATGGGGTTGCTCCTCTGTGATGGTTTCCTTAGCGTCTTAGAAGTCATCGCCAGCATCACTGTCATAAGTACAGGAGTGACTCCAACACAACAGCAAACCGGCTGTGAAAACCCATCACCCCCTGCTGGGGGGAGTGCAAGGTGGGACCAGCAGCAGAGCTTGGAAGAATGAAGCAGGTGCAAGACCTGGGGTCTCCTCTTATGTACGGAGATCTCAGGAGAAGGCAAGAAGGACTGGGGTCGGATTTCCCCAGGGAAGGGAGAATCATAAACTGAGGAATCTGTGGGCGGTTAGTGCCATTCAGTCCTCGCAGCAGGCGACAAACAAGTGCGGTGAGAGGCCAGTCTACTTCAAACCTCAGAAACAGCCATCTTCCCGAGGGAGAAGAGCATTTCTAAATCACAGCGCCCCGTCAGCGAACACCCAAGTCCCTCCTGCAGAACTTACACAAGAGGGCACAGAGCTCTGTGCCTACTGCTGCTTCCCGTCAAACCAAGTGGCTCTGAACTCCTTGTATCTCTGAGGATCAGCAGTACTCAGAGCTTACGTCTTTGAAAGATCCTGAGGATTGGGTGCTGTTTTAGTCAGTTCTTTCCACTGCTGTGATCAAAAGACCTGACAAGAACCATGGGAAGGAGTAAAAGGCGACCAACTCCATTCCTTGGGGCTTAAGGTGGAGGCAGAACATCATGGCGGAAGTGTGTGGTCAAGGAAAGAACCTGTAGAAGGCACTAGGAAGCAGAGAAAGAGAGAATTTCTCACCCCCTGGTGAGGAATATATACTCCCAAAGGCCACCTTCCTACAGTCACCACCAGTTATTCCTTATTGGGGGAATTATGCTCTGATTAGATTAAGACTCTCATAACATAGTCCCTTCTCCTCTGAGCCTGCTTGCATTGTCTCACACGTGAGCTTCTGGGGACACCTCACATCTAAGCCAGAACAGGTGCTCTGGCAGGACTTAAAAATAGCCCAGCTGCAGTTCCGTGGTAATGGGCTAAGGGCCATCTTCACCCCGGAGCAGAACCAGCCCTCTGCACCCACAACCCAGCAATAGTGAGGTGGTTCCACCCCCTAGAGGCAGACGGGGTTAAGGGGGGGGGAGCAGCGAGCAGGGAGCAGAGGGTCCGGGAATACAGATCTTTCTCTAGATTCCTGGTGGAACTCCCTCCCAAGGAGTGTCCACAGAACGGAAAGGTCCCTAGTAGACTGGGGATGACGTTCATTTATAGTTCATTCTCTCCTGTTTTAAAAGATACCTGAGGGGCCATTCCTGTGTGAAAATGCACACATTTATGGGAATATCTTGAGTTTTCAGTCCTTCGTTGTCTCCATGAAACACCTAGGCCAATTTCCTATAGAAATCTCTCCCCAGGTGCTTATCAGATAGTCAAATTAAAACCTGGTTTCTATACCATTTCATATGCAGAAACATATCTGCTCCCACCCAGGGGGTGTTCCAGCCCCCGACGGGAAACTCTACCCATGGTTTTGAACAAAAATAATTTTTTAAAAAAGTGTCCAGTTTGGCCTGAGTTAGCAAATGACAGGTTTCCTGTCCCTGGCTTTGCCGCCGAGGACTGATTGGCTTATCCAACATCCGGGAAGGTCAGAGCAACAGTGTGGATTCCTTCCCAGGAAAGCAACCAAAGACAGAGTCAACAAAGTGTTTGGAGTTCTTCAGAAAAAAGGCACGAGGGTGAAATGACACAGTGCTCCTGCGCGTCCTTGTGGAGCCTGTTGGAAACTTCTACACAGTTTAGAAACATAGAGCGTCAGTCCTCCCTGAGAGATGTAGATGAATATCTATGGAAAGCGTTTAAAAAGCAAAGCAAAACAAACCCTTCCCTTTGACTGAGACTTCAATAAGAGAAACTAATTGTGTGTTGGTGTGCATAAGTGTGGGTGTTGTGCATGTGATTGTGAGTACGTGTCTAGGCACATGTATTTGTGTGTCTGTGTCTGTGCCTATGAATATGTATACTTCAGTTCATGGGTGTATGTGTGTGTGTATGTGTTTGTGTCTGTATGTTTGTGCCACCTGTGTATCTGTATGGTCGTGTATCTTTGGATTCACATGTCTATATACATGTCTGCATTGCATGCACACGTGTTCATATATGCATATACATGCCTGGGTACCTGAGGGTTTATGTGTGTGAGTGTCTACATCTTTGTGCATGAGAATATGTTTGTGTGTGTGTGTGTGTGTGTGTCCATGTGAACTTTGCCCTCCAGTCTTCAGTTCCAAACCTGATCATCTCACATGAGAACTGATTTTAGTACATCTCTTATTCTTAAAAATCTACCATTAAAAGGGAATGAGCAAGGGCCGTGAATGTGATGGACATCATTATCTAAAGTGCATGTATGAAGAATAGAATTGGGTGTCAACATACTTTATATATAAATAGAGATATGAAAAATCATGGTACATATGTGCAATAAGAATTGTAATGCAAAAAAAGTACATGTATAAAGGCATGAATTGGCGTGAACATGTTCATTGGCGTGAACACAAACACACAAATACATGTGCCTAGACACGTACTCACAATCACATGCACATATCTTATATGCAGAGATATGAAAAATTGTGCTCTGTATGTGTAATAACAATCGTAATGCATTCTGCTGTCATGCATTTAAAAAAATAAAATCAATAAAACTAAAAACAAAAATCTACCTTTAAAGTCAGGTCATTGTTCCTTGTGCAAGAGTCCCCTTAGCTACTGGTGATACTGACTCATTTTACAAAATGCCTGGGATCCAGACCCTCAGCAGGAGGCTCCCAGCCCCTCCTCCCACAGGCCACCAGGTGAGCCTCCTGTACTTTAGAGGCTTTGGCATGTGACAGGCGTCTGTAAACGCTGCCCAGAAAAAGGGCCTGCAGGGAGCTCCGTGCTCTGGCCAGCCTGGTGTCACAGTCACTGACGGCAGGTCTGGTCTGGGGAGAGCCTCCGTGCCGACCTTCATCCTCTCTTAACGCCCAGCTGAGGAAGCTGGCCTGAGCACGGTGACGGAGGAATTCATCATCATCACATCCCAGGGCCTGAGAGAGCACCTCGTCCTGGATGCTCAGCAGCCTGTCAGCGGGGACCCTGTGCTGCTCTGAACGTCAGCCAGATGCGTGGGACTTACTACTTTCCCAGCTGGGACCACGTTGTGATGCAGAAGCCAAATGAGGTGGATGCTGACTCTTCAGGGAAGTCGGGAAGTGGGGGAAGTTCAGTGGAGGCTGTTCTTGGTGATGAGCAGCTCCCAAGGACGAGGCCCAGAACCTGATCTTCGTGGTTAGTGGAAGCATCTCCAGTCGGGGCCACTCTCTGTAGAAGGAATCTTTTTAAAATGTAAAGGTTTCAAATGAATGAATGGCCATGGCTCATCTTCAGGAATCCAAGAGCCAGAGACGAGGGCTGGCTACCGGGAGGCACTCTTGACCTACTAGTGGCTTAGAACACAGATGCTTCACTGGCTAGACTGTAAAACCTTTAGCTTCACAGAGGTGGTTCTATTCTTCAAGTCAACCTGCTCTTTGATTTGCCAATTAAACCTGTTTCAGATGTGCCCATGTATTTTTCTTCGTTTCTTTTCACTAGTTCTTTGGAGTCACACAGAACATCAGGATTCATTTTGCCGTGATTTTAGAAGCATGGAATACAATTTGCTCTAATTCAGCCCCCTTTTCCTCTCCATCTGCCTCCTGTTTCCTTCCCTCCTTCGACTCTGCTGATCTTTTGGCTTTTTATAGAGTTTTTTTTCCCTTAAACCAGGGTCTTGTGAATGTCCATGATGGTGAGATTCACGGTGGTATATTCACATATGTCATAGAAAAATTAGATCAGATTCATTCCCAGGCACTTCCCTCCTCCGGTGCCTCCTCCCTCCCCTCATCTGATCCTGCTATTTTCTCCCCACCTACCATTTTGGACTACCTTCCACATTATCAGAGAAAACATCCAGCCTTTGGCTTTTTGAATCTGGCCTATTTCATGATGTTCCCCAAT
The DNA here is from genome assembly GCF_052094955.1 of Ictidomys tridecemlineatus. Lineage (NCBI taxonomy): Eukaryota > Metazoa > Chordata > Mammalia > Rodentia > Sciuridae > Ictidomys > Ictidomys tridecemlineatus. The sequence goes on along the minus strand of NC_135489.1, from coordinate 98,133,939 downwards.
TCTATCCATTTACTAGCAAATGCCATAATATCATTCTTCTTTATAGCCAAGTAATATTCCTGTATGTGTGTAAGTGTGTGCGTGTGTGTGTGTGTGTGTGTATCACATTTTTTTCTCCACTTATCAAATATATTTTCAAGGCATATGACCTATCAGAGTGAGCAGAGTCTTCAGTCAAAACACCTGGTTCATGAGCCCGCAGGTTCTGTGACTTTGGAAAACACATCACATACTCTGGGTATTAGGATCCCCATAGTGAACAGAAATGATGCTCCCATCAAATTTTCAGGTGAGATGAGGAATGTGAAATTATTATGTGTTATCAATATTATTTAGTTGTATTATCAAAAATATTAGTTGGTATCCCAGGGTTGACATTAACAGTTGCATTTTAATGTGATCTGCTTAACTCCCACTCCAAACGGCCAGAAACAGTCCTGATAGAGGACCTGCCTCACTAGATCTGAAGTCAAGATCAGGACAAAGCCTGCATTTAGCACTGAGGTTCACGCCTCCCTCTTGGCTGATTGGACGTGGTGACAACAACCAGTTCAGTTAATTTACAGGAGGAGAGAAGTTCAGGCTGGATGTGTTGATTTTCCAAGATAAGACAGCGGGGTCGAGCGTCTGAGCGGTACCCTCTTCAGTGGGACGGTTGATGTCCTAAAGGCACAAGACTGGAAAGCATCCTCCTGTTTAAAAGGAAGTTTCCCAAACTGCCAAAACTTTGTGGAAGTCGCCATGTTTTCCAAGGGCATCACACGTCAGACTGCGAGCGTCTGTCACAGGACACCTCTTTTGCTGCGCCGAGGAAGGGGTTTCTCTCCTCCACTTGACTCCCCTTGGCTCCACTTCACAGGCACAGAGCTGACTGAGGACACTGACAGTGGATTCAGCTTGGCGACTCCATGTTCCTTGGCTTTGTCGACGGTTGGAGGAGCTGAACCTGACACAGTCCTTAGGGACATGTGCTCATTCCCAGTGTGATTCAGCTGTGGCCTGGGGGTAAAGTGACTGCAGTCCGTCTTTGGTGGCTCTGCCAAAGTATCTGAGGCTTGGTGCTTTATCTTAAAAAGGTTTGCTTAGTTCACAGTTCTGGATGTTCAGGTGCTGGTGAGGGCTTCCTGGTTCCATCAAACTATGGCGGATGGCTTCATGGTGGGAACTCAGGCAAGAGGGAGCAATTATATAAGAAGAGGAGCTGGGGGGATTCAGGAACCAGGGTTCCTCTTGGTATCACAACCTATCCTCGAGAGAACCAACCAGCATCCTCAGATACCTCCGTTTACCCCTTCCAGGGGCACCAGTGACTTAACCCACTAGGGTTGGCAGTTGTGATATTATTAGCCGGGGCCCCATCTCTTAAATCTTCCTCAGCACCATTATACTGCAGACCAAGCCTCCAGCTCATTGGCTTGTGGGGGACTCACCACAACAACAGCGGTCACCTAGTCACCTGGCAGCCAGATGCATCCCAGATCCATTCACCAGCTAGGAGCTCAGTCCTCTTTCTGCAGTCCCCTCCTGCTCTGAGGGTCGACTCTGTGCAATCAATGTTCAATCCAAACAGAATCAGTATTTTAATTTTAAAAACAGGCAAAAAAAAATAGAGAAAAGAAAGAAAAACCCGGAAAAGCTGAGCCACAGAAATGCCCGGATGAAGTGGCAAGTACGCACCCAGGTACAGAGCTGACAAGCAGCCTCGGGTTCAATGCCAAGGCTTCCTGGAGAAGGACAGAGGACGGGCATGCTTGTTGACACGGGGACCTCCTCTGGAGAAGCTGGTGGAGCAGACCCAGGTTCCCCGGGTGCTGGGCTAGCCAGTCTCCTCATGCCACCTGCCAAGAGAGCCACCGGGACACGCGGGCAGCTGTGCTCCCGGCCGACGCGTGGCCGGGTGGATTGGCAATTTGGAACTGTCACCAAGCAGCCTCACCAGAACCATGACAATGCCAACGGACCCCATAAAGAGATGACGCGTGTCTTCAAGCTTCAGTTCTGAGCAAAAGCGACCTCTCAGAGTTGGTCCTGGGGGAGGATCTCCGCCATGAAGCACTGCTGTGTGGGATCAGGCAGCCCAGCGGCGACTGGGTGTGGCCATTCCGGCCTGTGTCACTGCACAGGAGCCCGGTCCCTCCAGCCAAAAGGTGAGGCAAGGTGCCTGGGCCTGTTGACTCACCACGTCACGGAAGAGCGCAGCCACATGAGGCTCGACTTCTGCCTCTGCCGTGTCCGGGGGTCCCCCTGGCAGTTTTGTGGGGTGGTGAGTGAGTACATTCCTCCCTATGAGTTTGGTTTTGTTATTTTTTTTTCTAGATAGGAAAAAATTTCTTTGTTCTTCTAACCAAAAAAGAAGCTGAGTTTTCCTGTCTCAACAGGCAGATTCCTGAAAAGCTAAGAGTCCATTAAATTATAAATCAAAGATGATTTTTAAGCAAGGAGCATTGACTGGTTTTTTTACAAGAACCTGGAGGGAATGCCCAGGACGTGCCTTTCTCCTTATCCATTATCCACGCATCCCAAATCCATTCACCAGCTAGGAGCTCAGTCCTCTTTCTGCAATCCCCTCCTGCTCTGAGGGTCGACTCTATGCAATCAATGTTCAATCCAAAAAAACCCCACAAAAACCCCAAAATCAGTATTTTAATTTTAAAAACAGGCAAAAAAAAAATAGAGAAAAGTGACATAGCTTTGTGCACATGGAGCCATTGTGAAGGGGTATCCTGGGACCAGATAGCTCACCTGAGCCCGCACAGGGTGGTAGAAGGGTGGTCACTGCTGCACAGGCAGCCCTGTTCATGGCCCCGCACACGGAGGGCACATCAGCCCCAGGCGGCTCCAGGAGCTGACAAGTCCTCCCATGTGTCAGGGCAAGGTGGACTGTGTGAAGCAATGTGTCCTCCACAACCCCAAACAGCCTGCTGTCTGGAGGACACAAACAGGGCCCAGAGGAGATTGTTATCTCCTGTGAAAACAGGCGGCCAGCCAATCATCCTCCAGAGCCTCCTGTTTGCAAGATCAGATTGTCCCAGCAAGAGGCTGATGGTCCTGTTGTGGAGCCTCCACCATCGTCCCACCATAACAAAACAGGAATGCCCGCTGGCGGGGGGCGTGGGGGACCCGGAGGAGGAGGAGGAGGAGGAGGAGGAGGAGGAGGAGGAGGAGGAGGAGGAGGAGGAGGAGAAGAAAGTGCACCTTGGACTCCTCCTCACTCCAGAGGAGAGCCACTGGGTTCACTCCCTGGGGTGCTTTTCATTATTAAAATAGTGATGATGATAATAATAATAAACATAAAATTAAAAATAAAGCCCACAGCCGCGCCACCACAGCCAGGGCTTTGGCATTGTGCCACGTCAATAGCCAAGGACTGTTTACCCACAGACTCTTTCAGTCTGGGTGCATTTCACAAATATTTACCGAGTGCCATGGATACAGAGATAAAAAGATGTGATTTCCTACCCTCTGGGAGCACCCAGTCTAATGAGGAGATGGACGTCTCAACAGTTGGTTGCAACACTGGTCTGGGGTGTAACAAACACACAGACAAGACCCAGCAAGGGTGCAGGGAGGGACCTCCTGGGTCAATCCATAGGCAAGGGACTCATGGAGGCTGCACAAAGGAGGGGAGAGGGAGTGTGGTCCTGGGGAGGGTCAGGGGGTCCCTGGAGTGGTGGTGCTGGAAGATTCCATGCCGCGGGGCAGATTCCATGGTGGCTCAAGCAAAACACAGGCCTGGGGAAATGGGCCATGCAGGTGGCTGGGTTGGGGGGAAGGTGCATCAGACAAGGTGGATGAGCCAGACGGTGAGGGAGGGAGCCGAGGACGGAACACCAACGGCATGCACGCAGGAGTCCTCAGGTTCCAGGGCTTAGAGGGGCTACAGGGCCAACGTCAGAAGCCAAATGACCAAGAGGAGGTGATGAGGTTGAGCTAGAGGGCAAAAGTCTGAGCCAGGACCCTCGATCCATCCAGAGCAGTCCTGAGGCCCAAAGTAGGACGCATGATGCACCTGTAACGTATATTTTCCAGAAGTCACATTTAAAAAGAAAAAAGTAAAGAGAAGTAGTCGGGATGCATTTTTATAATAGAAGTGAGTTCCCCCAATACAGACAAAATGTTATCATTTCCACAGTAGTTGATACCAAAATGCATTCATTCTTTCTCCTCCCCCCATACTAAGTCGTCAATGGGTGGCGTATATGTCACATGAACAACGTGTCTCGGTTCAGAACAGTCCCATTTCAAGTGCTCTGTGGCCACACGTCCCTGGGGGGTGGGGAGCGTCGCTATGTGGGCCAACCCAGGTCTCGAGTCTTTATTCTGCTCAACCTTGGACTAAACCTCATCCTTACCCATATTTCTTTTCCCAATAGTTGATCGAATTGAAATGTTTTCCATCCGGGACTTCCACAGCAAGCCAGGGGACCAGGCTGTTGGGAAAAGCCGTCGTAAAATGAACACAGACTCCCCAGTTCCCTTTGACTTCCAAAGCTAGGTGGGGAGAGGGTGGCACGGGCCAGTCTGCATCTTAATAAACACGGGCTCTTGCAAAATGATTCCCGACACCCTTGATGAGCTCCTCCCAATAACAATAATTACCATCAGAAGGTGCTGTGGCAGCATTCACTAATCACGGCCTGGGAGGCAGGCTCTGTTTTGACTGACTTACAGCGAGGCTGTTAAGTAACTCCCATGGGGCCCTCCTGGGAGTTGGGTTTATGCAATTTGTTTCCCAGAGGGAAAGCAGTTTAAGGGGCTCATATCAGGTCACAGGGGAGCTAGTATTAGAAGCAGGACAATAGCCCAGGAAGGGAAAACTGATTTTTCGATATTTGGGGTCCTTCCTAAAAGTCCAAAGCCATCAGTAAGGACAGGATCAGTCTTACCCAGGGGGTCGGCTCTGCCACCTCTCTCCCAGCCCTTGACGAAGCGCTCCGCTCCACCCAACCCAGGACACCAAGGTGTGGCTGAACATGCGTCCCATCTCAAGAGTCCTTGAGTCCGGAATGCTCTCCGCAGCTGGCTGCTGCCAGCCCTTGTGCAGGGTCACATCTGACCTGCAGGATTCACATCCCCAACACTTCCCAGTCCTTGGTTCCTTTGGGCCCTCAGTTTTGACCACAGTATGGTAGTGTTCACAAGCACACGTCAGCAGTGCACCTGCCACTGGGGCCCTGAAGTCACCGTAGACATGCCCCTCGTCACCTTGTGCCAAGCACTGAACCAGATGCTTGGCACAGGTGAGCTCAGTGGTTGTCCCATACACCCCTGAAACAGAAACTATTGTGTTCCTCGTCCTGCAGCTGTAGCTGGAACGGGCAGCTCAGTACCAGCGGCTGAGGCCAGTGGACACCAGGGCAAAGCTTTAAGCTACTGGACTGGATTCCATTTGGCTTGGTGATTTCTGGTCTTGTAGAGTCACAAGAAAGATACCACGTGGTGGGCAGAGTTCTTCCCCTCCCCTTGACCTGGGAACAGGATGACATTGCTTTCGTGTTGAGGCTGCCCCACAGTTGACTTTGAGTTAGCAGAAAGAGAGTTTAGCCAGCTGGGCCAAGACAGACCTTTTCTCTTTATAAGCTGATTGCCTTAGGTATTTGTTAGAGTAACCCAAACTGACTAACCAAAATATTATATTTTTAGGAATTAATAAACTTTAGTTTTAGATTCATAGAAGAATTGAGTGAAAGGTACAGAGAGGTCCCATATAACCCCTTGCCCCCTGCACAGCCCCCTCCCTTACGATCAGTCTCCAACACTAGAATTGTACATCCGTTCAACTGATACCCCGCACGGACACAATGGCCATAGTTTACATTAGACGTCACTCTTGGTGTTATGAGTTCTTTGGGTTTGACCAAGGTGTCATGACAGGGATCCACCATGACAGTATCACGCAGTGTGTGCCCCACCAGCTCCTCCTCCTCGCCAGCCCCTGGCAGCCACAGATCAAGTTACAGTCTTCACCATGTTGCTTTGCAGAGTGTCGTGGAGTGGCGCTCCTCCACCAGGCGACCCTTTCAGATGGCTTCTTTCACTCTGCAATGTGCATCCACGTTTGCCCCACGTCTTTCCAGGCTTCGTGGCTCCTTCCTTCTCAGTTCCAGTCACATCTCACTGAATGAATGGATTACCCTTTGTGTATCTGTATTCGCCTTCGGAAGGACATCTTGTTGGCTTCCAAGTGCGGGCAGTTATGAATACAATAAACATAAACATCCGTGTGTATGCTTTTGCTCGGTTGCTGGATTATGTGATCAGAGCATGTCCAGTGTTGGGGGCCACTGCTCACACCTTTCTGAGCGGCTGGGTACCATTTTGCTTTCCCATTGGCAGTGAATGGAGGTCTCTGTGTGTCCACGTCCTCACCTGTTTGTGGTATTGACAGTGTTCTGGGTTTGGTCCATTCGAATGCACGTGTATCATTCTGTTTTAGTTTGCAGTACCCTAATGACAAATGATAGGGAGCATCTTTTCACAGGCTTATTTGCCACCTGTCTATCTTCCTCGGTGAGGTTTCTTTTAACGTTTTCCCCCTACTTCTTAATCTATTTTTGTTCTCTTGTTGAGATTTAAGAATTCCTTTTATACTTTGGGTAAAGGTCTTTTATGAGCTTTGACTTTTACAAATATTTTCCCCTGGTGTGTGGCTTGTCTTCTCATTCCTTTGACATTGTCTTTGACAGAAGAGACATGTTTTATTTTAATGAATTTATCAATCATTTTTGACATGGATGGTACCTTTTTTGTTGAATCTAAAAGTCAACTGTGCAAACCAAGGTCCTCTAGATTTTCCTGTGTTGTCTTCTAGTTTTATGTTCTGTGTTTTACATTTTGATCTATGATTCTTTTTGGCTAATCGTTATGAAAGGCATAAGATCTGTGTCTAGGTGTTGTTTTTTGTTGTTGTGTTTTGCATGTGAATATGTGAATATACGGTTATTTCAGCACCATTTGTTGAAGAAAGAAAAACAGAAGCAAAACAAAAAAAATCTTTATTTCATTTTATTGCATTTGCTTTTCATCAAAATTCAGTTGATGACATTTATGTGGCTCTATTTCTGGTCTCTATTCTGCTCCAGATCTGCTAATCCATTCTTTCCCTAATGCTACACTGTTGATTACTATATGCTATGGAATAAATATTTGTGCTTTGTGTCCCTCTAAGACTCCTATGTTGAAACCCTCATCTGTCATGAGATAGAGGGTGCCTTTTAGTGGTAAATAGTTCATAGGGTGGAACCCTCATGGTGAAATCAGTTCCCTTAGGAAAAGCAACGTGAAAGAGCTTGCTTTCTCGTTCTCTGCTCCCCATGCAGATGGAGGAGATGTTTGTGAGCCAGGAAGAGAGCCCTCACCAAAACTCAACCATGCTGGCACCCTGATCTTGAAATTCCTGCTTCAGAACCAGGAGAATACATGTTTTGCTATTTAAGCCACCCCGTCTACAGTCTTCTGTTACAGTAACCCAGGCTAAGGCACGGTAGCTTTCTGGGTAAGTCTTGAAATCAGATAGTGTCAGTCCTAGAGCCTTGTTTTTCTCCCTACACACCGAGTTAGCCCTTCTGAGTTTTTTTTTTTTTTTTTTAACCTCTTCAGATACATTTTAGAATCTGTTGGTTGATATCCACAGAATAACACGCTGGAGTTTTTATTGGGAATACCTTGAATCTAGATCAAGTTAAGAAGAATCGATATCTTGATTCTGTTAGGTCTTCCTCTTCATGGAAACGGGATGCCTCTCCTTCTGTTTGGCTTTTCTTCGATACCATTCATCAGAGGAAGGTGTTGGTAATTTCAGGCTCCACTCGCTCATGGCTAGTGTAGAGGAAAGCAATTAACTTTTGTCTAGCAACCTTGTATCCAGACATCTTGTTGTATTCATTCCTTAGTTCTAAGAGTTTGTCAGCTGTCTCAGATTTTCTGCATAGATGATCATGTCTTCTATGAGCAAAAAGAGTTTTTATTTTTTTCCTCCCAATTTGTACACTTTTTATTTCTCTTTCTGTCTTACTGCATTAGCTAGGACTTCCAGTGTGATATTAAAGAGCACAGGTGAGGGGGGCACTTTGCCTTATCCTTGATCTTAGCAGGAAGCTTTGAGGTTATCACCATTAAGTACAGGAGCTCAGAGTTTTTTGTAGAGCTTCTTTAGCAGGTTGAGGAAGCCCCTCCCCCAACCCGTTTATAGATTTCGTCAATTATCTATTAATACGATCGTGTGATTATTCTTCCTTAACCTGCTGATGCGCTGGATCACATTAATTGACTTCAGGTGCTGAAAAGAGCTGGACAGCTGAGGCAAATCGCACTCATTTTGATGCATGGTATTTAAGTTGGATTAACATTAATTATTAATATTAATATTAATATTAATTATTACTCCTTTCTCTTTGTTCTTCTTGTGCTCTGCTCTTATTTTTGCCTCCCGGACCTTTGCTGTCTTGGGTGGTTTTAGTGAGCACTCTGTAAGATGCTGTTCTTCTCAGCATATCAATCATTCTTCTCTTTATTTACTTAAGCGGTTGCCCTTTGACTTTTTTGGCTTTCAATTTAGTTGCAATATGTATTGACAACTAATCCAAGTCTGATTTCAAATAATACTGTACTACATGAAAGGTGGTACGAGAACCTTAGAACAACAGAATACCACTAAGCATCATCAATTCCTCCCTCTCATTCCTTATATTATTGCTATCTTTCATTTAACTTTTATATGTATGTATGTATGTATGTATGTATATATATATACACACACACATAATCAAACACATTGTTGCTGTTAATATTTTGAACAATCTGGTATTTGTTAGATGAATGAAGAATAAAAATATTAGATTTTTAAAATTTTACACTTATTTTTTTCTCCAAATGACCTTCCATTCTTTACGTAGATCCTAGTTTCTGGTCTGTATCATTCATTTTTCTTTTCTCCGAATAATGTTTTTTTTAAAATATTTCTCTCAGGGAATTCCACAGGAAAAGATTTCTTCAAATTCTTAAGAAAATACTGATTTCTTCTTTCTTAAAGGATGATTTCGGGGCACAAAATTCTAGGTTAGTTTTTTTTCCTCTCTTACACTACCACTATACCAGTCCACTCTAGTTCTGCATGATTTCTGAGAAGTGTCTGATGCAATTTTTCTATATGCTCTTCTTTAGCTAAGGAGTGGCTCCTGTCTCCTCTGCTCCAGATTCTTTAAATTTTTTTTCTTTATTTGTATTTTCTGAAATTTGAATATGGTCTGCCTACATGTACATAATTTTGCATTTATTCTGCTTAGTGTTCTCTGAGACTATATTTTGATGTCTGTTGTTAATTTGGCATCAAAGATCTCCTTCAATGCCAGGTATGGTGGTGAATGCCTGTTATTCCAGCTACATAGCAGGCTAAAGCAGGAGGCCACAAGTTCGACATGGACAACTCAGTGAAACTCTGTCTTAAAAATTAAAAGTGAAAGGACTCTGGGGATGTAGATGAGCAGCAGAGTACTTTCCCTGCATGCACAAGCCCCTGAGTTCAATCTCCAGTCCTACCAAGAAAGTGTTTGTTATTTCTTTTAAATTTTTAAAAAATATTTGTTTTTTAGCTTTAGGTGGACACACTATCTTTATTTTATTTTTATGTGGTGCTGAGGATGGAACCCAGTGCCTCAGGCATGCTAGGCAAGCGCTCTACCACTGAGCCCACAACCCCAGCCCTCTTTTGAATTTTTTAAAAAATTATATTGTATGTGTTTATGGGGTCCAGTGTAATCACTCGATACATGCATACAATATGCAATTATCAAGTCAGGATAGTCAATATTCTCATCTCCTTAAACATTTTTAAAACCTGACATGCAATAATTTACATATTTATGTGGTACAGTGTGATATTTCAACCCATAATCAAATCGGGGTAACCAATGCTTCCTTATCATCACCTTACATTAGGAGACTTTGAGCTCCTCTCTTTCCATGATTCCTAAATATATAGTAAGTTATTATGAACGGTAGTCATTCTACTGTGCTGGAGAACAGAGGTAGAAGTTATGTGATCTGAATGTGCTTTGACGTTCCTAATCCAGTCTCCTCCCCTCCTTCTTACCCTCTCTTATCAGCTTCTAGTTGTTGTCCTTCGACATTCAGATTGACTGTTGTAAGCTGCCAAACATGGGTGAGACCATGCAGTATTTGCTAGATGAGTCTGAGGTATTTCACTTACCATAATGTCTTCCAGTTCCATCCATTTTTGCTGCAAGTGATATAGCAACATTTCATGATTCAATACTATTCATACATATAAACACATATAAAGGAATATATATGTGAAGGGATTTCTTTATCCATTCATCTGCTTGTGGGCATCTAGGTTAATTCCACATCTTGGTCACTGTGCAAAGTGCAACGATAAATGTGGGTGTGCTCCTGTCTTTGTGATGTGCTGATTTCGTTTCCTTTGGATAGACACCCGGAAGTGGGATGGCTAGATCAGACCAGACAGTAGATCTGATTTGAGTTTTTAAGGATCCTCCGTCGTGTTCTGCAACATGGCTGTACTATTGACATTCCCGTCAACAGTGGCCAAGCATTCCTTTTCCTCCACATCCTTGCCAGCATTTGTTATTTTTGTCTTTTTGGTAATAGGCATACTAACCAAAGTGAGATTAAATCTCTTTGTGGTTTTGATTTGCATTTCCCTGATGGCTAATGACAGGTTGAGCATTTTTCCAAAGCTTTTGCTGGTCATTGGAACTTATTCTTTCTTTGGGGGATGTGTTTATTCACACCTTTCTCCCATTTTGAATTACCTGGGGTTTTGTTACTGAGATTTTAATTTCCTTATATAATCCAGGTATGAACTTTAGCAAATATATTCCCTATTCTTTAGGTTGACTTTTCCCTCTATTGATTATTTCCTTTATTGTACACAAGTGTCTTTTGGTTTATTATAATTCCATTTGTCTATTTTTTCTTTTGTTTCTGTGTTTTTGGAGTCTTATCCAGAAAGCCATTGCTTGTACCAATATCTTGAAGTGTTTCTCATTTTCCTCTGGTAGTTTCAGAGTTTCAGGTTTTACATTCAGGTCTTTGATCCCTTTGGAGTTGATTTCTGTGCAGGGCAAGAGATGGGGGTCAAGTTTCAATCTTCAGCATGTGAATGTCCAGTTTCCTCAGCACCATTTAGTGAAGAAACTGTCTTTTCTCCAATGTATGTTTTTGGCACCTTTGTTCAGAATCAGCTGCCTACAAATGCATGGGTTTGTTTCTGGACATTCTAGAATGTCCTGTTGGTCTGTGTATAAATGTAATGCACCGTCTCAACAACATTAAGGACAAAGAAAACCCACATGAGTGTCTCAAAATACGTAGAGAAGACACCTAATAAAATTAAATATCATCCTAGGTTAAGAACTCTGAGCAAATTAAGTATAGAAAGAAAATACGTACCTCAACATAATAAAGAGCATGCATAACAAATCTGCAGCCAAAATCGTACTGAATGAGGAAAAGCCAAAAGTGTTTCCTCTAAGATCCAGAACAAGACACGGATGTCGACTGTCACCACTTTTCTTCAACATTCTACTGGGAGCTTTATCCAGAAAAATTAGGTCAGAGAAAGGAATAAATGGCATACAAATAAGGACAGAGAAATCAAATTACTGTTTGCAGATGATTCAGTATATTAAAAAAAAAACAACTTATTCCATCAAAATACTATTAGAACTGATACACAAATCCATAAATATTTAGGATAAAAAAAATCAACATGTAAAACTCAGTACCATTTTATACAATAATCAAAATAGTGCTGAGAAAGAAATCATGAAAGCAGTCTAATTTTCCATAGCTACAAACACACACCTGGACCCCACACACAAACATGAGAAAAAATTTAACCAAGGAAGCAAAGAATGAAATTTAATGAAATTTAATGAAATTTAATACTTAAACAAACAAAAATTCCTCTGATGAAAAAATTTGAGAGGATACACACACAAAAAAGAAAAGTTCACCAATATTTGTGAAGCATAATAATTCACTTTGCTGAAATGTCCATAATACTCAAAGTGATTTAAAAATTCAGTATAATCCCCATCCACGCACCAATGACATTCTTCACAGACTCAGAAAAAAAAATCTTAAAATTCATGGGAACCCAAAAGATGCTGAGGAGCTGAAACATCTTGAGCAAAAAGAACAAACGGAGAGGCGTCCCACTAAGTGACTTCAAAGCATTCCACCACATACAGCAATCAAAACCGAATAATGACAAAGACATGTTCTTTATTACTGTGTTTTTTGATCTATGGCATTTCTTCTTTTTTTTTGTTTGTTTGTTTTTCCCTAAAATTTCTATCTTCCTGCTTGTATTATCCTTTTGTTTTTTCCATATTGCCTTACTTTTCCATTAGAGTCTACAGTGTATTAATCATAGATTTTTAAAAATTTCTTGCCTGATTATTCTCACATTCCTGCCTTATCTCTGAGTCTCATACTTGTTCAGGCTTTCCAAACTGTGTTTTGCCTTTGAGTTGGCCTTGTAATTTTTATTTTTTGTTGTTGTTGAAAAATAAACATAACGGACTGGGTAAAAGGAAACCCAGTAAAGAAGCCTTGGGTGATTTGGTGTTGAATTATGGGAGTTATGAAGGCATCCTGTGGTCCTACAAATCATCTCAGTCTTTGGGTAAGCTTGTACCCCGGGCCTGTGACCTTCCCAGGTGATTCTTGGGTGGGATAAAATGCTGTAAGAGATTGGAGTTGAGGATTTCCCTCATCACAGGTAAGTTCTGCTCTGCTGATCCTCAATAGTTTGGGCTCTGGTTGACTAGCTTGAGGGTAGGCCTTGTTCAGCAGAACACAGTGCTCCGCATTTTTCAAAATCGTTCCTTTTCTTCTTTCCTAGCTGCAATGGTGAGGGAAAATTCCTCTGATATTTACTCCAAGAACCTGGCTGAACTCCTGCCGGTAGAACAAACAGAAGTGCCTCCCACACACCCCCATAGCTGGGTTCCCGGGAAGTTTTTAACTCTCAGACTTGTTCCATATTGCTGAGCCCCCCACGGCGATTCCCACAGAGGTGGATGCTTGGGGGTTTCTGCACCTGTAGGATGTGGTTCTCTGTATCTTCCTATCTCTCCAATTCTGTGACTTCAGTTCACTTAGGTATCTATAGAAGAGCTTATTCCCACTTCTTCTGCTCTTCAGTTGTTAGAACAGAGTGAAGATTTCTAAGCTCATTTATGCTATACCAAACATTTGAATCGGAAAATACTATTTTTAAACTTTTTTCATTTGTTCTTTTTCGTGACACATGACAGTAGAATGTATTTTGACATATCGTGCGTTCATGGAGTGTAACTTCCCATTCTTGTGATTGTACATGAGTGGAGTGTCCCTGGTCATGTATTTATATATGAACATAGGAAAGTCATATCGGATTTATTTTTAAAGTAAACTTTTGGAAAGGAAAGTTTTAGATTTTCAGAAAACTTCTAAGGGAGTGCAGAGAGTCCCCTTACACCCTTCAATCTATTTCAGTTTGCACTAATGCTGTCATATATTATGTCACCTTGGCTTGCTAGTTAAAGCTAAGAGACTGACATTCACACATTACTACTAACTAATCCCCAGATTGTGTGTGTGCTTTTCTTTTTGAGGGAAGGGTGGTACAGGGGATTGAAGTCAGGGCACTAGACCACTGAGCCACATCCCCAGCCTTTTTTTGGATTTTATTTAGAGACAGGGTCTCACTGAGTTGCTTAGCACCTCACCGTTGCTGAGGCTGGTTTTGAACTCCTGATCCTCATGCTTCAGCCTCCGAAGCCTCTGGGATTACAGGTGTGCACCACTGTGCCCAGCTCTGTGTTTATTCTTTACACAGTTTGTTCATTAATGTATTTTTTCTGTTCCAGGATCCATGTCAGATACAGCTGTTCCATCTCCCAGTCTCATTAGAGCTGCGGTGAGGTTTTTAGCTTTGTTTTTCATGAACTTGACAGTTTTGAGAAGGCATATGTGTTGTATAATGCCCCTCAGTGTGTGTCTGTCGGATGTTTTTCTCATGACTGGGCTGTGCTTTTGGAAAAAGAGGTGCCTTTCTCCATTTCATCACATGTAGGGTACACAATATCCATAATACATGGCTAAGGATGTTAACTGTCATCACCTGGCTCAGATAATTAACACTATTTTAATTGTTAAATCAATTCTGCTGTCACATTGTCTTCTCTGTGAGTCACTATAATTATAATGACCATTTAAACATACAAATATAACTTAGTCAATTAATGACCATCGCTATCAGAAACACTATTCAAAAATAGCTCCATGATATGTGCACCATCAACTAACTCATTAATTGACTTTGAAGCTCAGTCCCTGGACGTGGCACATAGATTTGGAGAAACTCAGTACCGCCAAGGAGCATGGCTGGCCCGACCTGGCGTGGCATGTAGCTGCAATAAGAATATTATTTTATTCATTTTTTTTCTGTTGCTGTGACTAAAAGACCTGATAAAATGAACAGTTTTAGAGGAGTAAAAAATTATTTGGGGGCTCACAGTTTCAGAAGTCTCAGTCCAAAGGTAGCCAGCTCCATTCCTCAGAGCTGGAGGTGAGGCAGATTGTCGTGGTGGAAGAGTGTGGTGGAGGGAATCTGCTCACATGACGATCAGGAAGCAGACAGAGAGAAAGAGAGTAAATCCACTAACTAGATGCAAAATATGTACCCCAAAGGCCCGTTGCAATGACCAGCTCCTCCAGCCACAGCCTACCTGCCTTCAGTTACCGCTCAGTTGATCCCATCAGGGACCAATTCGCTGATTGGCTTAAGACTCTTGCGACCCAGCGGTTTCTCCTCTAGGCCCTCTTGCATTGTCTCACACGTGAGTTTTGCAGATGCCTCGAGTCCAGACCATGAAAGACACCTCGCACTTTGGTTTTTCTAATGCTCCATGGGGACTTCTGGACTAACGGACAACTATTGAAGAAAACCGTATTCTACCATTTGTTGAAGAACAGTAAGGCAGTCTTTGTTCCCGGTGCTTCTGTGTCGGGGTCTGGCAGTAGGAGAGAGATTTGGGGCTCCACTCTGCCTGCAAGGAGGAGAAGTGGGAAGGTGTAGAGGAGGAGCAGGGTGGGAATGGGGTCAACAGTTAGAAAATGAGTAAGGGGAGACACGGGGTGGGGGAGGGGGAATCTTAGCGAACCGCATCTAACCGCCAGGGAGACCAGACATCACCCAGGGTGGGGGTGAGATCAGGAACAAGCTCAGGTATGGAGGGGGACCAGGTGCGTGAGGGTAGAGGGTTCTGATTGACCCGACTTAGCAGGGTTCTCAGTGGAAGGATACTGCAAGGACTGAGGTGGAAGCCCTGGTTTGGATCCAATGACTAAAAGAAGCCTGGAGAAGCTTCGTCTGTACCCAACCCAGGTGTCACGCGTGGTCACACCCTCCACCCAGCACATCTGACGCGGTCTTGAGTGAAAGCCACACCCCCATTGCTGGAGTCTCTCTTCTCCTAATTTGCTTCCTTGTATTTGAACCTTCTAGAAGTCAGTAATGCTGTGCTTTCTCTGTTTCCCAGTGTCAAGGCAACTTGTATTCACCATTTTCTCAGTCTCATTTGAAAACAGGATGCACCTCTCAAGTGAATATTCATTGTAAGTCACATCTCCAACTGCAAAGAGTGGGATGGTCTAAGTGTCACAAAGCAGATCCGTGCACTTCAGGAGATGGAACCTTCTAGCTGACGCATAGACCTAACTGCACTGAGAGGACGCAGTTAGGTCCAGTTAGGTTTATGGGGCTGCCGAAGCTGGGAGAGAGAGAAAGAGAGAGAGAGAGAGAGAGAGAGAGAGGCATTTCCAGGGAAGCCAAGACAGGGTCAATGGTCACAGCAGTAGCACAGCTCTGGGGAGATGGGAGCAGAGGTGAGTTCCATAGGTCGTTCATTTCAAGGTATACAGGTGTATGGTGGAAACGTTCCTCTGTTCCCATCCTGTCTCCCAGCATTCCTAGGAATGTCATAAACACTGACTGCATCTATATGGACATAACCTTAAATATTTTAATTAGCAAAATAGGCAGTAGACACATCCACCCAACTTTTAATAAAGACTGCAGGTCAGACTTCTGGCAGGACTCAGAATTCACCCCAGATGGTTCAAACAAAGAGCCCTTAATGCAAGGACTCCTTCCTGCATGATGGGGGGTGAGGGCCACAAACAGGGATGTGGAGCAATAGCAGGAAGTCACGGTCTGAGAGGGAAGGAGGGGGGAGGGGCAAGGCAGGAAGTCAGGGGTATAGACTTACAAGGAAAAATGATGGTGATTGGCACAGATGGACGAAAGATATCTCTTTGGTTCCTAAGGTTACCGCTGACAATTTTCTGGCCTCCCTAAGAATTAATTTTTTGTCATTTCTTTTTCTTCCTTTCTAGATCCTATTTGAAGTTCGTGGAAGTGCAAATCAAGAGAAGAAAAAAATCCCCATGCAATTGCTCATGAAATCCAGCAGACAGATTATTAGTCTTGGACCCAGGAGCAGAACCCAGTGGGGTGTTAGGACCATGCCAGGTTGGGAAGCCGACTATCAAACCTGGCATCTTCAATGAGGTGATATTGACCTGCCCACGCTGGTTTCTTCCAAATAATCATGCTGTCACTCAGACTATGTTCAGAAAAGAAAGGGGGAAATTAGCAGCCCTTTTGCTTGAAGATGAAGGGCTCCCTCCTGCAAACTGAGTCTGCTTTGAAGCTCAGTCCACACCTGGGAAATGCCTGGCACTGCTGTTTCTCCCAGGGGAAACACCTGAATCCCCACGGGCCGTGAGTTTACATTCTGTGTAGAGATGTGACTTCTACAGCATGGTGCCTGGAAAGTGTGATCCTAATAAAAGGCCAGCTACAAGGACATGCCAAATGTGCCCATCTGTGGTCCTGGGGTGGAGAGTACACTCCACGCAGCGAGGACCATGTGTACCCTGCTTTCTTGTCTGGACTGAAAAAAGAGACCTTGCACTTAGAATGTCAGCGTGTGCTGCTTTTCTGACCTGACCTTTTGTCTTGGCAACAGGCGAAGCCAACTTGGCACCTTTTAAGGGTAAGAAATTCCCAGGGCCAAAATGGAAGCTGTAGCTCCTTCCTCTGCCCGTGGGCCAGTGGCAACACATGCAGTCTATACCGTGTGGCCAATCACGGATATGAACTGTGATAGGAGAAAATCAAGAGAGAGGGAGTGAGGGACCCCAGCGGGGAAACTCAGGTCTGTGCATGAGCCCGTCACGTGGAAAATGCCACGAGATGCTCTCCAAATCCAGATCCAAATCCTGCTGAAAGAGGTGGTTTGGAATGGCCCCTTTCTCTCTTTCCCTCATCTCTGATCCTATCCCGGAAGCCCTGTTTCCTGTCTGGGCACCTGTCAAAAGGCCTATGTAGCAGAATCCTGTCCCTATTGTACCTCACGTCCCCATTCAGGTGTGCCAAGGTGCTTAGTGGGTAAGACATCACCTACTGAAGACAGAATCTTCTAGGGTTCTCTAGACTCAGTTGAGGAAAATGGTTTAAGACACAAGAGAGTCACAGCATGCAAGGTCTGCCGGTGGGACTTCCTTCATCCTGCCCCACAGTTCCCATGGACGGGGAGACTCATGACACAACTTCCTACTGGGACGCCTTGTTCCAAAGACAGCATGGTGAGACGCGTGATCCCAAGAGAGTTACAGCATCAACTTTTACCCAAATGATTCTCACATGCTCCGAAATGCTAGAAGGAAAGGGAAATAAAATCTGCCAAATGTATGTGAATCCAAAGGGAATTAAAATACATCACACTGAGGCTGCCACCCAGATTTCCCTGTCCTGGCTTCAACAGAGGGATGTCACACCAGCCCACCTGAGCCCAGCACATGTCCTGGTAGTCACACACAGGATTCCCTGCTCATTCCAGACCAACACGGCAAGCACACAGAAGGAAAAGCACCCACCATAAAAGGAGAAACCAATAAAAACGAGAAGTTACTAGCCACGCGGGGCACATAGCAAGTCATCACTAAATGGCCAATCTCTTACTAGAGTTGTCATCATTATCATGAGCACCGCAGCCACCGAAGGGAAAGGTCCACGTAGTGTATCTGTCAGCTGGGGGTGTTGAAACAAAATACCATAAGACGGAATGGTTTAAACAACAGAAAATTGTTCTCAGTTTTGAAGGTTGGTAAGTCCAAGATGGAGGTGCTGGCAAAGCAGGTTTCATTATTTATTCTCCTCTTTGATTCACAGACAGTTTTCATTTCACAAGATGCTCATGCAACCTCTTCAATGTGTGTGGGGGGAGACAGAGATACACAGAGAGTGAGAGCAAGAGGGAGAAAGAGAGAGAGAGAGAGAGAGAGAGAGAGAGAGAGAGAGAGAGAGAGAGAGAGAGAGAGAATCCTCTGGTGTCTTTTATAAGGACACTCATGCTATTAGAACAGGAACGCACCCTTATGACCTTATTCAGCTGTAATCACTTCCATAGAGACCCCATTTTCAAATATAATTGCGTTGGGATCAGGGTTAAACATACAAACTTAGAGGATGGTTGAAGGTGGATATAACAGTCTGTGATTCGTCGGCACAACCCAGTAGCACTGCCCTTAAATTATCCAGTGCTGGGTACCTTTGTCTATGTGGTGAATTCCCCGTTTGTCTCTAGGACTCCAGACCAACGAGGCAGCCATCACTCAAGGAAATTTGTCTAGAAATCCTATTAGAATAGGATGGGATCCTGTGAAGACTGTCACCTGGATTTTGATTACAGAATCACCTTTGCAACTTGTAAAAACAGGGCAACGTAGGTGAGGGAAAGCAGCCATGAAATGATGGCCATCTGTGGAAACCCAGGTCACGGGCTATGGTTGGGGGGTGTGACTACTGTCGGGCTTTGCTGTACCTGCAGATCTCCCTGATGGGGATGGGGAATGGGGTGATCCCAGGGGTCATGGTTCTGGCCACACACCCCAGCACTGAATTCTCACTGATCCTCCATACCTGGTCAGCCTGATGGCGTATTCCCTCTCTGGCCCACTGAAAATCTTCCTGAGCAAGGCAGAGCTGAAGCCTCTGATATCTCTAAGACCTTGTCCACTTGAAAATCTTTACCTCTTGCCTCCCGGCTATTTCCCTCAAGGCTGCATTTCTCTCAGAGCCAATGCCCAGAGAGAGAGACACATTCTGTAGCTTAATTGCTTTAATCGCTGGTAAGTCTTGGCTCTAGGAGATCTCAGCACACTGTAACCTTAAATATGTGCCTCGCCCCTGCATAGCAGCCACGACACACTCCCTAAGCATGAGGGGAAAAGCAACGTTTTCAATGTTTAACTCCAAAGGAACCCTTAGGTGAAGGTTTAGATCAACACGAGTTCCAACCAAGGTGGAGACCTGGCATCCACATGGGTGGCACCTGGACATCTTGCCATGTGCCCTTCGCAGAAAAGCAATAAGACTGTTTAGGCTTTTCTTAAAATAGTATCCTGGGGTGAGAGCTGAGAAGGACCTTCACGGGTCACAAGACGTTGGTACAGCCGCGTGGCTTGTGTGCTCTTGGGCGAACAGCTTCACTGGAAACTGGATTCCTTCTTCTTCCAAGCCTCTTTGATTCCCGTGGGCTTTGGGCTTTATTTGGATGGTGCACCCCCACCATGATGCCTATTTTTCTGTCCTCCTGGACAATCCTCATGAAATCGCACCCTTTGGAGGCACCTCTAGCTCCTGGTTCATCGGGGCCATTAAAGCCTGCAAACTCACAACCCAAAAAGGGACACAAACTATCAGAAGGTCGTGGGGAGACGCTAAACCTCCGAGAGCCAGCCTGTAAGATAACTCAGTTTTCGTTGCCTGTGAGGATAATAATCTCCATGGTTAATAATGCATTGCTTACCATTTTGGATGAAGGCATTATCACGAGATCTTTGAGAATGTTCCAAGTAATCTGTGGTCCATCTTCTTAGGTACTTAACCGATGATCATGAATATTCCTAATGAAACAGATTGCCAAGAAATGAAAACAGGACAGTCCTAAAATAGAGACTCTGCTAAGCACTCAGAGCAAAACAGAACACTGACCTGGGCGGGCTCAGTTTTCAGGGGCGAATCTACCCCACCTGACAGAAGCCCTGACACCTCTCATGACTCACTGACCTTCTTCCTTTTCCTTGCACCAAGCACAAGAAGACACACTATTTCACTCACACACACTCACACTCACACACACACACACACACCCAAAAAAAAAACCTTTTAATTCTGATTCCTACTTGGAAAGAGAAACAAACCCCTCATGCAGAAAACTTGTTCTGTGGCAGGAAGCACTTGGTGCATGTTTATATAACACTAGAATCTTCTAATCACATGACATGCACATTGGCGGGTTGGGTTCTGCTGTATCATCTGAACAGCTCACAGCATCCACTTGCAAACAAGAGGGAAGCACAGCGTTCACTACCAGAGGTTCCCTGAGGTCACGCAGGCAGTGCCTCCCGCAGGCATTTTTGAGACGTGAAATCAGATGCTCTCAGAGGACCCTGAGCAAAGAAACCCATTTATCCTGTCAGCCAGCACGACGGCACCCATTTGGCTGCATGGTCTCACCTTCTAAAACTCCCGTGACATCCTGTACATGAGAGGGTGGTCACACACAGTGGGACTTGCTGTGTCACACACCAACAGACATCCATCCAGCTTTGTCCTCTGAAAATCCCCCTGTGATGTTAAAGGTCTCACTGGGCAGGGAGGGTGGAGTCCTGAATTCTTTTTCATTTTCAAAGGAAAGCATTAAATGTTTGAGGCTTATTTGGATGGAGGGTGGCTGTGCGTTTAGGAATTGAAATGTGTACACGTAGGTTTTGGTTTGCAGGCACAAAGCCCTTACAGACGCAAGCCTCTGGACCACGGGAGCAGCTGCTCAGCTGTGCTGGGAGCCGGTCTCCACAGTAGCAAGCAGCACGTTGCGCCGCTCAATGCCACAAAGGATCCAGGGAGGGCAGATGTGGTGCATCCCGGTTCCATGATGGTGCAGGAAGTTTTGCTGGAGAGATTGATGTGCTAGTCACAGACTCCAACACTCCCATGAACACCTGGTCAGTTTGGTCACCTCCTAACATCTGTTCTATCCCCAGACAAGGGGTTTGATCCAAGAATAAAACTTACTCTTCTTGTGGGTCCCTTGTTGGAGAATGGGCATAGGATCCAATTCTATCCCACGAGAGGGGAAGAATTCTCCTTGGGGATGTTTCTTGTGGGATTTTTGGCTTCAGCTGGGTTCTCTGGAAAAGGGGTCAGAAATAGAGGTTCACAAGCAGCTGATTGATTGAGAATAACCACCATAAACAAGTGAGGGAAGTAGGAATGAGTGGAGGGAAAAATTCACCGGGGATGTAATCTCTACAAAGACCTTGGCCAACCCCAAAGCATCAGTGGATCTGTGGTGACCCTCTGCAGGCCATCACAAATGGAAAGCAGGAGTGAGCATGCTCTCCCTGTGTCCTTGAACATGGCTATGGCCGGGTCTTGTTTCATGCATGGATTCTCTGGGTGGATAGGAGGAAGCATGAGTGTGAGGGGTCTCTGGGTTGAAGACACCACCTGGATTAAGAGACACATCCTTGGGAGATGCTCAGCTCCAAGCCATCCACAGCTAGGACCATAAGTGGCTTGGGGAAGAAGTAACTCGGTGCTGAGGTGCGCTGGGTGCCACGGGGCTCTGCAGGGTGTCTCTGCTCTGCTCAGCCTCACTTGCTGTGTGGATTAAGTTCACTCCATCTAGGACCATCTCCTCCTAGGGAAGAAGCCGAAGGATAAGGAATGGGAGGTACCACAGCTTCAGCCCCTACAACTTGTCTCCAGGCCCCAACTGACACTCTTCATCTCCTACTCCACTGTCCACCCTGACCCCTTCACTCTTTTTGCTTGTGTCCGCTGGTCTAGGTGACCCGCCTCGTGTGGCGTCCCATGAGTTCTGAACTTGTGCTCACCCAGTGCATTGTCTGTTTACCATCAAAATTAGGCAGGAAGTTCCATGTGGAAGCCAACATTGCCCTGTCTGCTCCTATCGTGTGCAGTTATTCTACTCCCTTTGGCAGTCAGGGCCAATCACCCTCTGCCAGGTTATCTGACTCTTCTACTTCCCTCCTGGTCCATTGGCAGGAAAAATTCACCTTGGCCAGACAGCCAGCAAAGCTTAAGATTCTTGGGAGACATTTCCCCGTAGGACTAAGATCTCTAGATCCACAGAACCCAAAGATGCTAGGAAAGGAGGTGCAAATCATCCCACTGGTGGGTCCAGAGAGGGTGGTAAGCAGATTTACATCGATTTCCGCCTCTTGGTCCCCAGACTTGTGTCCTGCCTCATGGGGATCCAGCATCATGGAATGATCATTGGCCCAGGGCATGCAGCAGAGTCTGGAGGAAGAGTTCATTCCTGCTGAGAGCCATCTCCAAACTGGCACTCTCTGGGCCTTCTCAAATCTCTTTAGCTGTTCTGACTTAGCCACAGCTCCTGGGTGACGGGATCCTGAGCCCTCTGCTCCCCACCATTCACTGTGGAGTGGTTTCCTTTGTCTGAGAGAATGTCGTGTGGTATTAAGTCAGCACACCTTCATGCAGGGTAAGGTGTTACAGGCAGCAAAGTCAAGCCCTTCACTAGAATACAAATCCAATTTTGTCAAGAAAAGTCTCTTTCCGTGAAGGAAAGGGGTCAAACGCACTCAACCTGACACCAAGTGGTTGTGTGATTTACTTGAGGGGGTGCTGTGTTCTAGCACCAGCTTGGTGTTTTGACAGTGTCATCTCTCGTTAGGACTAAGGCAGAGGCCAGTTCCATTAGTCCCACGTGTCAGTTCCTCCCTCTTCATACATGCAGGGCACTAACCCAGGGTGGCCGATATCAGAAGCTGGGTGACGCTAACAGGGTCATGCTGCCACCCTGATGCTGCCCCAGGGCACACTCTGCAGGGGGTATTGGCAGGTGAGAGAGATCTTGCACACTCCATGCCCACCCTACTGATTCATCCATCTGTCTTCTCCCCAGACGTCCCCAGGAGCAGTCTGTTAGCCTACCCTTGGTTCATGTGCTGCTCTGCATCCCATGTTAATGGGAATGGCTCCTGGCCTTCTTTCTTCCTAGGAATGGAAAAAGAAAGCATTCGCCAGAACATTGGCTGCATCTCTTGTACTGCAGCTCTTTTGTTCATGGAAAATAACTCCATCCGGCATAGTTTTAACTGATGATACTATTGGGGGATATTGGGGGTATTCCTCTGTCATCTTATTTTTGTAGGGAACAGTTAGGGAATTAAACAGAAACAGGGCGGTAGTCATTACTACGCATCCTTTAGGTGTCTAGGGGTGACATTAATCTGCCGTTCTCCCCAGGATCATGATATTTGCTATCTTGGTTGAAATAGGAGTGACTGGCAGCAGCGGTTTCTACCTGGCCTTCCCAAGTTGATGACCCTCTCCTCACCGGACAGAGACCTACCGTGAGGATTCTGCCGACTTCATGGCTCAGTTATATCTTCAGGACCTATCGAATGTTTAGCAAGTGGATCTGCAGCCCCACAGGCCCTGTGGGAAGGATGCCAACCAGAACTCCATGAGGCCACATGCCTCACCTCTAATAGAGGGGGCAGGAAGATGATTCGGGTTTTGGTTATCAGCGTCAAATCTGACGCTGTGTCCATCAGTGCCTGACATGTCCACGTATATCCCCTTTTCCCCTGAGTAGTGTCAACTGAGTAAATTGCCACAGATCCCTTGGAGAAAGAAGGAGGACAAGGGTCAGCGAGTGTGTTCTGTCAAGGTCCAGTAGTCAATCCTGTTGGCTGTGTGGGCTGTCCCGTCCAGCTCTATGGGAGAGCACCGAGGGAGCCCACGATGTTACCAGGTGCTCAGGACACACAGAGTCAGGCACGGGCTGGATTTGGGGAGCAGGTTGTAGGCTGGTAATCCCCGAACTAGGGGGGTGATTATTCTAAATACGTGAGGTTTTGTGGGTCCCTGGGCATGGACTTGGGGCTAAGGGGTCATTTAGATGCAAATTCTGTGCAAGGGATTATAACTTGTATTGGGCAGCTCCTCAGTCATGTTCTCACGGCCCTTGGCTTCTTTTGAATTCATGAATGAAGCCATCTGCTTCTCGGCTGCCCCTCTCTCTTGTTCCCAGGGAGACCGTGATTCTCTGAAGATGAGGGCCCCCACGGGCTGCCTTCCACCCTCATGGTTTGTTATGACCACTGCCCCCTCCTTGCTTTTTGCAGTGAGCACCCCATGGCCTGCTCTCCATTATTTCTTTTTATCTTGTCATTTCCATGGCTATAGGGAGCTCAGTTCCATGGCAGCCTCTCCTCTCCTGAGCCTCCAACAAGGAAGGACAGCCATCGCTGAGCTCCTCCATGATGCCCTTCCCCCCAGGCAGTTCTGACTGCTTCTGAAAAAGGTTCTCCTTCCAGACTCTTCCATGAAACACTGTCAGATGACGGCTTGTCCCTGTCGTGGCCATTTCTCTGAGCCCATCAATCCCTTCTACCACCTGCTGTGGCAGCTCTGGTATCGTCACTTGGCTTCATGTTGACATTACTTTTTCTGAGATTCCAACGCAGGCCGCCATCTTGAAAGGTGGTAACTGGGGTGCACCCATGTCTGCAGCAGAGGTATCACTGTTCGGAGGAGAGTGCAGCATGGGAAGACTCCTTCCTCCCTCTGGCATTTCTGAGAGACATCCTACAGAAGAACAGTAGCATGTGCTGGGGTCCTTTCTCAGGGTGCTAGATCCTGGACAGAGGGTAATAATTCTATAGCAATAGTTCTTCTTATTCAACTTTACTCTTTTTTTGGTCCCTCACAAAGAGTCAGAAAATCATATCTGGGTCAGAAAATCGTTCCTAGACATAGCATATGCTGCTACCAGAAGCCACAGAGGACTTCCAAACTGTGCTCTCTTCTTAGTTTTGAGAAGATCACAGATCAGTGACGTACAAGCTTTAAGGAGATGTCTCAATGCCAGATCTTATAAAACTCTGGGTCTTCACTGAGTTTATACCATCCTTTGGATCATGCATGACTTGTAAGAGCTCCAACATACTCTGCACCTTTTGCTTATTATGAACGTAATGCTACCAATGTGTAGACAGTGTGAGGCTCTGTAAAATGTCTAGATTGACTTCTTTGACACCCCTAGAATCCACACACAGGCACTTCCGTTTTCCCAGAACCCCCAGTTCCTTCAGCTCACAGTTTATTGCCTCCTTTTGCAACCCAGGGCTTCCCCAGACACATTATATTGTGACTTGACACTGGTGATTAGTCTGGTGTCCAGAAGAGAGGAGGGAAGAGATCCAGAGAGGGGCATGTATCCACCTGCTTATTTTCCATTTACTCTGCCACTGGGAGAAATTTCAACAGATTGGCACAAGCTAACTGTGCCCCGTTACCGTATGACCAGTGAGTCTTCACATCAGATGACAGCGGCTGTTCTATACCCAATATACCATTTGAAACATGCAGGTTAGAACCACCCCTCAGAGAAACTTTTTTTTTTAGAGTGTTCTTTAGGCAAAGAGTCAGGAGCAGGGTTTTGTATTCTGGAGAGCAACTGAGGAGTAAGCCAGAGAGCCCCCCATATAAGGGAATAGAAAAGCAGGTGGCAAAGGGTAGGAAGATAAACTCTGTTCAATTTCTACAGAAACAACTGTCACACAGGCACTGGGGGGACCCTGCAGCACTGTGCTAAATTGAGGTGACGGGACTGAGCCACTTGATCTCCATAGGAGGCAGGCTAGGGGATGTCCCAGGCCACAGGATGTCCCAGATCCAAGCATGCCCTTCGGCACAATGGCTTTTCCAGGTGGCAGCAGATTCTGGAGAGATTCTGCAGTAAGCACTGTCTGCCAGCACTCCTGACATCTGCAAGGCGAAGGTCGCATCTTGAAAGGTGGTAACTGGGACGCACCCGTGTCTGCAGCAGAGGTCTTCCTGTTCGGAGGGAGATGCAGCAAGGGAAGACTCCTTCCTTCCTCTGGGATTTCTGATTCTGGATATAGAGTGCCTGGAATGGCAAGAGCCCCAGAAGGATGCCCCGTGTTGATGGCAGGGGATGGAGAGACCCTGTGTCCTGGGCCAATCTATTGGGCTGCTTAATCCATGTTGCTGAAGCTAGCAGACCCTGTTGAAACCAGTCTGAGCTGGTTTCCTCTTTCTTAAAGAGGAGAGCATTGTGACTGATACATGCTACTTGAAAATTGAATTTATGGAACATTCAAGGGTTGGATGGAGGGAATGGCAGAGAGAATAGACAAGATTGATTGGATTTTTTCTCAACATAAAATTGCTTTTTTTTAAAAAAAAATATAGGCTCTAGCAAAATAGGGACAATATTTATGTTTTTTTTCCCTCTCTTTTATATTTGTTCTTGCTGATTTCCTCCCTTACAATGGCAGAAGCATTTTTTTTGCTTCCGGGATACTTAAGTTTGCTACCATGTGAATAGGAAGAAAGATTCAATATGACACTCCAGCATCTAGAACAGCATTTTCAAATCTGCAGCAAAACATTCCTTTTGTAAAAGAAAGATTTCCAATTTTTCTTTTTTAAGTTTCCATTAATAGCCAGGTCTGGACAGTGCAAAATTTAAGCTTAGCATGAGCCAGGGCTGTAAAGGGAAGGATATGATACAAAGTAAAGATCTACCCTTTCAGATTTCCTTAAAGTGATGATGGGGGGTGGGGGGTAGAAATGTGGCAAAAAGTCACAAGCCCAGCTCTTCTTCCCTGAGGTGCAGAGACAGGGATGCCATCAGGCACAGCAGGCATTGAATGAGAAACCTCAAAACAAAGAGAACATCTCCTCATTCTCTATTTGGAGTCCCAGGGTGGTGCTCCACCAGCCTAGTGCCAGGGCAGAAAGGAAGTGCCCCATACCGCTGGATGAAGATAGTAGATTAATTAGCCAGAATGGTGACCTGCCTTCTCATGGCTTGTGTGACTCCTAAAAGGATTCAGAAGTTCCCAAGGGCTCTAGCGAGGTGACAGGAGAGGTGAGGGAGATGGTGGGACGCAGACACCAGAGGTAAGTCCATCAGCAACATTCAAAAACACCAGAGCCTGGGAACTCGCAGCCTGGAGTTTGAATCAAGGACCCCAGTGGGGGTGTAGGCACGTACTGAGGAAGCTGGAAGTGCCCCATAACACTCTAGCAGGTGCACGTCTGGACACAGGCCACACAAGAACGAGAGGCCAGGTGGGGTCTTAAAACTCTCAGACCTGATGCTCTTTCCTTTCGCCTTTGAAGGCCCCCCTGCACCTCACTGCTCCTTAAGAGGAGAACAGAGAAGAAAGGAAACTGAGAGGCAGAGCACTTTCTCAAGAGATGATGTCTCCCAAATTTTACGCTATAAATCTAGAGCAACAGAAGCATTTCACACATGCAATGTGTACTTGGGAGGCTGAGGCAGAAAGACCCCTTGAGTCCAGGATTTTGCCAGCCTGAACAACACAGCAAGACCTGAATGAATGAATGAATGAATGAATGAATGAATCAATCGATCAATCGATCAATCGATCAATCGATCAATCGATCAATCAATAAGCAATGTCTTGTCTGGATTTAGAAGACTCCTGAGCACCCTGATGAGCTCCCTCAAGTCCTGCACCACACAGATCTGGAGCCCACTTCACCCACAAGTGCAGCAGGTCGCCAAGTGGCAGGAAATCAACACCCTGCAGGCAGGACCCGCCCTCAGCCCTAGATGGGTGGGCCGGTGTGTGAACACCCAGCTGCCCACGTGGTGGGGTAATTCCTATGCTGGTTCCCAGAGCTCCCAGTGGGATTAGGCTCCAGTTACCTAGGTGCTCAAATTGCTAAAAAACACGAAGCTTCACGCCTGTCTTCACATCCCAGCTTCCTGGGATCCTCCCTCAAAGAAACTACTTGAGGGGCTAGGGCTGGGGCTCCGTGACACAGCGATCGCCTGGCACGCAGGAGGCACTGGGTTCGATCCTTGGCACCATAAACAAATAATTAAAAAATAAATAAATAAAGGTATTGTGTCCATCTACCACTATATATGACACTACTTTAATGTTCTTCTAGATACCTAAAGCCCAAAGTAAGATGACCGGTCCTCACCATCTCTTCCTATCCTTGCCCCTGCCCCCAGGAATATTGGGTCTGATTTGTTTGTTTTAAAGAAATTGTATTAAAGTTGCATCACCAAGAGAATAATAGAAAATATTCATGCTATTTGTGTGTGTGTGTGAGAGACGCTGCAGATGGAACCCAGGGGTGTTCCCATCCTACATTCCCGTCCTGTTGTTTGTTTGTTTGTTTGATTTTTAAGACAGGGTTTCCCTAAGTTGCTGAGCCTTTGAACTTGTGATCCTCCTGCCTCAACCTCCTGAGTAGCTGGAATTACAAGTGTGGGCCACCAAGCCCAGGTACACTACTTTAATAGTAGCTAGCCATGTTTCAATTGATTTTTTTTTTTTTGATCCTGGAAGCATTCATTTAGGCAACAAATATTTATCTACTTAAACCTGTGTACAGGGCTGGGGATGTGGCTCAAGCGGTAGCGCGCTCACCTCCCATGCGTGTGACCTGGGTTCGATCCTCAGCACCACATGCAAACTAAGATGTTGTATCCACTGAAAGCTTTAAAAAATTAATAAAAATTCTCTCTCTCTCTCTCTCTCTCTCTCTCTCTCTCTCTCTCTCTCTCTCTCTCAAAAAAAAAAAAAAAAAAAAAAAACCTGTGTACAAGAAATCGTAGAGGTCAATTTGGAGTGTTACAGGGAAACATGGGATTGAAATACACAATTAATCCCAGGACCCTTTTTCATTAAGGAGTGCCAGTCTCCCTCCAGAACAGCTGTCCTCTGCACCAACCAGTTGGAGCTCATCTGTCCCTCTTCCTGGCCACCTCTCGCAAAGGCACCAACACAATGTTGATTCAAGCATCTAAGAAATTCCATAGTAAAGAAACTCGTTCTGTTTACCCGAGAAGCTCTCAAACTTATCATTACGGAAACCATCTTTGGTATAGTGTTGGTTCCCACTTAACGAGCAGCTCTTTCACCCTAGAGACCCGAATGCAGAGTGGTCTTTGCGTTCTGCTCAGAGGATGCGACGCCACCACAAATGCATGTTCCCCGCTAAGAGGCCAGGACACCGCGGCCACGCCTGGACACTGGTGCCTGGTACAGTGCTTGCCCACAAGCTTCAGGAGCCCAGGCGTCCTGCATGGCTTGTCCGGAGGATCCAGATCTTTCCCAGTCCTCCCTTTAATTGGGTCTCAGGCCGTGGTCACAGACCCTATTTCCTTCATTCTTCCTCACACCAGACCCCTGTTCTTGGCTCACGCCCTCCAAACTGAAACCTCCCTGGATCACCAGCCTGATTTTCATTTTGTGATTTTTGTCCTTTGGGTCCCCTCCTGGATTGTCCCTCTGACATCTGTTTTTTATCCCCCAGATCCACCCTGGCTAAACCACCTCCCACCGTGGAAGGCGGTCCTGCTGCGACCCTTCAGGACCTTGTGGCTGACTGGGACATCCTTTCACTGCCACTGCCCAGCCTGGTGGGAGACACTGTAGCATGTATTTCTATCCAGGGAGAAGAGGCGAATTCAAAATTCGCAGCATGGTTTCAACTGGGTAGGTATCCCTTTTGTTCTCCCGTTGAACTGAAAGATGCTAAGTCAGACCATCCAAGGTCAGAGAGCATTGGCCGTGCACAAATAACAAGGAGATTTAGGATGTGGGGAACTGGGAGTTCCCTGCAAAATTATCTCAACTTTGTAGCATGTTTGAAAATGTTCGTAACAAAATGTTGCAGGAAATTGAAGCCACGCTCTTTCTATAATGTGTTCTGTCAGAGGACATGGTTCGCCCACTTTGCTTACAGAAAAGGGAGCGGCAGGCCCCAGCAAGGTGGGATGAGCTGCCCACTGGGCAGGCGGTGGCTGCTTCCACTGTTGAATTCTCTGTGGAATCTCTTTGACTCTGTGCCTCTCACCTCCTCGCTGAAGACCCGAACTTGACTTCACTCATCTGTTGGGAAACACTCACGTGTATTCACAGGGAGTTATCTGCAGACCTCGCTCAGAGCCACGTCCTGGCTGTGTTGCATGTCCTCACATCTCGTTGTCTGGGTCTTCTTAACCATACCTGGATCATGCACAGGGCCCCAAGGGAAGAAAAGGGCTGTCAGTCCACGGGACACTTTCCAAATGCAATGACCCTCCATTTGCTACTGGAAGAGGCAACATCATAGCCACATCACATGCTAAGTCAAAGTGGGTTCCTGCATGGTGAGCCAGCTTAGGAAAAGGAAGCATTTGCAGTCTACACAGGGTTAATGTTACTATACCAGGAAAATGTGCAAAAAGAATATGAGAGTTGTTCAAACAGTTCCTTGTGTCACGCCTTCTGTGTGTGGACAGTGAACTTGTGTGATCCGTGGAGCAGGTGTAATGGGGAGGGGGAGACTCTGGAGGACTTTCCATTGGCATAGAATTATCGGTGATCCTTGAAGTCATGGCACCACTTAACATCCCAAGGATTTTCAGGAAGTCATTGTATTCTGAAAAAGAACAACCACACTTCTGAAGAAAGCACTTATCAGGTTCCCTGAGACTGTTTCAAGGGAAGCCAACAGTCTTAAATGCCCACCCCACACTCCCAGAGCAAAAGCAGCTAAAGTGCAGTGAGAAGTAGCCAAAGGCCCAGCAGACTCGCTGGAGAGCAGACTGGAGCCTCTGTGGCTTTGAATACCTAACTGAACTATTTGTTTTCAATTAATACTTAACTCTGTGACCAAGATGAGTCATCACATGTTTTTAAACCATAGAGTATTACAGAGACGGCCTAGAATATGGAGGGAGACTTTAAGTGAGATATGATAATTGCACGTGTGGACTTGCCTGGATCACGGGGTGCCCAGATATTTGACTTCACATTATTTCTGGGTGTGTCTGTGAAAGTGTTTCCAGTGGAGATTAGCATTTGAGAGGGTGAACTGAGTAAAGCAAAATTCTCTCTCCTCTGTGGATGCACATCATCCAGTCCTTCGGGGCTCTGGATAGGTCATAAAGGCAAAGGAAGGAGGAATTCACCCTTTCTGCTTCCCGCCTGCTTGAGCTAGGGCTTCAGTCTTCTCCTGCCCTGGACTGGGATTTATGACCCTGGCTGCCCTGGCTCTCAGACTCTGTAATTGGACCGCATTACACCAACAGCTCTTCAGGCCACAGAACAGCTCAGCCTTTGTAATCATGCGGGTCAATTCGTTCTAATCTGCCTCTCTGTCGCTCTGAAGAACCCAACTAACTCATGAGGAATGATTGGATTCTAAAGCTTCTCTATGGCCAGAAAAACCCAGAGTCCATCCGACTCTTCAGCCTGCTTTGACTGGTAAAGGCCAACCCCTGGGGACATCGCCTCTGACCTGTGTGTCCTTCATCCAGGGACACATGGCAGGACCCCAAACCCCCAGTCCAGTGCGGGATGCAGCCAGCAGGCCCTGGTCTCTGAAGGGATCTCAGCACAAATCCCCCATCAAACACGAGATAAAGCCAGGCAGCAGCCAGAATCCTCAGCGGCTGCTTCTGGGCAGCTCAAGTGGTGTCAGCAGCAGCCGAAAGGCAGGAGAAACAGCTCCGTGATTCGCCAAGCCCAGCTTGGAGCTGCCCAGTCTCGTGGTAAAGGGAACAACTGTCAGCCCCACCTGCCTGCCCACAGATGCTGCGGAATGCTGAGAATCTTGTCTAATACCCCACATGGTCACTCTCAGTCCCCCCAAAGGGAGGGAAGACTGCTTCTACACATGGTGGACCATGTTTCCAGGGAGAACAAAAGAAAAATGAGGAGCTCAAGCAAAGCAGAAGAAGTCAGGCAGGGGTGTCCAGTGTCACAAAGATGAAGTGAGCAAGAGGGGAAGCTGGACTCCGCTGCATCGAAGCACGTGCAGTGCTTGTTACAGATCCAGAGTGCCAGGGGATGGGACCCTAGGGGCAGAGTCACCCTAAAATCTGGACATGGAGAAGAGGGAATCATGAATCGTGAGCTCATTCAGCCACAGGTTCTTCATTAGAATCTGAATCTTTTAAATGAATTTAGAAACTGTATTTACTTGCTTTTTTTTTTCTAGTTGGAGAATTTATATACTCATTAGCTTAACAAAGGACTCCAAGACCCCAAACCTACTCTTCTTCGGTACCACTGCAAAGCTTCCCAGCAAGCCATGGGAGACTGGGGCCATGAGCAGGTGACATTCTGAATCCATACTGAGGGCCAGCTCTGGAGTAAACTGCTTCTAGGACAGCATCACATTAGTCCTGGGGTGGGCACTAGCCACCAACGTCACTGCCTTTTAGAGCTGAGGGAGCCAGGCCTTGCAGGTTGATTTCCTCAATGTTCCACCACAGTCGACTTCGAGGTGAGGTTGCAGGCAGTCTGGGTCCAAAGCAGCAGGTGTGAGTACCTACCTGCCTGCAGCCCCTCCTCACAGGAGGGACACTTCCTGATGCAGATAGGGGTCCCAGGGGGAAGCTCCTGTGCCCCTGACTTTGAAACCAGAAAGACGGGGCGCACCATGTGAAGCCAAGTCTTTTGCCTGTGTCTGCACAATTCTTTGAATGACTTGGGCTTCCTTCTGCAATTTAAAGGCTGTTGGTAGATTTTGGCATTTCTTAAAATTCATCTTCTAGGAATATCTCATTCTCAGAACAGTTCCTTCAAAGAAATACCAAAATTTTATCTCTGTGTCTTGCTTGCAAGATACTTTGGGCAAGAAACTTAGGTTCACTGTGCTTTATTTTCTCTTTTTCTCATTCTTTGAATCATTATCTATATTATTATTATGCTATGTGTATATATCCTCACCAAAGGAAGGATATGGATCAAATTATAAAGCTTATTATAAAAATAGCTTCTGAGGTTGAGATGGCTATTTATTAGAAATATTACATTAGAAAATATATCAATATAATACCCCATATGTCAATAAGTAAAATGGCATATTGACACCTTGGTAAACTGAAAAACAATGACATTCAATTCTATATTTTTTTAAAAAGCAAACTACAAATAAAAATTGTAATAATAACAAAAGCTCAAATTAACTGTTTATCTATTAATTCCATAATTATGTATTGTGTCACAGGTACCTCAGTGAACAAAACAAAGATCTCTTGCCTGTGAGGATCCCATTCTAGCTATGGTATACATTGAGGAGTGGGATATCTGGGTCAAGTGGTGGTTCCATTCCCAGTTTCCATGTAGAACAGATGAAATACAATAAACATAATAAATAAGTCACTACACAGTGTTCGTGTCAGTTATCTATTGCTGTGTAACAAACAACTCTAACCTCCATGGTTTATAAAAACAATCCCGTTACCACTTGTGATTCTCTGGGTCATCTATGCTCAGCTGTGCAGTTCCTCTGCTCCATATGCCATCAACTGGCATTGGGGTTGGAATGTTCTGGCAGCTCAATAACACGCCTATCAGCCAGTGGATGCTGGTTGTCCAGTTGGAGCTCAGCTGGGATGTGGAATGGAGTGAACATATATGAGCGTTTCCTGAGTTTCAGCCTCTCCCCATGGGGTGGGTTCCAACAGACAGCATCTCTTCAGTAGGCTTCCCAAGAAGGAGGAAGCAAAGTCAACTGTCTTTTCCAAGGAAAAAGCCTACAATTGGCAGAGTGTCACTTTATCCACAGTTCATTGGTGAAAGAAGTCAGAGAGCCAATTGTGACTCAAGTAGGTGGAGAAACAGGCTGTCTCTGGACGTGAGAAGTGGCAGCCATGGGGCCATCTTTAATCTATAACATATGTGAGAAAATGAGGTCATCTGTTGCGTATGTGGGAAAGGGAGAATAGTCCCCTGGAAAAAAATGCAAAAAGAACAAAGTCAAAAGGCTGGGTCTGGGTGCAGTTTTAAATCAGGTGGGAAGAGCAGGTCTCAGTTGGGAGGCCGTAACTTATAACAAAGTTATAAGGTGGTAAAAGAGCCTGAGATACCTGGAGGAAGAGCATCACAGGTTCAGGGAAGAGCAAGGCCAGGGGGTGCAGCCAGAGTCGAGGGAGGCAAGAGCAAGAGGCACCAGTTATGTGGCTAGAAATGAAGAGTGGGTTCTGAAGTTTCGTCAAACTACAGACCTGTCGGTGAAATGGAGACATGAGGAATCAGAGCAGAAGGAGAGAAGCACCAGGTGAGAGATGGTGGCACCAACGGAAAGCTGAGGAACTCTGAGGCTTCGGAGGTATTTTGAAGGCAGAGCGGTAGTGACCTGCAGATTTCAGTCAGTAGAGAGAGGAAGGAGCAAAATCCATCCGGTGGATGCAGCTGCCGTCAAGCCAGAAGGACCCAGCCAGAAGACTGCAGGGTTCCGGGGGCCGCCAGCATTCCAGAGGTCAGCTTCGGCCGTGTTGAGTCTGGAGGCCTGTTTCGACCCCCCAACCAAGCTGGGCTGGAGCTCTGCACCAGGCAGTCCCCGCCCGCGCACGGAGTGAGTAAGCTCACAGTGGAGGGAGGGAAGGCTGGCCGGGAAGCTCACCACCTGAGCACACTTGAGTCCTACACCCCTCCAGGTAACTGCCGTAAAGGAGAATGTGCTGACGTATTGTTTTCAATCAACTCGAGTGTCTTAGAAAACCCAAGAGACTCCAATAAAAGTCTGCTTGAATTAGTAGAATTCCATAAAACAGACAAATTCAAGAGAAGCACACTGAAGATGGGTTTTAGGCAGAACCAATCAAAATATGTTGAGAGGGGAAAAGCCCATTAATAACATCAACATATAATTACCCCCAAGTAGTATTCTTAACAAAATTCCTAATATTTATATGAAGACAAATACCTGAATGTCTACTAAAATCCTGTGGGTGTGTGGCCCGTCACTTGCCTTTGTTTTTTTTTGGAGCCTTCTCCCCCGATGCCCCTTGTGCTTAGCCGAGTGTCTCCACGCCTGTTTCATCTCAGTGTCCGGGGACTTCGCCCCACGGGTCCTTCGTGGAAGGTCCTGTGGCGTATCTTCAGGGCAAGACCAGACCAGACACAGAGGCACCACTGCAGTGCCCATAGCCCTGCTCCTTCCAGGAGTGGTTCCGTCTGATCCACCAAATCCAGAGGTGGGGAAAGCAAGGTCTCCATTTTATGGATAAGGAGACCCACGGTGCCTAAAGTCCGACAGAGGGTGACCACAGAGCTGTGACTCGATGGAGTCTGGCTTCAGGTTCCACAGACAATGTCACACTCTATTCATTCTTTTTTTAATGGGGAATGAAAATCAGATGAATTATGCTAAAATTGTATGTTCGTATGGAAATAGATGCCAGTGTAACTTCTGGGGTTATGAATCTGTGGTGTTGGTTGACCCTTCCCCACTGTATATTTCCCTCCCAGATACTCTGTTATGGTTTGGATCTGGAATGTCCCCCAAAAGCTCTTGTGTTGAAGCTTGGTCCCCAAGGCGGCAATGTCCAGGGGTGGGACTTCTGAAAGGTGATTGGCTCCTCGTGAGAACTCTGACCTTCCTGGTGGATTAATCCACTGAGGCTGAATGTTCATCACAAGGGCTCCTGCCAAAGATGCCGCAGGCCTGTCCCTCCTCCATTTCAAACCAGTTCTCTGGGCTCCCTTACCCAAGGGACAATTGGGGTCACAGAGAAGACAGTGGAAGGCTACAGAAGGTTCTGGCACATTCTGCCCACGCCAGAAGACCTGGCAGAAAAAGTGAGGGGAGACCCTGGGGCTGGGGACGGACTCTTTACTGCTGGGGAAGGCAGAGCAGCTGAGGGTTCTTCCAAAGCACTCCCTCCCCGCACCACGGGGTCCCAAGGAAGCTGCTGTCCCTTGGCTGTGTCACAGACTATCTTCCCTCAATAGAAAGTCTTCCAAGTGCCCAGGCCCTTCCCACCTTTTACTCAACCTTGTGTCTCCGAGATCTACGGAAAAGGAGTCCCTGCGCCCAGAAATCCAGCCAGAAAAACGTTTCCTGTGACTAAATAGAAGCTCTGCTGGGGGGCTTTAAGTCCCTCTGAGGGTACAGCGTGGGGGATCTCCCAAGGACGCCCAGTGTGGGCTTATGGTTCCAAATACTTCGTCCAAACCCAGAGTCTTAGAAAGTGTGTGCAGAGAGGAATCCTCCAGTTTGATGGAGACTTCATTCAGACTTCTCTCTCTCTCTCTCTCTCTCTCTCTCTTTATTTATTTTTTATTCTAACTCGTTATATATGACAGCAGGATGCATTACAATTCATATTACACCTGTAGAGCACAGTTTTCCATGTCTCTGGTCGTACATAAAATAGAGTCACAATGTTCCTATCGTCACACAGGTGCTTAGGGTAATGATGTCCTTCTCATTCCTCCGTCTTTCCTACCCCCATGCTCCCTCCTTTCTCTTCCTCCACTTTGCCCTATCTAGAGTTCGTCTACTCCTCCCATGCTTCTCCCCACCCCTATGATGGATCAGCATCCTCATATCAGAGAAAACATTCGGCATTTGGTTTTTGGGGATTGGCTGACTTCACTGAGCATTATCTTCTCCAATGCCATCCATTTCCCTGCAAATGCCATGATTTTATTCTCTTTTATTGCTGAGTGATATTCCATTGTGTATAAATGCCACATTTTTTTATACATTCATCCACTGAAGGGCATCTAGGTTGGCTCCACAGTTTAGCTGTTGTGAATTGTGCTGCTATAAACATTGATGTGGCCGTGTCCCTGTAGTATGCTGTTTTTAAGTCCTTTGGGTATAGACGGAGGAGAGGGACAGCTGGGTCAAATGGTGGTTCCATTCTAAGTTTTCCAAGGAATCTCCACACTGCTTTCCAAGTTGGCTGCACCAATTTGCAGTCCCACCAGCAGTGTGTGAGTGTGCCTTTTCCCCACATCCTCAGAAATACTTCTGTTTGTCTTCATAATAGCTGCCATTCTGACTGGAGTGAGATGGTATCTTAAAGTAGTTTTGATTTGCATTTCTCTAATTAATTACTACAGATTTTGAACATTTTTTCATATATTCATTGATTGATTGTATATCCTCTTCTGAGAAGTGTCTGTTTAGTTCCTTGGCTCATTTGTTGATTGGGGTTTTTTGTTGGTGTTAATATATTTGAGTTCTTTATATATCCTAGCTCATGTGATGTGCATGTGGTAAAAAATTTGCTTCCCAAATGTAGGCTCTCTATTCACTTCACTGATTGTTTCTTTTGCTGAGAAGAGGCTTTTTAGTATGAATCCATACCTTTTATTGATTCTCAATTTTAATTCTTGTGCTATAGGAGTCTTAGTAAGGAAGTCAAGGCCTAATCTGACATGATGGAGATTTGAGCCTACTTTTTCTTCTATTATAAGCAGTGTCTCTGGATTAATTCCTAGGTCCTGGATCCATTTTGAGTTGAGTTTTGTGCATAACAAGTGATAGGGGTTTAATTTCATTTTGTTGCATTTAGATTTCCAGTTTTCTTAGCACCATTTATTGAAGAGGCTATCTTTTCTCCAATGTATGTTCTCAGAGCCTTTGTCTAATATAACTGTATTTATATGGGCTTGTCTCTGTGTCCTCTATTCTGTACCATTGGATTACCAGCGTATTCTGGTGCCAATACCATGCTGTTTTTGTTACTATTGCTCTGTAGTGTAGTTTAAGGCCTGGTATATGATGCCATCTCTTCGTTCTTCTTGCTAAGGATTGCTTTAGCTATTCTGGGTCTCTGATTTAAAACAAACCCGAAGCCAAGGTGTGATCTCTCATGTAATTCCCAAGGCTTTTGTTATCCAAAGGGAAGGGTGCCCTCTTGGGGGTCAGAGGCCCTGAGATTCCAGCTCCCCAGGGACCAGCTGCACCTTCCCAGGCCAGTGCTCCTTGTGGCTTTTTCCAGGATCCACTGATAAAGCAAAGCCGAGGTGTCCCCAGGCTGTTTAGAAAGTGTCCAGCTAAGTTGCCCTCACTCCTTCTGTCCCTAGTTGTCACCCCAACTGAGATGGGAACCTCATTTCCCAAAGTCTCTTCCTGATCCCTAAGTGTCCCCCACCCCCAGAGAAGTTAACATCCCTCAATCTTTAGAAGCCTAATTTTCAGATTGGGAGTTCACGTATATATGACACATATATTTTTTATTTTACCAGTTCCCATGTTTTCTGGGCTTTCTCAAAGTTTGAGTCATTTTTATTTGCAAAAGAAAAAATACCTATTTCAGCCCCATCCTGATGGCACGGGTGGCCCCTTGTTAGGAAGTCCCCAGAGTGCACAGTGACAGTGGCTGGCCGTTGTTCCAGACCTCGTTAGAGAATCCCGGTTTTGGATCAGTCACAAGATTACAAAATGCTGCTGTTTTGCTGTTAAAACCTTCCCCTCTGACTTCGATACAGTCATGGGTGGCACCAAATGAAGGTTTCTGTTCACCAAACGTTTCTCCCAGAATAGGAGCTGCCCACAGTGTTTTTCTTGGGGAGAACATTTGTCTGACGACGTTCCCTGTTGACCTTCTTGAGCTGATGCCCTCCCTTCTGCAAAGCCGAGCACAGAAAGGCCTGATCTGTTTGCCATTCTG
Source organism: Ictidomys tridecemlineatus (assembly GCF_052094955.1). Lineage (NCBI taxonomy): Eukaryota > Metazoa > Chordata > Mammalia > Rodentia > Sciuridae > Ictidomys > Ictidomys tridecemlineatus. The sequence continues at coordinate 98,095,357 of NC_135489.1, read as the reverse complement.
CGTGTTGCAACCCCAACTCGGCCAGTGGAGGTAAGGACACGTTTCTTGGTCCAACCCATTCGACACTTGGGCTCTCAGCTGACAAATTCCTGGAATGCCAGCCCTTCCCAGGATGGGGGCAGGGGCCGGGGGCATTGCAGACTTAAAGCAGGGCAAGAGGTCCAAAGCCTTTCCTTCTTCTCCTCTCTGGCTGCTCTCAACAGCTTCCAGCAAAAGGAAAATCATAACAGCGCTCTTTGGGTAAGGATAGGGTTTCCACGACCCCAGTCTCTTCAGGGGGGTGCCTACCCACAGATGAAAAACAGCCAGCCCCAAAGGAAGCAGCTGGCCCCCTCCTCCCCCCCCCCCCGTCAATCTAGGTTCTGGGGGCTTGGCTCTTAAAACACACACCTGTTGCAAGGGAACAATGGCACAGAGGACCTGGTAAGTCGGATGCACGAGGAGAGGATGATAAATGTATTTTAGTACAGTTCCTGCTGCCCTAGCAAAGAGAGAGAGAGAGAGAGAGAAAAGCCCCACATGATTTAATAGGATGGCTGCAAATCATAATAACAAAACATTCATTTGACGGGGTCGGCCAGACTCTTGGACGTCTCTCTCTACTAGGGTTTCTATGGTGACGATGTTCATTCTACGTGTAGAACAAACACCGATTTGCGACATCCATCAGAGGCTGCACACCCATCCTCCGCCCTCCTGCTTTCCCCTGGCATTGGAGGCTGAGATATGAGGAATGTGCCCTGGAATGAGACTGCTGAGCCACTGAGACCCTTTGCCTTCTCCTCTTCCCAGAAAGGAGGGTGCAAAGACTTGGAGTTGAAGGCACATTGGGGATGTCTGAGGGGGTCAGTATTGGACCCAAACCGGCTTGTCGTGGGTTCATAGTCACCGTGTTTATCCTTTCCACCATTGTGGGTCTTTCTGTTGGATTACTTGCCTGATGGAAAAGGTTTTTATTATGGAATTTCCTAAAAGAATGTCTCAGCCTCTTCTGCTCAGACAGATCTAGAGCAGCATGGCCAGCAGAGACCACAGACCCCATAGAGACCCAGGGTGTTCTTTCTTTGGATCAGCATCCGGTCTGCTACTCAAATGCAGATACAGATAAGTGTGGGGGGTGGCTTTTTGTCAGAAAGAACCCAATGGTAAAGCCATGCTGGAAAGGACCCCAGAGGCTGACCGCGTGGCTCACCATAAACGCTCAACACCAAATGACATCCTAGCACCGGGGTGGCCAGAACTCTGCTCGGCTGCCTCCACCCGTGACCAAGATGTGGCTCCTATGTCCCATAGAGCAAGTGACAGGCTAACCTCGATGTCTTATCAGCCCTGTCCCTCGGACGGCTACTACGGTCCAGCTAAAAGGCTCCTGTCTTTTTAAAAAGCTGTTCCCTCACCCTTGTGTATCTTCAGCTCTGCACAGAAAAATACAACATTCTGCTTTGTTTTCGAGTCCGTCTTCGTTTACTTTGGCAAAGTCCTGATGCACGAGGAAACTCAATAGGCCAACCTGGCGGAACACCCAGTGTGTGCACCAGCACAGGGTGAAAGAGCCAGGGGACTGTCCCCACCGGCTTCTGACATAACTGACGCCGTGGCCCAGAGCCCGGTGATAGCGGGTGGCAAGCAGGAGCCTCAGGAGAGGAGGGGGGGTTTTGGACAGTGTGGGATCTGGGAAGGTCGCCTTCCTGCGCACGAGGCAGAGGTCAGGCCGAGGTTGCTCCCTGGTTCTGAGCAAGCCTTGTTCCAGGAAGCTGGTTTGTTATTCTGGCAAGTGACTGTTTATAACGATGCATGTTGGGGGTCAGGTTTCCTGTGGCAGGGAGTTCTGATGGTTCCTGAGATTTACATAAATAGGCCTTCAAATATTGACTCACCGGGTAATGGGGGAAAGGGAATTCCAACCCCATGGCCTCTGGAGGGATAAAAAGCCGGGGGGCATGCAGCCTCTTTCTACGCTGTGACAATTATTTTGAATCCATGCCTAGGAATTTTCTGCCTGCACTTTTCTTCCTTGCCAAATATTTCAAGTTCCAAAAGTTGGAAGGGACCCCAGCTAACGTGCTTCGAGATGACCTGCAGAGTGTGTCACCCCTGAATGTTTTTTTTTGATTTATCCTCTCTCTTGCTTTTCAAAACCAAACCAAGCTGGCCTGGTGGTGCAGGCCTGTCATCCCAGCAACTTGGAAGACTGAGGCAGGAGGGTCACAAGTTCAAGATGAGCCTCAGCAATGGAGTGAGACCCTGTCTCAAAATTAAAAAATAAATAAATAAAAAGGACTAAGGATGTGGCTCAGTGGTAGAGCACCCCCAGTTTTCCACCCCCCGTTCAAAAGAAAGAAAGAAAGAAAAAAACAACCTCAGAAGTAGCAGAAAATTAGTCACCTTCAGAATTACAGACAAAATAAACCCGGCACCCTTCCCCCCCGCCCCCCCCCCCCCCCGCACAAAGATTCCAAGAAAGGACCTTGTAAATATTGTGACTTATTAAAACAACAAGGCTATAATTCATTTCACCTCTTGAAAAAGTCAAAACAGTTCTCTGTTCACCTCCACCAGAACCCTGAGAAGTTAGCCATGCAGACGACAGTTCCTTCTGAAGGATGCTTGGCTCATTCACGTTTTTAGGTGGTTTAAGCAGATTCCTAATCCAAATGCTGCCGTCCAGAGCATTGGCTGAGGCCAGGTCTGTCGCCAGCTGGATTTCCGACATTATCCTCTGGCCCATGTTCTAGGTGGACCCCGTGGACCCTGGGAGATCTGACGCTATTCCTTGACCTTCCTTCAGCTGTCCACAGCCACTCCCAGGCTAGAAAGTGAAAGTGTACTCCTGAGAACTGTTCCCACCTACAGGAAGGAGCTGTGTGGTCCCCATCACCCCAAGCCCTGAACTAGAAACAGGCTGCAGAGTGCATGCTCGAGCGTGTGCATGTGTGTGTTTACGTGCGTGTGCCCGCTGGCTGGCCCTGGTGCGGCCTCCCTGGGAGAGGAAAAGGGCAGGCTCAGCCCTGTCTTTCTCCTGGGAAGGGTGCTGAACTCAGAGAGCCCCGAGAAGTGCTGAGGACCAGCTTCAGTGCCTTCTGTCCAGCCTCAGCTCAAGAGAATTCTTCAGGTCTGCGGAGGCTGTCCCCAAGCCAGCTCCTCCGCACCTCCCAGGAATTCAGGCCCACATTCAGGCCGGGGGAGACCACAGATCCCCTGGGATTTTCTGGTCAGAACCCTTCTGCAGCTGTGGCCTAGTGAGTTTGCAGACAGGGAAGCACCTGGTAACTCTGGGCTGACCTCCTTTCTGAGTGGTGGGAGGGCTGATGCTCTGGCCCTGCACCAGATCACCCTGTTCCCTCTAACTCTCGAAGCAGGGGCTGCCGTGGAACTCAGCGGTAGAGCACTAGGTCGCCTTTGAGAAGACCTGGGTTTCTTCCCCAGCAGCCAAAATAAAAACAGAAAAACCTTAAATTTCCGAGACCGGTTCTAACCCCAGTGGCACCCGCCTGGCATCAAAGAATGGAGCCCAGCACCACCCTGAGAGGCGGACAAGCCCCTGGACAAACCGGTTTTCTTGGCAGATCCCAGCTGCAAAAGCTCCTGCCCACGCAGATCAGAAAGAGAAAGCACATGTTTACAACGTCTGCACGTGTGTCCCGACAGACACATACGTGCACGTAGGTACTAAGGAGGACTTATGGATGTGCAGATCAATGGGTGTTTAGATTTCCTGTTGAATACACCACAAGGACAGGAAGCTGCAGAAGGCAAACATGTGGCCCAGTGAAGCCTTATAAGGAAGACGTCTTCGTCGCCCCCAACACCCAGAAGGGAACCTCTCACTGCCCCTAGGATCCCACTCCCAAGTAGCTCCCTTGGAGCTGAGTTCTAAGGCCATCAGTTCAATCTTTTTATTTTTTTAACATATTATTACCCAAGTGTGCATTCTGGTGCAGGGGTGTGCCTAGATTTATCTACATTTCCTTTTTCATTACATGTGGAAGCCAGTAAGCCCTCACCCCAGATCACACACCTATGGACACACCCATGAGTACAGACGTGCACAGATGTTACAGTGGGCTCAGAGCAACATGGGAGCCCCCACGCCTTGCAGGCCGTCCCTGGAAAAGCCAGGTCACCGTGGATCAGGACCATGATTTAGAAGCTTGAAATCCACATGGACCTTGAGCCTGCGCCCCGAGAGCAGTTCCCTGAAGTTCAAAGCCATACCTGACCTCCACGTGAGCCCATGGATCCCTGACAGTTTCCTCCCAGGGACTCAATAAAACCCAACTCTGACCAGCTCCTACCATCTCCAAGAAGTGGGCGCACTGCTCACCCCACAGTGGGAGTCCGTGTGGGCAGCATGGACCAACTCGTACCCCCTCGTCGGAGACAATTGCCAAAATTGGCACAGCGTCAACAATCGAAAGCACATGACCCTGCCCCCAGGCTGTATTAAAACTGAAGGGAGCAAATTCAACGCTTCTCTTCCATTTCACCACCTTAGACTGATCTCCGGGCTTTTCAGATCGGTCGTGTCTGGTAACCACACATCACAAAGGGGTCCTGCACCCCACTTTCTTATTTTTAATTTCAAATTTTTTTTTTAGTTATACATGACAGTAGAATGCATTTTGACAGACCATACATACGTAAGTTCCCATGAAACTATATGGACCTGGGAGAGTGAAGCTCAATTCTTTCTACCGTCTTCCCTATTCCCATCCCCACTCCCTTCTCTTTATTCCCTTTTGTCTAATCCAGTGGACTTCTATTTTCTACCCCCACCCGCCCCGCATTGTGAGTTCGCATCTGTATATCAGAGAGAGCATGTGGCCTTTGGTTTCTTTGGGATTGGCTTATTTCACTGATGGTGATGGTCTTCAGTTCCATCCACTTACTGGCAAATGCCTTAATTTCCTTCTTCTCATGGCGGAGTAGTATTCCATTGTGTATATAACCACATTTTCTTTATCCAGGCATCTCTGAGGGGCATCTAGGTTGGTTCCATAGCTTAGCTATTGAGGACTGAGCGGCTGTAAACATTGATGTGGCTGTATCCCTGCAGTACGCAGATTCTAAGTCCCTTGAGTACAAACCTAGGAGAGAGAACTGGGTCAAATGACGGTTCCATTCCAAGTTTCCTGAGGAATCTCCATACTGCTCTCCAGAGTGGTGGCACCAATCTGCAGTCCCACCAGCAAAGTAGGAGTGTGCCTTTCCCCGACATCTTTACCAACACCTATTGTTACTTGCACTCTTAGTTGTTACTTGCACTCTTAGTTGCACATCTTTACCTATTGTTACTTGCACTCTTAGTTGTTTCCATTCTGACTGGAGTGAGATGGAATCTCAGTGTAGTTTTAATTCGAATTTCTCTAATTGCTAGAGATGTTGAACGTTTTTTATATACTGTATTTCTTCATCTTTGATATGTCTGTTCAGTTCCTTGGCCCATTTATCAACTGGGGTTTTTTTTTTTCTTTGTTGTTGAGCTTTTTGAGTTCTTTCTAGATCCGGGAGATTAATGCTCTGGGGTGCAGGTGGCAAAGATTTTCTCCCATTCTGTTGCATTAGTGATAGTTTCCTTTGATGCGAAGTAGCTTTTGAGTTTGAGACCACCGCATTTATTGATTCTTGATCTTACCTTTGGCACTTCAGGAGTCTTATTGAGGAAGCTGGGTCCTAAGCCAAGAGATTTGGGTCTACTTTTCCTTCTAGTCGGCGTAGGGTCTCTGGTTTAATGCCCAGGTCCTTGATCCACATTGACTTGAGTTTTGTGCAGGGTGAGACACGGGGGTTTAATTTCATTTTGCTACGTACGGATTTCCAGTTTTCTCAGCACCGTTTGTTGACAAGGCTCTCTTTTCTCCAACGTGTGTTGAGGGTGCCTTTGCCTAGTAGGAGATCCGTCTCCGTGTCCTCTCTTCTGTTCCACTGGTCTGTCATGTCAGCTTTGATGCCAATACCATGCGTTTTTGTTAGGATAGCTCTGTAATATAATCTAAGCTCTGGTATTGCTGCAGGACCCTTTCTAACACTATGTGTGATGCAGCCTTTACACACCAAATCACACACAGATGGAGTGTTCACGTCACAGAAGTTGGCACCAGCCACATACACCAACACCACAAATATAGCCCCCACACCACACACCTACACACACCCTAGACCACCCACATATATCATACATACACACATCACAAACACTCCATGTACACGACACACACTCACCACACACATGTATACACCACACGTGTGCCACACAGACATGCATAAAGCACAGTACGTAAACACTCAATCATGCATACACGCATCACACACATGCACACACATGAACACACACAACACTACGTACACCATGCACACACAAACCACACACACACACACTCATATACATATCTCACGCTCAGAGGACATATGCACTGCACTCACACATACACATACCCCACACCACGGCTCCTCTTCGAGCCCCTGAAGATTCAGGACTAGAACCAGGGTCCATCATGACCAGAAGAATGAGGGACGCCAGGATCGGAGAGGAGCTGCAGTGTCTCGCCCAGCATCCAGAGGTGGCAGGCCCTGGGCAGCTGAGGCCAAGGTGGACAGGGGCCAGGAGAACTCGAAGCCCCTCTGAACAGGGCAGCCCTGCACCCCAGACCCCTCGGGCAGACAGCAGCCACTGGGCACCATCTCCTGAAGTCCCCGCCCCCTGGTGGCATGGGCTGCTGGGGAAGGAGGACAGTCCCCAAGCCAGGGTGCCCAGCCAAGCTCTGCCTCTGCCATGGCCACACTGCTTCTGAGGATGCCCACGCTCCCCCCTCTTGGTGACAAGGGACTCTGCCTGGTGCTGGGCTGATGAGACCAGAAAACCACCATCCGCTTCTTCACTCACCTCTTGGTGGCTTTTGGATCAGAGCTGAGATCTGTCCTTGGTTGGGACAGAGAGCTCCCGAAACCCAGGACTCTCCTGTCTCTTGTGTGCTCTTGAGGTGACTGTGACCAGGGCCCTAGACCGTTCAGGGTGGGGGCCGATGACGCACCCTGCCCTCCAGAGAGGGGCTGGTGACGGGGTCGGTCACCATGGTCAATGACGTCGTCCGTCGTGCTGTCACAATGTCACCTGTGTGGAAACCTTAGGAAGCTTCTGAGGTGGTGACAAGTGTCAGGGGGGGTGCGCCCCAAGAAGGCAGGGGAGCCCCATTCCTCTTTCCCTGCGACCTTGCTCCACGCCTCTCTTCTCCTGGGCCGTCCCTGAGTCCTTCTCTGTACTAAAGCTCAGTTCCTGAGCTCTGTGGGTCATTCCAGCAAGTGACCCAACGGGAGGGATTGGGGGACCCTGATTTATGACTGTGCAGAAGTGCAGAGGAAGGGGCCCGGGAAGCTCATTACGGAATCTCTGGGCTCTGAGCCCTCAACCTGCAGAGCTGAGGGATCTGAGTTGGGGACACACTTTGGGGGACTTGAGAATTGTCTGGAACAACTTCAGGACTGTCCCCTCTCCCCTCTGAGATCGCCAATGTGCCTGGTTGTTCTGGAAGTCTGGATTCAAGGGTGCCCACTACCCTCTCTGCTTGCTGTGGAAGGAGCTCTGCCGGTCCATCCATCCCATTGCCTGGCAGGTCCCGGGATCGCCCCCAGCACGCGTCACCCCAGAGAGGCCCAGAGGGGTCTGCAAAGCTGTGTCCTTCCCAGGCAGACTGGGTCTGCCCTTCCTCTGCCTCTCCCGGGTGCCCCACCCCTGCCCCACCCGCAGGCCCAGCTCAGGAGCCCCTGCTCACTGGTCCCCAGGGCCCTGCCGTGGAGCCCTGGCCTCGGGGACACTGCACTTCCTACCCTTCTTCCCGGCACCTCCCTCCCAACTCTGCAGCCTGGGCCGCTCCCAGCAAGTTCCACTGACCACAGGTTCAGGAGCAGAGGGGCAGACCCAGGGCAGAAGCAGAGGCCAAACGCTGAGGCTGATCTGCCAAAGAGACCAAGTACGCAGGGACATCCCACAGGGAGTCCATTCCAGCGGCTGTGACAGACGGCCATGGACAGAAGGTCTCTCCACCCCCGCCCTGTCCTCAGTCAAAGCTGATCGGGGCCCCTTCAAGGAGCCCAAGGTCGCACCCAAAGGGCCTCTGGAGGTCACTGTGCCCCCCAACCCCCAGGCCTGGCCTTTCCAATCAGCTCAGCAGAAGAGTCCCCAACACAAGCCCGACTCTGAACCAGGAGGATCCCTGGAGAGGCTCACCTGGGCTCCGGGCTTGGAGGCTGGGCTTGTGGAGAGGCAGCTCATCACGGCACAGGGAGAGCCCTCTCCTCCTGGCCAGGTGCACAAGAGAGAGGAACGAGGGGGCTGCGGTCCCACGGTCCCCTGCAGGACACTGCCCCGTCAGCCTGAAGACCCAAGCCCGCCCCTCACATATTCCTCCGTCTCCCAATGGCACCGTGCTGGGGACCAAGCCTTCGACACGTGTGCCCCTTGGACACAGGGAGCCGAAGGTAGCAGAGAGGAAGCAGGAGTTCCACCATGGAGGCCCCGCCTCCATCCTAGCCTCTGTCTGGTGGGGATGAAACACACGTGTGGAACGTTTCCTTCCTGGGCCAGACAGACGGGCTTGAAGAAAGGCTCAGGGACCTCTGCCAATAGGAAGAGGTGACACCGTTCCCGGATGTCACATCTTCAAGTTTCGAACGTCCTGTTCACCCTGTGTGTTCTGATCCTTTGGCTCTGGAAACTGAACCAACAGTGCAACCGTGGGCCGTCTCTGCGGAGGGCTCTCTGTCCAGGTCTAACAGGGTGGCTCACAGCGGGTGCGGGGCTCAGCATGGGGGACGCTGGACCATGGGTGTCCATTCAAGGCGGGCACTGGGAACGCTGGACCACACGCTACGCGTTCCAGGGTGGGCAGCTCCCAGGCAGGACTTCCCCACGCAGGCAGCCTGGGTGGGGCGGGAACTCCGACGTGCCTTCTACGGGGAAGGCTGGGGGGCCCAGACGGCGGCTCAGGGGCTGCAGGCCTGGCTGGGAGGCCTCTCCAGGCCTCTGGGATTGGGAGGGGAGGCAAGGCCACGCTGCTGGGCAGCACAGCCTGCTTAGGCTCCTTGGTATGCCAGATGTGTCCTTGGAAGTCAGGAGTGGAAGGCACAGAAAGAGAAGCTCCACCGTGAGACCTCCGACGCTCACCACGTAGATAAGCCCCCGTTAGACCTGGACCAGGGGCTCTCCGCAGGCAGTTCACCACGTGGAGACCAGGCCCTCCACATACAGCCACGCGCACTGCAGCCTCTGTTGTGCGTGGTAGTTGGGCACAGACCTCTGGGTCTCTCCCCACAGGGGTCCAACTTGGAGCCGTGGAGAGGGGCCGCCCTCTAAGACCTGGCTCTACCAGGGCCCGGACTGTCACATCAAGACAGTGTGCACCTGAGGGGCCGGGAGCTCAAGTGTCACCTGGAGTCCAGGGACACAAATGGCTTTTGCCACCTGCTCTGCAGTAGCTGGAGAGCTCCGTGATGGGGTGACACTGGCTGGGCACAGAAGAAGTGCCGCGAACACGGTGGCTTGGGCTGCACGCAGTGTCACGTGCTTCTTGGGTGCCCTGGGGGCCGCTGTTCTATCTATCTGTCCTCACCAGCCTCTCCCTGGTTCTTGGCCCCACACATACATCTAGGGAGAAATCTTTTTATTTTTTATGATTTTTTTTAATTGTTGATGGACATTTATTTATCTATTTATCTGTGATGCTGAGACTCGAATCCAGTGCCTCACACATGCCAGGCAAGTGTGCTACCGCTGAGCCCCAGCCCCAGCCCCAGGGAGGACTCTTACTGACCGCTGTCCTTGAAGCTTGTCTCTGAGCAACAAGCTGAGCCTCTGCCCATCCCCCACAGGGACTAGGCCCTAACCTGCCCCTTGCCCCCGGCCACCTTCAGGGACCCCTCTCAATGGTCACTTTATAGAGTCGATATCTGAAGACCACCCCTTACTCTAGCTGACGTAAGAGGAAAGGAATTTGTAAAACAACAGTGGGAGGCTTCTGTCTCAGGAAGGGCCCCGGGGATCACTGAGCAGGCTCTGGTCACGCGGCCTCCGCCACAGCGGCTGAGCCCTTGTGCTGCCCTGCGGGGTCTCAGGGACTCAGGTCTCCCAGGGGCTCAGGCCACCTTGACCAGCTCTCCAGAACCACAGGAGCTGTGCAGGGCCTAAAGAAGAGTGGAGTGCAAGTGCTGCAGACAGAGACATTGCCACTCCCCCCCACACACCTGCACACACTCACCACCTACGTGAACACACATTCACGCACACACACGTGCTCCTACCCCGTATGCACACACTCACCGGATCGTACGCTGTGTGGTCATGTGCACGCCCACGCTCAGCCACGTACTCACACACGGATACAATCCCACACTCCTACACCACCTAAGTGCTCACACCTGCTTATACACACACGTGCACCTGCCTCCATACACGCCTGCACATGCAGTCATGTTCTCTCATACCAACGTGTGTGCAAACCTGCACACATTCAGGCAGGCTCACACACGCACACACGTGCACACACTCCCTCAGACACACAGCTTCTTCTGCCCTGGCTTACCCTGACCCTGAGAGGCTCAGCTAGAGGCTCCCGGACTGGAGGCCCAGGCGGGCAGGGCTGCATGCTGACCTCTGGGCCTTGGCTGGTCATGGCTCTAGAGGCCTGCCTTTTCCCAGGAGGGGAGAATTGGAGACTGGAGTGGGGCCAGCTCTCCTCCATCGGCTTGGTTTCAGGAGGCAGGACGGGCTCACGGTGGCTGCTCCACATCCCCCAGGGAGTCTGGCAGGAGTCCACTGCACTGCCCACACCCCAGGCCCCGCGGCCTTGCATGAGAACCAGGCAACCTCCCAGGACCTGCTCTCTGGAGGGGAGATCTTGGGTCCTCTTCCCCCAGAGCCACCGTGATGGGAGCTGACATTGCTACAGCTCAGAGCTCCAGTGGGGGCCGGGCAGGGTGCCTGGGGGCTCAGCCCTAGTTGACGGTGCCCAGAGGCATGTCACCTGCAAGGGACCTGGAGGCAGCCCCTCTGGTGGAGCCTGAGAACACGTGCCTTGCTCATTCCATCCAGGGCTCCAGAGCTGGGCACTGGTCCACCCGCCATGTCACCCACGGTCTGGAGTCATTCGCAGGGTGATGAGCACCCTGTTCTGTGCCTGGACTGGACAGCGCCGGCCTCCTGGGAGACCCCCCTCCAGGCCAAGACTCAGGGATCACGGCAGCTCCAGCAGAAGGCCCTCTTCAGTCTGGCCTCTGCCTCTGACATGCTCTCCCTCATCCTCTCTGCTACGGCCTGACTCCCAACCACCCAGCATCACCCAGGTCCCCTGACCTCCCACTCACAGTCCCGGGCCTCAGCTCCCTCCCCAGCCATTTCCACCAAGAGAAGTAGGCCCCACCCCCCAGGATCCCAGGAGAGTCAGACCTCAGGTCCTGCCAGGGGCAGGGGCAGAGCTGGGCTCAGAGTCCCCCGTGGGGTTCCAGGCCGCAGTAGGCCTGGGTCCAGAGAAGCCGGCTCTGAATCCACTTCACACCCCCCCACCATCCCGGTGGCTTCAGCTGAGCATGCTCCTGTAGGTCACATCCGACACTCTGCCACTGTTTGAAGACTCAAAATGGCCACAGGAAGCAGGGCTGTGCCGGTCAGGAGGCGGGGACCCCCAGGACCACCCTGGGCACTTCCCTGCCCCATCCAGCCCCATCCAGGCTGGGTTTGGCCCAGGCCGGCAGGGACCCAGCCAGGTGCCATCTGCAGAGACCCAGTGTGTTTCTGTTCATTTAAAGCCGTGTTCAGGTGACACCTGACTCATCCTGCCTTGCCCTAGGCCCTCAGCAATGTACTCGGGAGCTCATTCCTGGGGTTCACTTCTTTCTTTCTTTTTTTTCATAAGGAGCTACAGTAGCCTGGGGAGAAAATAAGAGGCCCACACCTTCCCACGCACCCAGGCGGCACTTGGAGAAATAAGGCCCTGGTGTGTCTGGAAGCAGGGCTCCCGGTCTCCTGCGGTGAACTTGGCCCGGCATCTCGGGCAGGTGAGCACATTCATCAGCAGTGAACGCCCGCCAGACCGCGCTCAACAACAGCGGCTGCTGAAAACTGTCATTAGGCGCCAAGAACCCAAACAGCCCTGAACTCCGTAACCCGCTCCCTGGGCAGGCCCCAGAGCCAGACGGAAAGACGCAGAGGGGAGTTCACACGCACCCAGGAACCCGGGCTCAGGCATGACCTCAACATCCCCAACACCAAAGCCTGCTTCTGGATGGCTCTGTCCCCCACCCACCCCCAAGCAGGGATGTGCCTTAGATGTCCCTGCTAACAAGGTCGCCCTTTCTGCAGATGGGGAAGCAGAGGCGGGGTTTTGTGCACAGCAAACTGCGGCATGACCAGGAGAAGAAACGGAGACTGCGGCATCTCGTGGCTGGTGCTTTAAAATAGCCATCTTCTTAAAAATACCTTTTTAGAATTCTGTTCTAATTAGTTCTACGTGACAGGAGAATGCACATTGACACATCCTACATAAATGGAGAATAACTTCTCATTCTTCTGGTTGTACGTGACGTAGAATCACAGGGTGATAATGTCTGATTCATTCCACTATCCTTCCTGCCCCCATGCCTCCTCCCCCATCCCCCACCCCCACCTCCCATCCCCACCCCCACACCCCCACCCCATCCCCCACACCCACCTCCCATCCCCATCCCCACCCCACACACCCATCCCCCACACCCACACCCCCACCTCCATCCCCAGACCCACCCCCCACACTCATCCCTCACCCGCACCTCCCATCCCCACACCCACCCCCCACCCCCATCCCCACCCCAACCCACCTCCCATCCCCACACCCACACCCCCACCCCCATCCCCACCCCCACACCCATCCCCCACACCCACCTCCCATCCCCACACCCACCCCCACCTCCCATCCCCACACCCACCCCCCACCCCCATCCCCCACACCCACCCCCCACACCCATCCCCCACACCCACCTCCCATCCCCATCCCCCACACCCATCCCCCACACCCACTTCCCATCCACACACCCACACCCCCACCCCCGACACCCATCCCCCACACCCACCTCCCATCCCCACACCCACCCCCATCCCCACCCCCACCCCCCACCTCCATCCCCACCCCCATCCCCCACACCCACCTCCCATCCCCAACCCCCACACCCATCCCCCACACCCACCTCCCATCCCCATCCCCATCCCCCACACCCACCTCCCATCCTCACACCCACCTCCCATCCCCATCCCCATCCCCACCCCCCACACCCATCCCCCACACCCACCTCCCATCCCCACACCCACACCTCCACCCCATCCCCACCCCCATCCCCACCCCCAACCCCCACACCCATCCCCCACACCCACCTCCCATCCCCACACCCACCCCCCACCCCCATCCCCATCCCAACCCACCTCCCATCCCCACACCCACCCCCCACCCCCATCCCCATCCCAACCCACCTCCCATCCCCATCCCCACCCCCCACCCCCATCCCCACCCCCACCTCCCATCCCCATCCCCACCCCCACCCCCATACCCATCCCCACCTCCCATCCCCACACCCACCCCCCACCCCCATCCCCACCCACCTCCCATCCCCACACCCACCCCCACCTCCCATCCCCACACCCACCCCCCATCCCCATCCCCATCCCAACCCACCTCCCCATCCCCACACCCACCCCCCACCTCTCATCCCCACCCCCACCCCCCACCTCCATCCCCACACCCACCCCCCACCTCCCATCCCCACACCCACACCCCCACCCCCATCCCCACACCCACCTCCCATCCCCCACACCCCCACCCCATCCCCACCCACCCACCCCCTCCTGGTCCAAAAACACCTCCCTGGAGCATGGGGCTGGCAGGAGTGTGGACCATGGAGACATGAGGTGGGGGCTGGGGTGCCCAGGAAGGGTGTGGGGCTGCAGAGCCTGAGGTTGGCAGAGGTCAGGGGAGGGACCTGGCTGCCCAGGCCTCGGGGCCCACACCCAGCCTGGGAGCTCCGGAACCTCGTCTCCCTCTCAACGGCCACATTCACAGCCACCAAGAGCCAGACGTCAGAGGCCCCCACTGAGGTGTCCCCAAAGGCCTGTGTGGAAGGCCCCTGGAGGGTGCTGTGGACCAACCAGGTGGGCCTTGTAGAGGCCCTTGGGTCACGGAGGTTGTGTCCCCAGTGGTGACGGTGGGCAATATTATGTCTGCCCGTTTTGCTTCCCGGCTTATGATGCAAGCAGTTTTGCTCCTCCACACATTTCTGCCTTAATGTGCTGCCCCACCACAGGAACAAAGCAACGGGGCCAACCACCATGAACTGGACCCTCCCAGACTGTGAGCCCAAATCAACTTCTTCTCCTATAAGTTGACTGCCTCAGGCATTTTATTATGGTCTCAGAAAGCTGGATGATACAATTACTGGACACAGTACCAGGCCCAGCAATGCACACACAGGAAATCCCTGAACGTGGACACAGTACAAGGCCCAGCAATGCACACATAGGAAATCCCTGAACGTGGACACAGTACCAGGCCCAGCAATGCACACACAGGAAATCCCTGAACGTGGACACAGTACCAGGCCCAGCAATGCACACACAGGAAATCCCTGAACGTGGACACAGTACCAGGCCCAGCAATGCACACACAGGAAATCCCTGAACGTGGACACAGTACAAGGCCCAGCAATGCACACATAGGAAATCCCTGAACGTGGACATAGTACAAGGCCCAGCAATGCACACATAGGAAATCCCTGAACGTGGACACAGTACCAGGCCCAGCAATGCACACACAGGAAATCCCTGAACGTGGTTGAGATTGAATTTGTTGCATCGGCTTAATGAAACTTGAAATTCATTTTTTCTTCATTTATAAAAACAACGTGACATTTCTTGCACTTGAGTAGTATGAAGTGAATCGGCTAGGGTCAGGTTCACCTGCACAAAACAGAAGTGACTTGATAGCAGCCAGAAGAGGACAGGGAGTATTTATATCTCACATAAACAAGTCCAAAGAAGGCAGTCCCAGGCTCCTTCTCAATATCTGTTTCACCATCATCACTGAGTAACTTCCAACTGCAAGGCTACCTCATAGACCAAGATGACGGCTGGAGTCCAGCCATCAGGCCTCCATTCCAGAAAGAAGGATAAAGGTCAAAGAGCAAAGAGGAGTGTGCCAATTGTTTGTCCCTCTCAGTTGCTAAAGGTTGGTCATCGTCACCTCTCTCTGCAATGGAGGCTAAGAAATTTGGATTTGTAGCAGGACTTGTTATCTGCAATAAAAAAAAGGCTTCTGTGCCTAAGGAAGAAAAATACATTGATACTGGGTGGACAAATTGTAAGGTCTGCCTTGTAAAGTAAAATTAATGATTAATATGTACACCTGTCTTTGATTTTTTTCTGCATCTGATTTCAGATATCCCAAAGTCTCTTTGCCTCAGGTTGGAAACTCCTGCCTGGTGAGTGACAGATGATCACTACCTGATTTCTATTTCAGAACCACTGAAGGTGGTATTGTTCAGGAGAGTGATCACATGCACATGGCTGTTGACTTCAGTTACTTTTTGATGACTGGAGCCATTTGTCGGAAACATCTTCAGGACGCTGTGTTCTCCGGAGCTGTGTGAAGTCGTCATCTAACCAGCGCAGAGTCACCGTGGAGAGCGAGGTCAAGACCCCAAGGTGATGCTTCCCGGCTCCAAGTTCTCCTGCAGGCTGCACTAGCCTCGACTTCAGCCTCGATGAGAGTCATACTCTGATGCACAAATAGGTTAAAAAAGACGAAAGGGTCGGTTCTTCTGAGGCATTTGAATGAGATTTCAAAGGAAGGATTAAGAAGGGTCTCCTTGCCCACATGGACTTTTGGATGTGAAGTTGATTTAACCATGAAGGATGCACTCCGGAGACATAGAGACTCAGGGGAAGAGAAAGGAAAACTCATCACCTCTTTCCACGTATAAAACAGGGAGAAATCCAAAAGGCTTTGTGTCTGACCTTTGTCAACAAGTGGTCTTGGCACGGATTTTCAGGCGTATGGTCTACATTTGAAGATGTTCAAATCCATTCAGGGTGGTGCTAGTCCTGTGCATGGAGACATGGTCCTTTCTACTACAGCAAAGTCTGGGGGTCCTCTTCTCTGTCAGTGGGGCTACCATCACCAACCTCCCCCACCATCCCCGTCAAATGAGCAGGAGACGGATCATCACCTACCCTACCTCCAAGGCGTCCCCTTAGTGACGGTAGCTTCCTACTACAAGGCTGCTTCATGGTCCAAAATGACTGTTGGGGTGCAGCCATCATGCCTACATTCCAGATAAGAAAAGGAGTCAGGCTGCCTGAGTATTTTGGAAAGGCATGGAAATTAATTCCCACACCAATCGCGAGCAGATGCCATTGGAGGCAAGAGGCTCACACTGTTGCCATCACATCTCCCCACGCTTCCTCTTGCCTCGCGAAGCGATCATTTGTGACCACTTGACTGTGAAGGCCTTGGCAAGGATCCATCACCCTTGTCCACCTGGGGAGTCCACTGTGGGCTGCCTTGGAGTTGAATGCATATCCTGGAGTCAGTTCCTGTTTGAAGTGTTAAGAGCATTATTCTTT